>NW_023458557.1:12485773-12497771 GCF_013731165.1 Rhagoletis pomonella | reverse complement strand
CAGGGTTGAGTTGTGCAGGGGTAAATCTCAAAGCACCACCGATAAATCAACCGCCAGGACCATTGCGCGCCTTTTACTGTAATACTTAATTTAAAATAATTTTATTTAATTTTTAAAAAGGTGGCAACCCCTGTGAAAGACTTAAATTTTATTAAAAACTTTCAAACTAAAGGTTTCTTAACAATATTTCGTTAGGCAACCATATTTTAATTCTTCAGATAGCTTGCGTATAATAAATTTAAATTTGACTTTTCAAACAGGTGGCAACCAGTTTGAAAATATATTGGAACTACAGCTTTTTTAAGCCTCTTGACACCCATTTTTTAATATAATTTTGAAATAAATAACTCCTTTAATTGAAGGTGAATTTGATTTTTTTAAAGGGTGCCAGCCCTCATCCATGAGTAAATAATGATTTTATATATCTCCATACAAAGTTCCAGTAATCTATCAAAAATATTTCCTGAGTAATGCAGTATGAAAAATTCCGTTTGTATGGGGGGTGCCACGCCCCCTTGTCTAGTCGAGATTAAATCTATCCTATAAAAGCGTGAAAGCGTAGCAAACAAACAAACTCACTTTCGGATTTATAATATTAGTAAGGAAGTAAGGATAAGGATATCTGACTCATGAACCAAAACCAAACCAATAGTTAAAGTTGGGTACAAATTTTTAAAGTTTGCATCGGGTGAGCAACAATTTATCAATTCGAGAAATTAATGCGCTGATGAGAAAACGAAAACTCGTATATCCAGACGATCAAGTGGCCGGTAATCTAAAGGATAGATGAGAAAACGGCCCTTAGAATGTCATTTCATGTTGTTTTGAATGTTAGTTAATAGCATGGTATAAAAATTACAGGTATTGTCTTCCCAAAGAGCACATATTCCGATCTGTCTTATTTGAAAAACAACATTGTTGCCCACACTAAAAGGTTTACTGCTACGGAAAAGGGATATTTCCATACCCCTTATACCAGAGTTTCCCTAAACCTTGTTTTTTTCGTGGACCCCTTTCAAAACTTTCTGTGGACCCCCTGCTGCTACATTTCTAATATATGTATTCCCAAAACTTGTCAGAAAATGTGAAGATTAAATCTAACGATGTAAATCTGCATCGCGGGTGAGTTCCAAAACTAAATTCGGAGTGGCAAAAATAAAAATTAAATATTTCCTTGTGTTCTATTTATTAAAGCAATATGATTCCACGCTTGCGAGTTTAAAAAAACCAAGCTCGTAAAGCCATTAAAGTACTCTCTCGCTCTGAGGAGTTATATTTTTTAAGAGCACTCCGAGCGCTGGCGTTACCCTGTAGTCAAATGTACCAGTTGTAAACTACCTCACAACTAGTACGAACCGCATGCCCAACTAGTCAGCCAACTATCTCCTTTCCATGCAATCGGCTGGTATTTTTAACATGGGGATGTCTTACCAGATGGCAATTGTCAGATTTCGGTCAGAAATAAACCAGTCTCATACAAGTTCAAAATAGACAGAAAAATACTAGTTCAATTATTGACCGAAACCACTACTTTGGGAGTCAACAAATAAAATGAATTCATGAATATACAATGAAAAACTTTTGATTAAGTACACTTTAATATATTACACATTTTTATTTAGCAGCCTTAGATTTGCCAATAATTAGTGTTAAATTTTTTGAGTATTAACTAAAAGGAAAAATGACGTTGAGCAATACCACCAGCTCCGTCAGAATTGGAAAAGACCTCTCCGAGCCACAAAACGGGGTTTCAGACAGGGCGACTGCCTTTCGTAGACTTCTTTAATCTGATGTTGGAGAAGATAATAAGAGCTGCAGAACTGAACCGCTCAGGAACAATTTACTACAAGAGCGTGCAATTGCTGGCTTATGCCGATGACATCGACATCATCGGTAACAAAAACCGCGAAGTCTGTTCTGCCTTTTCCAAGTTGGATAGGGAAGCAAAGCGCATGGGTCTGGTGGTAAACGAGGACAAGACGAAGTATCTCCTGTCATCAAACAAACAGTCAGCACATTCGCGCCTTGGCACCCACGTCACTGTTGACAGTTACAATTTCGAGAAAGTAGAGAATTTCGTTTACTTGGGAACCAGGATTAACACCGATAATAATGTCAGCATTGAAATCCAACGTAGAATCACTCTTGCCAACAAGTGCTACTTTGGACTGAGTAGGCAATTCAGGAGTAAAGTCCTCTCTCGACGTACGAAAACCACGCTCTATAAGTCACTCATCATGCCCGTGCTGGTATATGGCGCAGAAGCATGGACAATGACAACATCCGATGAGGCGGCTCTTGGGGTGTTTGAGAGAAAGATTTTGCGGAAGATTTACGGTCCTTTACGCGTTGGCGACGGCGAGTACCGCAGACGATGGAACGATGAGCTGTATGAGCTTTACAACGATATGGACATAGTGCAGCGAATTAAAATACAGCGGCTCCGCTGGCTTGGTCATGTCGTTCGAATGGACACCGACGCTCCAGCTCTGAAAGTATTCAACTCGGAACCCGCTGGTGGTAGCAGAGGAAGAGGGAGGCCCCCACTGCGATGGAAAGATCAGGTGGATAAGGACTTGGCTTCACTTGGCGTTTCCAATTGGCGTCAGTTGGCATAGAGGAGAAATGACTGGCGTGCTTTGCTGAACTCGGCCAAAATCGCTTAGGCGGTTACAGCGCCAAAAAAGAAGAAGAAGAAGAATTAAAAGGAAAAATCCTTACTAATATTATAAATCTGAAAGTGAGTTTGTTTGTTTGCTACGCTTTCACGCTTTAACTACTCAACCGATCATCATGAAATTTTGTACGCTGGTGTTTTTTACCCCAACTTAAAATATAGGATAGATTTAATCTCGATTAGACGAGGGGCTTGGCACCTCCCCCTACAAACGTAATTTTTTATACTGAATATCTCAGGAAATATTTGTGATAGAGTACTGGAGCTTTGTATGGAGATATATTAAATCACTTCCATACTCATGGAGGAGGTCTGCCACCTGTTTAAAAAACCAAATTCAACTTGAAGTAAGGGAATTATTTATTTGAAAAGTATATTAAAAAATTGATGCCAAGAGGTTTAAAAAAATTGTTGTTTGAAAATATTTTTGAAAGGGTTGCCTCCTGTTTGAAAAGTCAAATTTAAATTATTTATTCGCAAGCTATCTGAAAAACTAAAATATGGGTGTCATACGAAAAATTATTATGAAAGCTGCAGATTGAACATTTACAAAAGTATAAAGGAGTTTTACAATGGTTGCCACCCGTTTAAAAATTAAAATCAATTATCAATTAATTTTATTAAACTACTAAAATATGGGTACCAATCGAAATGTTTTTGAAAAGGGTTTTAGTTCTAAACTAATGTAGGAAGGTCAAAAGTTACTTGAGTTAAGGGAATCAGGTAATTGGAATATGTTCACAATATCGGTGTCGGACGAAAGGGGTTTAATCAGGGCTATCACTGAATCCGTCGTAGGCCGAAATTTCGCGAAATCTACGAAAATGCTATCACTAAATCTGAATAGATACGAACGAAACATACATTATGAATGCATTCGGATTCAGTTATCTTAGTTTCATAGATTTTACGAAAATCTGACTACGATGGTTTCAGCGATAACCCAGAATAAGGTTTTCGTTGGGAAATATTTTGAAGTGGGTTGCCACCAGTTTTAAAAGTCGAATTTAAATTAATTATACTCAAGTTAATGTGTCAAAGATAAGAGTGTTTTGAAATGTTCAGCATTAACATGTAGAATTTTCTGAGGTATTTGAAGAGGGTTACTGTTTTAAAACTAAATTCAAATACAATTATAAGATAAATAAGTTATAAAAACATTAATTGAAAGAGTCTCGAAAAGGCTTTATTTCTAAGACACATATGTATAGCAGGGTTTCCACATGTTTAAAAATTCAAATTTTACTTGAAATGTTAGACGAGAGAGGTTTAAAAAGTTGCCAACTGTTTAAAAATTTAAATTCAATTTATTCAACAATTTTAATGAATTATTACAATAAGGGAATCAATCGAAATGGTTTTGAAAGGGCTTCATTTCTAAACTACATGGAAGTAAGAAAAAGTATCACAAGAGAGAAGTTTAAGAGTCTTAGATTGAAAATAATTTGAATATGGTTAAACAAATTTTAAATCTTCTGTCTTTGGCATAGTTTAAGTATGTTGAGTCTTATTGAAAATACACATAATGTAGCACGCAAAAATTTCATGCACTCAGCGAAGCGGATGAGGGCGATGTAGTAAATACATAAATATATCACACTTTCGAACATAAATTTAAAAGCATTTCTCATTAAATGTTATTAAAAGTAAAAGCTTTTAGGCACAATAAATACTATATTTTTATCTTTTTTAATAGTATTAAATATACAAATGTAAACATTTTAGTTAAAAATAAAATAAATACTTTAGTTCATTTTCGAGTGAACTTAAACAAAAATAGAAGTTTTCATTAAATTAAATTCATTAACTTTGCACTTTTCAGTCCTTTTTTAAATTTTATAAAAGTAGTAATAAACGCTTAAAATTTGAGATTTCGTTTAGAATAAAATAATTAACAATAATATAAATTCATGCAGTTATTAAATATTATTAAGTTTTGTCTATAGTTTGGTTAGTTCATTGATAATTTAAATTAATCAAATAATTATATTAATCGTATAATTAAAATCGATTTATGGATCATAATGGAAACACTGCATTATCAAATTAGAGAAAATTGTTGTTTTCACAAAACTACGAATGTTCGTTATCTATGTGCATTGCTTTATTTTAACTAGCTGTATAAATTTTATTAATAAATAAAGGGTTTCATAGGGATCAATTATGATTGAAGTTTATTAAGGCGGTGTCCGCAAAGCAAAGCAATGGTTTTAAAGTAGCCCTCGGTGCGAACTCGGTTGGACACCACTGCATTAAAGGGTTATCCAAAAAACATGCTTTAATTATTAATCATTGTGATTATTAATCATTGTTTAACAGGTCTGATATAATTGAATATGTACTCGCTTTAATGGTTTAAAATATAGCCAAATAAAAGTTATAATATTTTGTGTACTTTATTGTATTAAACTGTCGAAGTCAAATAAACCGCGCATGAATAAATTGTTTTTTACTTGGTACAAGTCTGGTCATTTTCGAACTAGGTCGGTTTCAGTCAGGAAATTCTAGTTGTAAACTAGTATTTTTCCTGACTAGTTTGGCGTTTCGCTGCAGGATATTTACATTCTCTTCACCATAAACTCCTCGCATGTTCGACTGACTCATGAATTTGCATGTGACGTATTTTTAAAATAGTTTACTTTTGCTGATGGCATCATTTTTATATTTATCGCTCCGAGTTTTAAAGTGATGCGAAGAATATTTAGCACTCACATTTTTAAAACACAAAACTTGAAACAACAAACCTGCATTGCTTTTTACGCCAAACTTTAGATTAAAAATGTTGCATTGCCCCGAACTAGTTGGAAGGATTCAGAGGGCTGGCCAATACCTTAAGTACAGTTTGGCTGTCACTTCAGACACGAAAAATCCTTCCCCTCCACATATTTTCCACCTCGTAATCTATGGCATATGGCGTAGTCTACGGCCTTGAGGATTTCAAATACCTCAGCTTGGAATACCGAAGCATACTCCGCAAGAGAAAAGTGATTAACATCGATAAAGTCCCCAGATCCTGACCCAGAGCCATCAGTGAAGATTCGAAAATGTGTGAGTCCGGGCTCAGTGCTGGTATTAAACCAGCACTCAGCCTCAGAGAACTCTCTTCAAGAAAGGTAATGGTGGCGTACTATCCTGTAGCATCGAAAAGACGCAAGTGCTCAAATATCCGTCGCCAGCAATTACCGCCTCACCCAACTCAGATTTATACCAACATCCGTTTCTTTTTAGTCTACAGGTGGCCCTTAAGGCTTCCCCACGTATGAAGGCATAAAGTGACGGTAAGTGCCGTGGTGCGTCAAGAGCACTATACGCCACTCAAAAAAATTAAAGTTAAGTGGAGAGGCTATCAAGTAACCATTTTGGTTCTTTACTATCGAAACCAGATAAATATTCACTATTTTTATTCATAAAAAAACTCCATTGTTCCGAAATATTTTGGTGGACGTCTTAAAATATAATAAGTTTTTTAATTCCGGCGGAAAAACCGCAACTCTTGATGCAGTCTAATGTACATACGTTAAAAATATAACACCTGAAGCGCTGTTTTTATGAGGTTTCAAATGTAATGCATATAATTGATGGTACATATACACATTTTTTTAAACATTCCTCAATGTCTTTCGTGGCTGGGACGTTGTGAAAGCAGCTGCGACGTAGAGCTAGCGGAATGACCCTCAAACAGCAACGGAACTCATCAATCACGTTTTGATTGCTTAATAAACAATAAAACAATTTACATTAAACAAATAAATAAATATTTTTTTTGTATAATATGTATTTATTTATTGAATCTTTCTTTTGAAACTAGCAATGAGTTTTCAAATCTTTCAAACTACCATTAAATTTAAAGTTTCTGCGGCAATGCTTAGAAATTTTTTATTTTTTCATACATATATATTTATTACAGTTGTTGCGGCTGTCGGAATGGACAAGGTTCCGAGCAGCAGGATCGCTGGATATCGTGCTGGGCAGGCGGTCTGAAAGGACGAGTTCCAGAGCCGCACTGCCTGGTCGGGTGGAAAGGACTAGTTTCCAAGCCGAGCATTTGCTTCTCTATATTTAAGTAATTACAAGTCAGTAGGCTGTGTTCGGTCGGAAAGGACAAGTTTCCGAGCCGCACTGACACTGGTGTTGGGTGGTCGGTCTGAAAGGACGAGTTCCAGCGCCGAAATTGATATATCGCAGATATCGAAATTTGATAATATCGGAGAATATCAGAGAAATCTTTTCTTTTTAGTCTTCTTGCATATCTCGGGCTAAGAAGATCTCTCGATAGTCGATTTGGATGGTTCATTAACCGTGCTGAGTAACTGGTGCTTAGCCCTCTTATGTCCTCATGCACCGTATTTACATCAAGATCTTTGTGGATATTCGTATTTTTTATGTACCACGGTGCTCCGCATATGGCGCGTAAAATTTTTGACTGCAGTCTTTGAAGTCTGTTCAAAATGGAATTGCAACGCTGTGCCCCAAAGCCCGATTCCATATTCCCAACATGTTTTAATCATCATATTAAAAAGCAACATCTTGTTATCTAGGCTTAATTTAAATTTGTGTCCTATAACCCATTGAAGGCTTGCTTGTTTTAGTTTCGCTTGCGAAATTGTGTTTTTCATATGCTTTTCCCAGGTAAGTTTTCTATCTAGTGCAGTGGTGCACAGCATTGGCAGAGCTCCCAATACAAGCGCAATATTTTTGTATCTGTATGTGTGTACTCAGCAAATCAGCTCGCGCATGTGATGCTTACAGCATGAAGTACACGATCCAGAAAATAAAGGTCGCGCCATTCGCGGACCACTAACCCTCTCATCGTCGATTTGACAGCATCCACCCAATGGCTGACGTCATAAAATACTTTTGTTTACATTCACTGTTGCCAACTTGATGCTTTTCGCACCAAATTTAGTGGGCATTCAAAACGCGAACATTTTTGAGTTTGGTGCTTGGTGCGTTTTTGGTGCTTTTGTTTTTAGTTTGAAGACACCAAATTATAAAATCTTAAAAAATGGAAGTAAAATTTATAGCAATCATAAGCGTGGTAAACAACTTCACAAAAATTTAAATAAAATCATGGCACAATCATAAGCGAAAACAAAATATGTGGCAGCACCTTCAATCAAGCCAGAAGAAATCGACCGTCGTGCAAGAAACATTGATTTTTATTAATTTGCATCGGCATCGTTACAATATAATTATGTATGCATATAAAGTCCATAAAATACACCAATAAATATTTGGTGCTTTTCAAATTCAAAACTTGGCAATACTGCCTTTTGTTCGATGCTTCCTCTTTTTCTTGTCGAGTTCGTCTTGCTCTCTCATTCTGGTATTTATTGACGTCACGGCCAGTTAATCTCAGCTCGATTGGCGCAATCTTATATTCTATCATTCTTGCATGAAGTACAAACGCAAACTAACCGGCTGCTAGCGGCGTAAAGTTCGGTAGCTGCGCACACACGACTTGTGTGTGACAGCCGAGTAGCTCCCGGAGACTCCCGTGTGCATCACTGATCTAGTGTCATCCCAAGGTATTTGACACTATCTTTTTGTGGTATAGCCTTTCTGTTTATTTTTAGTGGTGGGCAAGTTTCTTTCTTCAAAGTAAATGTTGTCTGAACACACTTGCTTTCGTTAACCTTTATCATCCAAGAACCTAGCCATAGCTCTGACTTTCCAAATATTCTTGCAGCTTGAAAAAGCCTCTCTATAAAAATAAACTTCAAATTTACTCAAAAACGTCAGCCAGTGAAATGTATTTTTTACAACGCTTTTATCAACCTGCAATGTTGTGGCTCCAGAATCTTTCAATGTTGTGGATCCAGCAACTTTCAATGTTGTGGATCCATTAACTTTCAATGTTGTGGATCCAGAAACTTTCAATGTTGTGTGTCCGACACCATAAAACCTTTGCTTTGCAAAGTTCCTATAAAAAAGTTTAGTGCATGGGGCGACATCTGTACTGCATAGGGCGAGGTAGATGTCATCTACAGCAGAAATGGACGACACGCCATTTCTAAGGGCGGGATTCACAGTGCTTAGTTAAACGATTGTTGACTTAACCACCAACAAGAGCTTAACTATGAATTTATATTCAAAGTCAGTTAGTTAACTATGAAAATTCATATCGCCTGAAAATATACAAATTCTAAATATCGATACTTTTCTATTCAAATTTGAAATTCGTTCCACCAAAAAGATTTCAATTTCACAAGAGTTTAACTATGGGGGCATGCTGGTTTAAACTTTTGTTAACTGAGCGTTGTGTATATCGAAATCAATAGTTAAACTTTTGTCAGTGGTTAACTACGCACTGTGAATTTGGCCCTAAATGAAATTAATTGGTGCTCGTATGTATGTACATACATATGTAAAATCATGTGTGTGCACCTATCTATTAATATCGTTGAATTATTTTAATATCTATTGCAAAATTTTATACAGACAAGACTAAAAAGTAGAAAATAAATAATATAAAAAAAAACCTTTTTAATATACTACGCTTTTATAAATGGACTAAAAAGTAGAAGATAATATATCTCAGTCCCATGGAATTTGTTTTGATAACTTTTGATTTTGAAATTTTAGCAAAAGTCGTTATAAACAATTTATGAGATTGAAAATGAAAAGCGTGGGGCGCATGCGATACAAAGCATTATATTTAATTGACAATAGGCAAACTACATAACATAGACCTAAAATTTCTACGGAGAAAGTACAAATTTGAGGCCGATTTTAAGAGGTTGTAATTCATATATACACATTCATATGAACATATCTTACCCTTCATATCAATTCAGGTGTCTATTACATGTGCCCCACGCTTTTCATTTTCAATCTCATAAATTGTTTATAACGAATTTTGAGAAATATTATTTTGTACTTTTTAGTCCAATTATAAAAGCTTTGTATATTAAACAGTTTTTTTTTATATTATTTTATTTTTTATTTCAAATTCTCATTCTCATTTTTACTCTCCCGAAAACTTTGACGTTTGTAAGTTTGACGTCAAATTGGCTTCTACCTGTTTATAATGTACCTAGAGTAAATTTTTAAATGCTAAAAAGTGCCTCTCAGCGGTTCTAACTTCCTTTATTTTTATCATGGCTGGAAGTAAAAGTTTGTCAGGGGAACCAATACAACATTGTAAGAATGTGTTTAACTTCTTATAAAATAATACAAGAAGAAACAAGTAAGAAAGTCTAAGTTCGGGCGGAGCCGAACATTAAATACCCGGCGCAAGTATTAAATATATGTTTTTCACCTTTCCGAAAGCTACCGCTACATGGTAAGCCGGGGTGTATCAGTTTTGAGTACATTGGCGTCCTTAAATTTCGAAATATCACAGTTTCAAGCATTTCTGAAATTTACCGTTATATGAAAAGTGGCCGCAATTTTAGTCCGATTTCAATACTTTTCGGCGTTTTGGTTCTGTGGGGCAAGTACAATAACCACACCAAGTTTGGTACAAATTGGTAGAACGGTTACAGAGATACATATATATGATCATAAGTGGGCGGTGCCACGCCCATTTTCCAAAATTATATCATAAACGTATTTCGATAAGGAATTGTTGCAAGCCTCAATTTTGAATAAATTATCTTTAATATTTACTGATTTATCGAAGATTTCGTATTTCTCTAAATTACTGTTATATGGGATGTGGGCGTGGTTACTGTCCGATTTTAAAATTTTTCGGCCATTTTGTATGTCGTATCACGGCCAACAACTGCGCCAAGTTTGAAAGAAATTGGTGCAGCGGTTACCAAGATAAACACATGTAACCATAAGTGGGCGTGGCTACGCCCATTTTCCAAAAATTTATAATATTCTTATTTTTGTCTAAAACTTATTGTAAATATCAATTTTGAGTGAATAATCTTCAGTAATTACTAAAATATCGCAGTTTTCGTATTTCTGAAAATTACCGTTATATGGGAGGTAGGCGTGGTTATTGTCCGATTTTGCCCATTTTCAATACCATCCGTCCTATGCCAGAAATCAGTACACGTACCAAGTTTCGTTAAGATATCTCAATTTTAACTCGAGTTATCGTGTGCACAGACGGACGGACGGACGGACGGACGGACAGACAGTCACCGCTTAATCGATTTCTCTTTTCATTCTGATCATTTATGTATACATTTGTCTATATCTATCTCGATTCGTTTTGCCTGTTACAAACAACCGTTATGTGAACAAAGTTATAATACCCTTGTGCACAAGTGCGCTCGGGTATAAAAATCAAATTCTATCCTTTAAGAGATCATATTGATGCCTCATTACTAGGGCCAGGATTTCTATGCATTTACTTTTGTTTTTGGTAAGTTATAGGAACTTAAAGATTAAAAAATGTTTCGAATCAAGAGTTTTGTGTTAATATGACATCGATTTGCTAGTTCATATCCTTATACATTTTGCCTTAAATACATATATAGGCGTATTTTGTCAAAAAAGCATATTTAATTGCATTTTTATTAAACGCCGTTTGCGTAGAGCGGACGAATAACTCCACAATTGAAAGAGCATTTCATCAACCCAAGCAACTATTGGGGACTGATTTTAATTATCAGTGTTAAGTTTTTCCCCAACGAGAAAATGGGTAACCCTGTGTAATCTGGATTGGTTTCAATGAAAGTCCGAAATGACTGTAGTTGTTCAGGCAGCAACATGCAACATATCACACACCGTCTTTAAAAGAGTCACAACTCTAAATTTTTCATTTTTGAAATTATACGCTAAAAATGTACACAGAGCTTTTATTTACCTTTCAGCAAAAGCTGGAGCAAATTTGTATTATAATTTGTTAAAAAAACCTAAGGTAAAGTCGCCCTTGCCCATATGATTAGCATGTGCTACGAAATAGTTTTTCGCATTTTCTGACGAACGCATTATTTTGAGTTGTGACTCTTTTGAAGACGGTGTGCGATATGTACATACGTACTTACAAATAGCACAGTGATTTAAGAAAAGGCATCAGCACAGCATGAGCCCTATTTTTATGCGATTATTGATATTTGCCCAACAATGAAAGTATCAGCAATTTTTGCAACAGCAAAAATAAAGCGCATAAAGCTTAATGCCGTGGCACTTACGTATTAATAACGACAAAAATTAAACATGGAATGGAGAGCAACAGAATGAATTGGTCACTTGACAAGGGAATGTAACTTAATTTTTGGGATCATGTCTTTGTGTTCACATTAGGGATGTTTCCAATGTCATATTTTTAACAGTCGCTAATGCGAATTTTTCGAATGCGAATGTGCGAATTTATTTATTTATTTATTTAAGGGGAACAGTGGTTGTACATGTAAGACAATA
>NW_023458557.1:12446582-12485763 GCF_013731165.1 Rhagoletis pomonella | reverse complement strand
TCTTAAAATAAAATAAAATATGAAGACTACCAGAGAAGATAAATGAAGAGAAGAGAGGAAAGAAAGGAAAATTATTTATCACAATCGCACTCACTACATAGACTTGAAGTAATTAAGTATTATCGCCTTGTAGTTACTCCTATTCAGTATAGATTTAACGGACTCGGGGATATTGTTCCAGAGTCTCACAGCGTCGATGAAGAACAATCTCGATGAGGCTAGATATGTGTATTTAGGGACTATCAGGTTGTGGCGTCTACTGGATTTTGTTGGATTTAGCTTCTCATATAAATACATTGGAGATTTCCATTCTAATAATTTATATATAAATATGCAGTAATGCGAATGTTAGGAATAACATTGAAATAGTTATAATCAACTTAAGTAATCGTTTTTATTACTTAACAAGTTTGTAGACTATTAGAACATATGTATAAAGAGTGCTTAACCTATACAGTCTTTTAGTCCAGTAGTCAAACTTCAAAAGGGGCATATTATATTTCAAAAAAAGTAATCTCGCTGCCCTTTCTATCATGAGGCGATTTCTTAGAGGCTTGTGTATAAGGCGTCCACTGAACAATTGCTCACTTGGAACGCTGGCGGGTGGAGCGTTCAATTATTGGCAGGCAAGATCTGTAAATTTGTCGTATTTTAGTTTAGTTTTCCACCAATCGAGAAGATTTTCACCGAGATGAGCTCGTTTTTCTTTAAGCTAGGCCTTCAATCGAGCTTTAATTTCACACTTAATGTCTCCAGATTCTACATCCCAGCCTTCGCTTTCGCTGGAGGAATCTAAAAATATTTCAAGGTTGCTTATAAGACTTTTAGCAGTACTTGTTGAAGGCCCATAAATGTTGCTTGATATACTACTTAACCCTTTATCACCTGAAGCTAAAAGCCAGTTATTATCCGCACCCTGGTTAGACAGAGCCATTTCAACAATATTAGAGTGGACTCTCTACCCATGTACACATTCGCATTCGCAAAACATTCGTATCATTTTATGCGAATGTAAATATTCGCAACATCCCTGGTTCACATATGTACATACTTGTCTACACAAACATATATATTTGTATGTATGTACATCCATACATACTTTTTGAAACTATTTTCTTATACAAGGAGAGGTACTACATTAATTGCACGAAGAAAATCAAAAGCAGTTTATTTCTCTTATTTCTAAAAATATACATTACTCACTTGGGAGAATAAATGGCCCAATCGGATATTAATTGAGCAAGCAATTAGTAGCTTCTAAAAAGTTGAAAAACCACCATACGCATTAAAACTCAAACTACTTAATTCAGATAAGACCTCTTGGTGAAGCTTTTACATACATACAATTGTATGTATTCGTATTACTACCCAGTACGGCAAAGCTCAACCAATTTTACAAATTTATTTCGATTTATTTATATATAGAGTTTTGTACATAATACATTTTAATGTAATAGCATTTCAACTGAACACATTAACTTTTAGCTCATATACTAATTTTGCTTAGTAAATAAGGAGAGAGGAATTAATTATTTATTGAAAACGTTTAAGGAATTAAAGAAAATTTAAATCTGCCACTTTAAAACACCTTACATGCCTTACGCCCTGTCGGCCGTTGTGGTGCAGTGGTAAGCATTGCGCGCTTCCACTACGCAGCACCTGGGTTCAAACCCTGGTCAAAGCAACATCGCAAAAAAATATAGAAAAAGGTTTTTTCTTAACAGCGGTCGTCCCTCGGCAGGCAATGGCAAAACCTCCGAGTGTATTTCTGCCATGAAATACAGCTTCTCATAAAAATACAATCGCCGATCAGAGTCGGCGTAAAACTGAAGGTCCCTCCGCTTTGTGTGACAACATCAAGGCGCACGCCACAAGTCGGAGGAGAAGCTCGGCCAAATACTATGTGTAAGCGCCAATCTATTATTATTATTATTACATGCCTTAGGGCCGTTTTCTAATGTAAGCAGTAAAGTTGCCTTTACTAACAGGGCAGATAAATTGTTCCTCAATTTAAAGTGTTTTCGTTTTCTTACCTTGCCGGTAAAAATAAATTTGTTATTCCGTAGAGTGAAACTTCACTACATTTCCGAGAGTGAAACTTCACTACATTCGTCATAAAATTTCAAAGGTTGGCAATGCAACATAAGCAAATATAGAGCAAGAGCAACTGTTAGCAAAAACCAAAACCTTGGTTGAAATATCTAATATATCTGGCTCATGAACCAAAACCAAACCAAAATTTAAAGTTGGGTACAAATTTTAAAGGTTGAATCGGGTGAGCAACAGTTTATCGATTCGATAAATTAATGCGCTAATGAGAAAACGAAAACTCGTATATCGAGACGATAAAGTGACCGGTAAACTAAAGGTTAGATGAGAAAACGGCCCTTATGCGTTTAATATCAAGTGGTAAAGAATCCCATAACATTTATGTGCTAACAAAAAATATGCGTTCTGAGGCAAGGTATCCATATTTTGGAACAATAAGATTTAGTGTTTTTGGCCACTGACCTATTTTAATATTTTTATAGAGGTAAGATGGGAGTAAATTATTTCATGATGTAATCCAACCGTACGCAACTTGTAGTAGTAACTTAGATCACTGAGAAGAATCTGTTAAGAAAAGTACGAGATATGATCATACTTTCTTTTTTCAAATACGAAACGTGCCGCCTTTAGTGATGTGCTGAGTCAGTACTTTTAAGTATTGGTCGATACTCGGTACCGATTTGTAGAGTATCCACTAGTTTCGATACTCGGTACCGAAATATTGAAATTTATTTATTTATTTATTATTATTATTACCAACAAACAGGACGCTTACAGACTATATGACAAATATATACATAGAATAAGGGAAACCCTTATGACAAGTGCCTTATGAGTAAATTCTTAAAAGTAAACTTTGAGTAAGAAAAATCGAAGTCTAAAGATGAAGAATAAGCATTAAATTTGGAGAGAGTCCTCCTTAAAGGAGTATTCATACCATAAACAGTTTTAACAACACCCACAAAAAACAATTCATTACAACGAAGAATACGTGAGGGAACATTAAAACGAATTTTCATAAGGAGGTGCGAGCAATCTATAGAGCCTACAATTATGTCAAAGACAAAGCACATCGATAACAAAGTACGCCTGGACTCTAAGGACATGAGATTTATCAACAAATAACGAGAACGATAGGACGGAATAGGGTCTACAAATTTCAACGGACGCAAAGCAAAGCGTATAAAAGCCCTCTGAACAGACTCCAATCTGTTCACATGAACTGTATGAAAAGGTCTCCAAACAAATACAGCGTATTCTAACCTCGACCGAACTAAAGACGAATACAACAGTTTGAGAGTATAAGGATCGGAAAATGACGAGCAGTTGCGACGAATAAAGGCCAACATCGCGAATGATTTAGAAACAATAAAGTTTATGTGGGTGGTGAAGGTGAGCTTGGAGTCAAAATAAACACCCAAGTCTTTAAAATCAGTAATTGATTTTAGCGGGACATTCGAAAAACAGTAAGAGGTTGGAACAATACTAATCACTTTTGCAAAAGAGGTATAATGACATTTACCAATATTGAGGGACAAACGATTACGCGCACACCAACAGTACAAATTATCAAGCTCACCCTGGAGAATCAATGAGTCTTCTCTATTTTTAATTTCATAGTATATCTTCAGGTCATCCGCATATAGAAGAAACTTACACTTTGAGAAACAGGAAGATATATCATTAATAAAGATAACAAATAATAACGGACCTAAGACACTACCCTGGGGAACACCAGAGGAGGAGACAAAAGAATAAGACGATACATTATGAAAACGAACAACACAGCGTCTGTTATACAGATAGGATGTGATCCACTTCAGAAACTCTGAATGAAAGCCCAGGCCTTCAAGTTTAGCTATCAATATTCGATGAGACACCCTGTCAAAAGCCTTAGAGAAATCGGTATATATAGCGTCAATTTGGAATCCCTTTTGAAAGGTTTCCAAACAGTCCTCTGTAAAAGCAGCTAAATTGGTGAACGTAGATCTGCCCGGCACGAACCCATGTTGGTTGGGACATAATAAATGTTTAACAGCAAAGTAAATTTTATCTTTTACTATGGACTCAAACAGTTTTGAGACAGTGGTAAGCTTAGAAATCGGCCTATAATTCTCAATACAATTTTTGTTACCACTTTTAAGAATTGACGTAATAAAAGTCAATTTCCAGTCATCGAGGAAAACTCCGGCAGATAGAGACATGTTAAAAATGTGCCTCAAAGGCGCAATTAGTGAAGGACAACTTTTAAATAAAATAACCGAGAGGCCGTCTACATCAGTGTTAGTGGATAGTTTAAGCTGGTTAATGCCATTAGCTACATCCTCGTCTGTAAACTTTAATTTCCCGAAGTTAATGGGAGTATCTAAATTTGACAAAAGATCTTCAGGAATAAAATCATTATCAGAATTACCTGAAATAAAGTTGGAAGAAAAAAAATCAGCAAAAAGATTAACAGCTTCGGAGATGGAGTTGGCTGACACCCCGTTAAGCTGGACCGATGCAATTTTTCTTTGATTTAATATAACTCCAGAAGAACTTGGGATTAGATTTAATATTGCTTTCTACGCCGCGAATAGAATTCCTATACAAAGATTTATTGAGCCTGTTAAATTCAGCTCTATAAAACACGTAACGCTCACGCAAATTAACATCGTTGGAATGCTTTTGTCTTTTGTAGAACTTATTCTTCTTATTCCTTATACGTTTGAGTTCTTTAGTAAACCATGGACGCTTAGCAGTTTTCGAATTAAGAATTGGGATGTGACCCACACAAATATCACAAAGTTTAGACTTAAAAATATCGTAGCAACCAGTTACATCCACATTTCCAAAGAGCTGGGACCAATCCAAATCAAACAAATTATTCAATTCAGCAAAATTACAACAAGAGTAGTTAAAAGCAACCGTCTGACTAGCAGTCGGTAATTCAAAATATTGGTAAAATTCAAACTCCAAAACCATAGGGCTATGATGCTGATTTGGAGGGGAGATGTAACTGGCCGCATGAGAGAGCTTGAAATATATATTAGAGCTAATAAATATTAAATCTAAAATTCGGTTTAACTCATTAAAAAAACCATTGATTTGAAATAATTCAATACATAATAAATTATCTATTAAATATGATTCAGATAAAGTAGTAACATTCGATGGGGTGAGGAAAATATTGTTATCAATAAAGCTCCAGGAAATATTACATAAATTAAAGTCACCTAAAACACAAAGTTGGCTGTTTCCAATTTTCTCGTGGAGTGCCAGTATATTGTCAACATGTGCCTTGTATATGACATCACAGCTGCCCGGCGGAATGTAGGACACACAAAGCTGATCCAATAGGGAGTTGGCATCTAGCAGCGGATAAAAAGAAGCTGGAAGATATCTGCGCGCAGCTATCAGTACACCACCACCCCTACTAACACCAGTTTTAGCAAAATCTCTGTCTTTGCGAAAAACGTCAAAGAGAGCTGGATTAAAGAACTCCGCATCGAAAAAGTTAGCATTCAGCCAGGTTTCTGTCAGAACGAAGCAGCCATAATCCAATTGTGAGCTGAGAATGTAGACAGATTCGGATTTTGTCCTGAGTCCCGAAGTATTTTGGTGATAGATACTTATTTTCCGATCACCAGAGGTGGAATGACTTTTTACTTCTTGGGCTGCGGCTGGGCATCTTTTTGAAAAAAATCAAAAGGCCGGACAGTAACGTTGGAGGGCCAAATATCCGATGACAGAATTTTTGAGTATTCAGATTCTGAAACTCCAAGCTTGAAATTAATGTGCTTAATAGTTTCCAAATCAGAATCCTTTCTGACCAGTTTATAGCATACAATTGTCTTCTCATCGATAGCTGCATATTTAGCCACATAGCCAATGATGTCATCAGTCCTTACAGTAGGCAAAAACGATGATAAGTGCAGCCATTTGCGGCGAACAACAACTCCCAGCTCCGAGTTCTCATTTGACCCAAATACACACCGCCTATGTCTCTTATGAGTACGCTTTTTATCCATAGCGGACCACTGTGCATTATTTGATTGCGCATTGTTAGTTGCGTTTTTCGCTTGTGCGTTGCTCAACCTAGCATTGTTCGCCAAAGCCGCAGCAGCGGCATACGTAGGCACAGCGTTAGCGGGGCCAGCAGTTGCTGAACAGGGAGAAGTACAAGCAGGCGGAAGAGATGAAGCAGAAAAGCGATGTTATTACCAGAAGTAGTTGGCGAGCGAGTAAAAGCAACAGCAGCAGAAAAACCGGTTTTACTACTAGGAGTAGTTGAAAAACCGGTATTAGTATCAACTACATCAAGAGCGGTATAACCAGTATTTATACCCGGCGCATCAGAAACATAATGCATTTCAGAACTTTTTCGTACTGCCACGGTATTAGAGTCAGCAACAGCATCATTAGATGGCGCAGTGAAAGCGCGCTTTGGCAATTTACCAGGCTGAGCTATCACTAGCTTTTGCTTGCGAACGCGTCGTTCTTTTGTTTCCACTAGTAGCAGGAGTTGGCGAAATAGAATTATCATTTGCTGGTTCAATTAATGCGATAAAAATGCTTTTTAATTTTTCCAAATCCGAAATCGCGTTTAAGATTTTATCTTTCAGCCCACAATGGGACGTACAATTAGTACATAAAGACGTTATTGCGAAATAAATGAAAATAAACACAGAGCGATAGAAAACACGACCGAACTATTCTGCAGTCACAGTCACTTGACCCACAAATATGGAATAAAGCTGTTAAGTGATTGTTGAAGTTTTTATTAATGTCATTAATCTATGGTTAAAGAAGTCTATATCTCTACATTGTTTGGATCTGAATGCTCTCGTCGCCCGATTAATATCTGCCCCTTTTTATTACAAGCTTTTATTTAACTTGGTCATCCCGCGGAAATCTCGGAAATTTCCAATCGACGACACGCCATTTCTTTAAATGAAATTAACTGCTGCTATATGTACATATGTATGTTTATACAAAACGTAAGCCAACAACATTTTGCTTGCAAAGTCTTCTGTTCTCTTCCATTGCAAGCATGGGCGTAGCCATAGGGGCAGGGGGGTGCTCGAGTCCCCCCCTACCTTTCAAATTTTCCTTATATATATATAAAATAGTACCCTGAAATGCCAGCTAAATAGGGTCGAGCAAACCCCCCCCCCCTAAATTTCAGTCTGGCTACGCCGATGATTGCAAGTTGCTATTTATCCGAGTTCAACCAGGTCGGTTAAAAAATGCGCGACCTGAAGAGTAGTGTTGTTAAGTGAAACAAGTAACAGCAGCGCTGTCTTCGGCTATGCCGAAGGCTTCATACCTTTCATGAACATCTGAAAATTTTTCTTTCACAGCTTACATAGATAGAGGAGATACATGCATATATAAAATATCATATTTAAACAATCAGAGGTATGGAAGATATACCTTATATAGCACCAATCTAAGTGATTTTCACTGCTGTGTGATCGGTATGTAAACCGAATTTCTCAGTAGACTTTGTATTATTATTTATAAAATAGCTTACGAAATTTATCGACTTTAGCTGTCCAAATAAAGGAGTTTTACAGTAAATCCTTATATCTGAACAATCAGTTTTATGGATGCAATAAATATGTTATAGTGACCCGATCTTTGTTAATTTTACTGTAAACGGTTTGTTGATAATGAGTGAAAATAGTGCGGAATTTCTTGTTTCTAGCTACATATATGGAGAAAATATAACAAAGAATATCATATCTGAACAATCATTTGTATGAAGACTATAGGTTATAGCGACCCGATCTTCGCCATTTTCACTGTAACTATTTTTATGATAATGGGTGGGAATATTGCGAAGTTTCATGTTCCCAGCTGCATAAATGGAGGAGTTATAACAAAAAATCGCATATCTGAACAATCAGTTGTATGGGAGCTATATGTAAAAGTGACCCGATCTTTGTAAGTATTTTGTTGATAATAGGCAAAGTATTGCAAAATTTCATGTTCCTAGCTGCATAAATGGAGAAGTTATGGCAAAAAATCTCATATCTGAACAATCAGTTGTATGGAGGCTATTGATTATAGCGACCCGATCATCGCCATTTTCTATGAAAGTATTGTTTTGATAATTAATGACAACAGTGCAAAATTTCATGTTTCCAGCTACTTAATTGGAGGAGTTATAACGAAAAATCTAATATCTGAACAATCAGTTGTATGGGAGCTATAGGTTATAGTGACCCGATCTTTGTAATTTTCACTCTAAATTTTCTATTGATAATGGGTGGAAGTATTGGAAAATATCATGTTCCTAGCTGCATAAATGTAGAAGTTATAACGAAAAATCTCATATCTGAACAATCAGTTGTATTGGAGCTATATCTTATAGTGGTCCGATTCTTCCGGTTCCGGCAAATGATTAATACATTATAAAAATACACCCACCTACCCAATTTCATCCGGATATCTCGAAAACTGAGAGACTAGATTGCATACAAACAGACAGACAGACGGACAGACGGACATGGCTAAATCGACTCAGCTCGACGTCCTGATCATTTAAGTATACATTTTGATGGGTCTATCTCTTCTTATTCTGGTACTTACAAACATCGGACCAAAGTAAGGCATAAAAACTGCTCTATTGTGAATTGTTACTGGGAAATTGGAGAGGCAAATTTTTGTTTTCGTATATACATGATTTATATTTTAAATAAGTATATATATTACGCAAATACCTCGCATAATAACTAATTTCTATTGTTTTTTGTGTCTAAATCCCGTTAAACTAATCACATGTTTCAGCTACCAGCAGGGTTGCTTAAGTAGCTAAAAGGAAATTTTACCCGAGTTAAGCGTTCTTTTGTCGCTCGCTTACAAAAAAATACAGCAACTTTTTAATATAGAACGCTTTTATAAATGGACTAAAAAATTAGAAAATAATATTTCTTAGCCCCATAGAATTTGTGAAGGGTAATATATGTATGAATGTGGATATATGAATAACGACCGCTTAAAATCGATCTCAAATTTGTACTTTCTCTGTAGAAATTTTAGGTCTATGTTACGTAGTTTGACTACTGTCAATTAAATCTAATTCTTTGTATTGCATGCGCTTCACGTATTTCGTTTTTAATCCATAAATGGTTTATAATGACTTTTGCTAAAATTTCAAAATCAACAACTTAGATGAAAATGCTTCAGTTTAAGATAGACTTTACATATAAAGAACTTTTCTATTTAAAGCAACAAATTAAAATCTTTATAAGAGCTGTTTTCATTATAAAGGTTTGCTCAAGCAGCAGCGGTATGGTACCGCGCGGTGTAACTCCATATGGCATATTTGCTCATGTATGGATATACATATATACATTTGTATATAGTTAAGTTATATACATACCCAGTAGAAATTCTATGCATACAACATCGCTGTTGGTGGCATGAACATGCTCCTGTGTATACATGTGTGTGTATAAATTTGAAAATAATTTACAAGAATCTCCACATATACAGCAAACATACAACCTAAATGTATACTATGCGCTTAGCTTTAAATTTTAATATTTTCGCAGCTCCCTATGTTTATCTTCATCTAAAGCAGGGATCACAAGATTTGTACATTTTAACAGTTACAGAGTGGTGTTGTTGAAAGTTATCATTGAGCTAAACTCATTATTTCTAGACAACACCACTCTGTGACTGCCAAAATGTACAAATATGTACAAATGCACAAATCGTGCGATCCCTGCTTAGCAGCTTCTTTACAGCGTATTCACTACTGCTAGTGATAGCAGAGCGTAATTTTCCGGCGCAACTATTTATGTAGGATAGTTTTAGGCAGTGGTATGATAGATTCTATTGTGAAGGCGAATTCAGCGTACATGCATAATTGGTTAAGTATGTATATGTATGTATGCAGATATTTAAATGCCGGTTTGCTATTCACGCGACAAACTTTTTTAAAAACGAAGTAAACTAATATAAATTGTTAGTAATTTTCATTAGAGTTTGAGTAACTCCTTTCTCTGAATGGCTTTTAGTAACTTTGACGAGACCTTAACTTATTTTATTTTATTCATTTTAGTGCAGTTTTGACAAAAGTTTCTTGATAAAAAATCTTTTAATACACTACTTTACTTTATCCCTTTGATTGTACATGTTAAATAAAAGCTTGTTTTTAAAAAATATTTTTTTTACACTATTTTATTTTAAGTAAAGGTTCGCTTGGAACGGTCGTCGTAACATAATATGTAATAACATTTTAGCGCTTACACTTTTGGTAAGTATTTGGGAGACCTTCACTTCCAATTTGTGGTGTGTGTCTTTATGTTATATCTCAATATACTCAACTGTTGCTCGGACCACGGATCGCACCCGGGTCCTAAGGAGTGGTAGTACGCGCCTCTAACTACTCAGCCACAGCGGCAACCACGATGGAAATCGTAATAAATATTCTTTGAAAAGATAGTTGCCATAAGTATTACGAATTAATAATGTTGCCACAAGAACTGTTGCAGTTGGTAAGAGTGTTGCGATAAGTACAAGAAGTCTCAAATACTAACATACGTATTGCTTATTTGTAGGTGTTTTTTTTTTGCTTTGACGATGTCATATAAAATAGCAATGACATTTTTTTCTGCAAACTTCAAAAGTATGTAGATTCGGTATCGGGTACCGAAAGGAAAGTATTGGGTACCGAATTTTTTTTCAAGTATTGGGTACCGAATTTTTTTTTCAAGTATTTCACTAGCCGCATTGTTTAAAACAACTTATGATGAGATGCAGCGCGAAGGTTGCAATATATAAGCTCTGCATATGTCTGATGAGGTAACTGGCAGACATTATGATATAGCTTTCTAAGAATGTTGTAAATTTTTTTAACTAAGTTTTTCATGTAGTCCACGCACGATAACCTCGAGTTTATTCTGAATCCTAAGTTTGTTACATTATCTTCATATTTAATATTTGTTCCATCAAGCGTTAGCGGAGAAGTACCGGTGAGGTCAAAATGTTTAGCTGACAGTGATATTGCCTTCGTCCTCGACGCATTCAACTTGAGGTTATTAATTTTTGCCCACTTGGAAATTCGAGAGAGATCTTCCTTAAGTCTGGCAATCAAATCTTCAACAAGACCAACCGGCCTTGAAAAATATGTTTGAGTGTCATCTGCATAAAGAAGAATGGATGAACTTTGGCAACACTCCACTATATCGTTGATGAATGTGCAGAAAAATATGGGACCCAGAATGGACCTTTGCGGCACATCGGATGTTGCGGGCTTTAAGCTTGAATAATTTTAATCACATTGAACCTGCTTTAGCCTACCTGTCAAATAGCTCTTTAATAATTGCAAAGAAAACGACACGAACTTAAAAAGATTACCTAACTTTTCCAATAACTTATAGTGGTCTATAGCAGTGGTAGGCATTCTAACACATTCAAACGATTCAATAAGTGAGAGTGTGTGCGTTAAATGCACTGCTAAGCTGCCAGTCTTCGTATACACGTGAAACACACATGTGCTCAGAGGGCGCTCAGTGAGCTATGGCCTGCCGACCACTGGTCTATAGTATCAAATGCTTTTAAGAATTCAAGCAATATTGCTGTTAAATGATTTTCATTAAAGGCTGGACGTATGTCTTCTCAGACTTTCAGCATTGCTGTGGAGCAACTGCATTGCCTTCTTAATCCCGACTGAAAATCACTTAGTAGACTATTTTTATACCCGAGCGCACTTGTGCACAAGGGTATTATAACTTTGTTCACATAACGGTTGTTTGTAACAGGCAAAGCGAATCGAGATAGATACAGACCAAGCATGATACAAAAAAAGAAGGGCGCCATATTAACTATCTGACAATTAAACAGATTGTGACATTTCGTGGTACCACACCTAGTCCCAAAAATAATTTTTTTTTTGTAAAAAAAATAAATCACAAAATAAACAGAAAATTTGTCTTTGTTGTAACCAGCCAGGAAAATTTAAATTTATACATATGAACATCTTTATATTTGCAATAAAAGCAACCAACGTCTTCCGTGAAATTGAAAACCGCAAAAACTATTTAGTATTAAATATACATTTGTATTCATTATAAAGCCAATCATTGTGGATTTGGACACAATAAAGTCGATGTGCTTTGCAAACGTTAGTTTGGAGTCAAATTTACGCCCAAGTAAGTCTTTAATTTACTTCGTACCTTGTAAGAAGAAGGATCGGATTGGTTCTTCGTGTTGATAAACGATTTAGCATGCAATTTACTTTTCGTATATCCAGTTACAGCTAATCGCACTTCATCGCAGAGCAATGGAGGGCTCTGGTACTACGGGTCACCGAGCAGTTCCCTTTGTGGAAGGAATATATGCTACCTCATTGCCACGGTGAGCTCTTGGAATTTCAGTACGAGGAGCGCCAACCTGCCGTCAGATATGGTTCAGTGGCAGAAACCTCCAACTCACAGCGTGTCAAAATCAGCCATCTAAGTTGAATGCAAAAATTCCTGCCCTGCACTATTGCACACAGTTTTACACAGTTTACAGTTTCTAAAATGTTTGAGGGAACTAAGACAATTTTGATCAAAATTAATGGACATTTGCTTATTATTGCTCCAAATTATATATTTACAATTTGCTAATCAATACCAAAGTAAAATTAGAAAATAAAGTGTTCGTTTTATAGAATAAAATACTTGAACAGAAAAATAAAGGAGTGCAAAAATTTAAACATCTGCAAAAATGTGAAGAAAATTATAACCTAAATTAATGCTTTGTTTCATTTCATGTAAATTCGTTCGTTTAGAATAAAATGACTTAGGAAAACAAAGCATTATTTATTACCATCTTAAGCTTTTTAATAAATAAAGTTGTCAAAACTGAATTTTATTTTATTTTTTCATCTCTGTAGATTAATATTCTTCAAAGGATATTTAAATGCTTAATAAAAACTTTTAAATTTGTTCATGGATCACGTCAGCTTGGCATTTTTTATATGTACATTATTTTCTTCTAAGAAATCCCAAATATTTAACAAAAAATCTCCATGCCCAAAAAATTGCAATGTGGCAAAGCTATGCTTAATGTTTTCATCTGGAGAAATGTCAAAAATCTGCTTTATAATCAAAAAATAGTAGTAATGAAACTACCTTCTTTTTTGTATCAGGAGACCAAGGTTGGGCAAGGCCGAGGCCGAAAAGAGCCACATGTTAATTCTAAATGCCACAAAGAGCCACAAAAAAAACAACAAACACAAAAATTTTATTTTTAGATAAAATTATTGTTAGAAATGAAAAACGTTAATTTTATTATTATTCTAATGTAAGTAAGATTGATATTAAAGAAAATTCAAAAGATCCCTCACAGTTATACGTTGTACTAAAAATTTAAAATATACGTCACGCAGCTGTTTCTGTTATCTTCTTTTAATTCCAAAAACTCCAACTTCTCTTCGCTTTTCTTAAAAAGGAGTTTTTCGGATATTGCAAATTCATCCTCAATTGTGTTAGATAAATAAAATTATAGTTTAAAAAACTAAAACCTCCCTATTATAATTGCCATTCGTACTGTCATCAGGTATGTACCTTGAGAAAAGAAATCGCTGCATCTTTTAGGCGCATCAATATTACATAGTTACATCCCGAGTTAATAAAAGGACGGTAAAATAATAATAAAAAGGGTTTATGAAGTATGCAAACGTACATTTATATAATTTCAAATGGGCAAATCTTTTTTCAAAATCTGCTTTTAAATTATATGCAATTTTTTTTTTTAGCCAGGGAAAATGATGACATTTTCGTTTTTTGGGATCATGAGTAAAAAGACGTAGTTTAGCTACAAAACTTAAAATAATTTGCGACCAATAAAAAACAATTTTATTCTGTTCTTGTAGAGACAAATTCAAGTTTTGCAAATGTTCCATGATATCGACGGTGACCATAATTATGGCAGCCGAATACGGGACTAAAAATAATTTTGCTAATTTTTTCCACAAAAGCTGAATGATTTTAAAAATCTTTTCTAGATTTATTAGCCTTGAAGCAGCATTTTATTTGGCATATAATTTATCGATATTTTGTGAAAGCAGCACATAAATATTCAGTTGTAACGTCACACATTCGTAGGATATTTTTCTATAACTTTGTACTTTGTTCTCGGGATTTTTACACCGCAAAATTTTGTTCAAATATTCCTATGCAACTACTTTTTAAACACGAGTGGTATTCAACGGATTATTGTCATCCGGAACGGAGCCATGGAAGATGAAGAAAAGCCATGGAAATGATGAGATATTCTTTTTTTGGGATCATGAGTAAAAAGACGTAGTTTAGCTACAAAACTTAAAATAATTTCCGACCAATAAAAAACATTTTTATTCTCTTCTTGTAGAGACAAATTCAAGTTTTGCAAATGTTCCATCATATCAACGGTGACCATAATTATAGCAGCCGAATACAGGACTAAAAATAATTTTGCTAATTTTTTTCACAATGATTTTAAAAATCTTTTTCAATGATTCTAGATTTATTAGCCTTGAAACAGCAATTTATTTGGCATATATTTTATCGATATTTTGTGAAAGCAGCACATAAATATTCAGTTGTCACACATTCGTAGAATATTTTTCAATAACTTTGTACTTTGTTCTCGGGATTTTTACACAGCAAAATTTGTTTCAAACACTCCTATGCAACTACTTTTGAAAGACGAGTGGTATTCAACGGATTATTGTCATCCGAAACGGGCTGAATGTAAAGCGTACCCTTCCATCCTTGAGAACTTCTTTACTTTTACAACATTCTCCTGGTAGTCATCTTATTTGGAGTTTCTCATGTTGAAGATACAATCCCTCGTACAATCAGCAATAATTTTTTTTAATGTGGTTTCGGCTAATGAATATCCTCTCTCTTCACAAAATTTGAAAACTGCCTCCACACCCGGCACATTGGAGAGCAAGCCGTGTGTAGTTTTTGTGGGTGTTGGAATAAATATACGTAAACATAATTTGAAATTTTAAAGTAAAATGTGAGCAAAAGTGACAATTGAAAGATGAAAGTCTCGAAAAAAGTAAAATCAGCTGCTCTACTAAATATTCAACGTGAAACGCATTGAAAGAAACCCTTGAAAAGCTAAATACTAGTGAAATTTCTTTTAGAAATTTTTAACAATAATCATAAGTATCTATTTTCGATTCATACTCAAAACTACCCAGTTTTTCTCCGCAAAATTATAACTTCAAAAACCATCTACATATGTATGTGCTCCTTGATTCGAATCGCAAGCATCCAGACTTAAAAATAAAAACTCGTTCATAGACATGTCATTTTAACGCAAAGGCGCCAAAATACCGAATACGGGACAAATAGAAGAAATAAAGAACATTTGGCGTCCCGTATGAAATAAATAAATTACCAGGACCAAGGACGAAAAAATAGGACTGTCGCGTATAATACAGGACGGATGGTCACCGTAATCATATCGGTAAAGAACATTAAGGGCCGTTTTCTAATGTAAGCAGTAAAGTTGCCTTTACAAACAGGGCAGATAAATTGTTCCTCACTTGAAAGTGTGTTATAAGTATTTTCGTTTTCTTATCTTACCGGTAAAAATAAATTCGTTATTCCGAAATTACGGCAACGCGAAAGTGAAACTTCACTACATTCGTCATAAAATTTCAAAGGTTGGCAATGCAACATAAGCAAATAAAGAGCAAGAGCCACTCTTAGCAAAACCCTAAACCTTGGTTAAAATGTCTAATATATCTGACCCACGAACCAAAACCAAACCAAAATTTTAAGTTGGTTACAAATTTTTAAAGGCTACAATTTATACATTCGAGAAATCAATGCGCTGATGACGAAACGAAAATTCCTATATCGAGGCGATAAAGTGGCCGGTTATCTAAAGGTTAGATGAGAAAACGGCCCTAAGTCAGAAAGCAAATTTTTGTTCTCAATTTGTTCCGATCTCAATTTGCGTATGTGTATATAAGGCAGCGATTTTGCTGCATTTAAAATGCAACATTTAGCACTTTCGGACATATGTTTTCGAAGAGCGTTCATGCTATCGCATTTAGCAAATGCACATTTACGCGAGTTCGAAATCGTGTGCTTTTGACAAACAGCCATGTTCCAGTCGCTTATTCAGATCCGTATCTATTACGATCAATTCTCACGCAGACGATAATGTGCAAAAACCCTAAAGAAAAGGAAAAAATAAATTTTAAACCAAAAGTTCAATAAAAACATGAATTGTTTTAACCATAACCGAACATTTGTTTGTGTATATATTCATTCGTTGGTGCTGTCAATTAAAATTTCCTCACTTAATTAGGAAACAAAACAAACAGAGTTGACCACAAATTGATCCAGATATCTATCAGCATCACATCGATGTTGAATTTGCTTAACTTTTCTTTATCCAAATAATGTAAAATATTATATAAAATAACTGAAACGCAGCTAGCAACTGTATACTCGAAAAAGCAATGTTGCCACTTTTTCTCATTAAACCATCTTCGAATCGTGGAAATTTTGGAAGATCACAGGGTTGCTTTTAGCATTTAGATTCTTAATGCAAAAATATGCAACTCCATTTTGAGACGAATTTTGTATGGATAAATGTACATTTAGAGTAGCATTTAGAGCTAAATGCGCTAAATGTGCTTTTACGCGTAAGCAAAAACAGCCCATTAAAAGAATAAAATAAAAATCCAAACAATGGAAAAGAATGTCCAGCGGAGAAATATGTATTTTAAAAAGTAAAAAAGAGCCAAAATGTTCTAAGCAAAGAGAAAGTAAAAAGAGCCGCACTTTGCTAAGCAAAGCGCCGCATTTGGCTCAAAGAGCCGCGTTTGCCCACCGTTGATATATACTACGTTTATAAGAACAGAATAATCGACTTAATTGAAAGCGCATTGACGCCGTACATATTTCGCTCTAGAGTTTATACTTACGGCTTTATATCGGCATCAAAGTAACCGTCTTCAAAAGCAAATAAAATCAGCTGTTTTCATTTGACATTTTATAAGTTAACATAATGGAAAGTGATAAAAATCTAGTTTTATTCGGCATTATAAAATCGTGGCAAAGAAAACGAACGATTATTATTAATCAGCTTTTAAATACTGATGCGATTATTTGAGCGGAACAGCTGATCTACCATTCGCTTTGAGGGAGAACGGTGTTTATACACTCTTTCTAACTGTCTGGAGAAATAAACTACCGATTTGAAATGGAGTGTGAGCCAAAACAAAGCGAATTGAAATTCAGTTTATACACATGTTTTGAATCGCGGCGAAATGAATTAAAGCGACTTATGCACAGTGTTGCTGCGAATAATATTTACTGGTAGCCAAATTCCTTTAAAAAAAGGGCTAAAAAAGAGCTAAAAAAATTCGTTGTGGCTAAAAATGGTAGCTAAAATTTTTTACACGCAAACATTTTGAATAAGTAATGGTGTATAAAAACAATGAACTCGGGGAAAAAGTTAATATTTTATCCAACCAAAAACCTTTTTGTATAGAAGGGGAAATATACCGACACCAGCTTGCTGCCTCCATCAAGTGATTGTACCATCAGGATCGGAGCATGTAACTTACCAGCATGCTGCTACAATATTTATTTCTTTACAAATGAGGTCGAGGAAAGATCGAAATGGTTAGAGCCGAAATTTAATTTTTATACCATTTTGTTAAACATTGTTTTTTTTTTTTAACTCACATCTGCAATATCGTGAACTTAGCCTTCCACAAATACGGCTTTGACTCATATAGTGCAAGAAATTTACGCCAAAATATTTTTTACTTGTAAAATTGAGCTAATTTCACCACTCACGACACCAGCATGCTGGTACAATCATAAGATTTTCAAATAGTTTTTGAAGTCGCACCAGCAGCTGGTACAATCACACTACAAGAACATACACGGTCAATCGACTTGATGGGCCATTTAACAAATTAAGCATATTAAGGGGCCGTAAACTTATATATTTTAGACTATAGTTAAACCGTTAATAGATAAGTTATCAGCCCTAACACTTTTACAGTATGTATGTATAAAAACGTAAGGAACATACAATACATATATGTATATATATCAGTCTTTCTTAGTTTAAAAATTCATCTCTTACATAAATGAAAAAAATTAGACCAAATTAAGCATATCGTCGTTTAAAGTGCAAAACCGTGTATCAACAAAATGCAAAACCGCGTGTCAGCAAAATGCAAAACCGCGTATGTGAACTTGTAGAAATTATTTTCTAGAGCGTAAAAACACTCATATTTCAAAATGGTCCTCTTTTTTATAAAGCAATCGCATTTCTGGCTAGTATATTTCAGGACGAATGGATAAGGATTGAGCCAAGAGCTTGTGTAAGCAAATCCAATTTTTGGCAGCCAATGTCAGTTACGCGGTTATGCAGAATGACGATACGCGGTTTTGTACTTTAAACGATGATATACAACTTTTTCATGCCAAGTATGAATAAATTCTCCAAAGGGCTAAAAAAAGGGCTAGGGGCAATTTTAAATTTAAGTGGCCAAAAAAAGTATTTGGTAGCTAAATTTAGCCACCAAAGGTCAAAAACGGCAACACTACTTATGCATGCGTATAAACGTAGTAATAGACCAGTGGTCGGCACGCCATAGCTCAGTGAGCGCTGTCTGAGCACCTGTGTGTTTCACACGTATACGAAGAGCGACAACTGAGCAGTGCATTTAACACACACAGTCTCACTTATTAAATCGTTTGAATGTGTTAGAATGCCGACCACTGATATAGACAAATGTCTGTCCGTCCGTCTGTGCACACGATAACTCGAGTAAAAATGTAGATATCTTAACGAAACTCGGTATGTGTATTTATTTTCAGCGTAGGACGGATGGTATTATGGATGGTAAAATGGGCGAAATCGGACAATATTCACCAGGGAACGGATTTTATGGAAACCGCCTTTTTTTCTGTTAAAGAGATAGAGTATATTCGATTAACCCTAGAACACACACCCAGAAAATACCACGTAAACACACACTCGGGATACGTTTGTACCCGGGACCTTATTTTGCGGTTTTTTTAATGCTTATTCAACCGATTTCTATGATTTTTTTTTTGAAATGTATATTTTAATATATAACAAGTATTTTGTCTTTTGTTTCATTCGAATATTCCTACTGGTTCCAGCGATATGGGCAAATAAAGTCAGGACATGCAACAGTGGATTTTTGTTTTTGTTGTTGTCCTGATAAATGCAAAACAAAATAATATAATTTATAATAATATACTTGTAGAGTAACAACGAATACACATTTTGGTTTTTATTTCATTGAAATATTCTACCTGGTTCAAAAGATATGTGCAAAAAGGTCGCGCAAGGTATGGGTACGTAGGTAGCAAATACACTGGTATAACTGGTTTTTGTATTTTATATGCAGCTGCAAGGGTTGTTTTCACACGAGGTGTTGTTATAAATGCTGCCTGTTGATATTTTCATTATTGTTTTGGTGCTCAAAAGTGTAAGAAGTGAAAATATAAGTGAAAATAAATATAACTGAAACTATAAATAACTGGATACGAAATGACTTCAAGAAGAAACGAATATTTATCAAGTGCAGCATATAGAAGGTAAAAAATGTAAAATAAGCAACAATGTAAACATATACTAATTTTTTTTATTATGCAGGCTAACTGAGGAACAGCGAGAATCATATATACAATCTTTATTTGATGAAATTTGTGACGATGACGCTCCCTATGACTTTGACTCAGAAGATGAAGAAGAAATTCAAATCAATGACATTGAAATTGCTGATGACGATGCTGAAGTTTCGCAAAGTGCCGCAGAAGTATTACCTGATTATGCGGACTATGAGGATGATGAAGAAGACGATGAAGAAGAAGAAGTAGAAGAAAATAATGAATTACCTGCTAGTGCCGAAAAATTTGTTGCACGTGATGGTACTGAGTGGATGAAAGAACCAAATGTAAGTCGTCAGGCACTCAGACAAAATATTATAAGAGAACGTTCTGGACCAGCTAGATGCACTGGAATGTTGTCAATAGAGCAAACATTCAAATGTTTCATGAACGTTGAAATGGCTGATATAATTATGCGCCACACAAATAAGTTAGCAAAAGAAACTTATAATGCTTACAACAATGCGCATCCAAACACAACTCCTAAGTCATGGACGCCTGTGTCAATAACAGAGCTGTATGCATTTTTTGGCATACTTATTATGACTGGTGCGAACCATAGCAATGGAGAACATGTTCGAGATTTATGGAGCGTCAAAAACTATCCTTTATATCGCGCCACAATGGGAGTCAACCGTTTCTGTTCGATATTGCGGTTCCTAAGATTTGACGATAAGAACACTCGTGCAACACGCTTACTAACTGATAAAGCAGCACCGATCAGTGAGTTGTGGACGATGATGAACAATAATCTTGCTGCACATTACAAGCCCAGCTCATGCTTGACGATTGATGAACAATTATTTCCTTACCGTGGACGCACACGGTTTACGCAGTACATACCGTCAAAACCTGCTAAATATGGTATCAAGGTTTGGTGGATTTGCGATGCCACAAATGCATATCCACTGCATGGACAAATATATACTGGCCAAGCAGAAACTGGTAGGGAAACGAACCAAGGCGAACGAGTGGTGAAGGATTTGTCTGCCAAATACCAAGGAAGTGGCCGAAACATTACAATGGACAATTTGTTTACGACCTTGCCAGTTGCAGAACTGCTTCTCACCTGGAAACTCACGATCGTTGGAACTTTGCGCAAAAACAAATCATATATTCCTCAAGAAATGAAGCAGAACAAAAACAGGACAATTGGTTCAACGACATTTGGCTTCAAAAATAATGTGACAATGTGCTCTTATGTTCCCAAAAAAAATAAAGCAGTAATTTTGCTTTCGACCATGCATAATGATGCTGAAATAGCTGACAGTGGGAAACCTGAAATAATTGAATATTATAATCGTACCAAAGGTGGTGTTGATCGAATGGACCAAATGTTTGCGGAATATCCAACACAAAGACAAACAAAACGATGGCCACTAGCGATGTTCTTCAACATGTTGGACATTACAGCTCTTGCAGCCTACATTGTCTACGATTTGAATAACCCTATGTTGCCTTGGAGAACAAACAACAAGCGTAAGCAGATCCTGCGCAGCTTGGCTGAAGCATTGTGTATGCCCATTATTGAAGCCAGAGCCATAAGTCGTCAAGTGACGCGAAATTTTTCGACTAAAATTGCTATTGAAGCATATTTCAACCGACCGGTGGAATCAATGGTGTCAACAGCAGCATCAACATCTGCCGCAGCGCGCACGCCAAAACCTGTGTCCGGATCTTGCTATTTATGTTACGCACAAGAGGAAAAACGCCGTAGAAAAACCAGAAAGCTGTGCGACAAATGTAAGAAGCCAATGTGTCTTGAACATTCGGTCACATCAACAAATTGCTCTATTTGCCATGATTTTCCTTAGATATAAGATGCATTTTTATAATTTTTATAATAAAAGTCAATAATATAATGTGTGAAATGAATATTTTTAATTTTTAAAATAAAAAAATAATATAAAAAATGTTTTTTTTTTTATTATTATGAGGATTTTTACTATTGGGGTACAAACGTATCCCGGGTGTGTGTTTACGTATATAATGTGTTTGGAAGGCTGTAGCTCCTGAACCAATGGTCCGATCTGGTTCAAATTTTGAATTTGAACTCAAAACTAAATAATCTTCCTAGATCCGAAGCGGTATAGAGGTATAGCGGTTCAAAAGTTACAACACTTCAAAGTTGAAAGTGGATACATTTGTACCCGGGTGTGTGTTCTAGGGTTAATAATGTCCACGATTTAGCTTTCCCTGATTCCATATATACACATTTGAAGTTGCCTTTTTTTGCCTTTTTTACGATATTTGCCTTTTTTTTGCGTTTTTTAAGATATTTGCCTTTTTTGCCTTTTCTACCTTTAGAAAAGTGATTCTAGCATTTACAATTTTTTTTTTAAGATTAAAAAATATACACTTGCCCATGCGGCTTATAGAAGCACAGGGAACTCTTGCCAAATTGGTGTTGGAAAAATTCAAAGCCGTTTTCTCAGCTCACGTAGGCTAGGAGATAATAAGGGGTGTGGATAAAATTGTAAAGGGCGAGGAAAACGCCCTTATTTCTGATAATATGAACGTTTCAAACGTTCCATATTTAAATTGGGCTCCACTTGTATCAACTTACGTCGGGCGCACATTTAGTACATTCAAGGCTTTTCTTCGCGAAAATCGAATGAAAATGCTGCCAGAAAACTTCAAAATGCATCTTATGGTTCAATGTTACTACAACTATACAGATTAAAGTTTAATGTGTTGGAAACTCGAAAGGATAAAATAGTCAAAGATTCAAAGTACAAAGTTTTCATATAATGAAACTAGTTCATAGTTTTTCTCTTTTTACTTGTAATATAAGCATTTCTAAAATAAATATATTTTTTGATTGTTCTTCGTATATTCTGTCTTTTTTAGTGCCTTATTTTGCTGTTTTTGCAATACCTTTTTTTGCCTTTTCCTGCCTTTTTCGCTATTTTGTTTTGCCTTTTTCCAATACCTAGTGCCTTTTTCTGCCTTTTTCGCTATTTTATTTTGCCTTTTCCAGCCTATTTCGTTACTTTATTTTGCCCTTTTTATAGGTTTTTAGGTCCTAAAAATCCGTTCCCTGATAATCACGCTTACCTCCCATATAATGGTAGTTTTCAGAAATACGAAAACTGCGATATTTTAGTAACTACATAAGCCCATTCACTAAAAAATTGATATTTACAATCATTTTTAGACGAAAAATAATAATATTATAAATTTTTGGAAAACGGGCGTAGCCACGCCCACTTATGATTACATGTGTATATCTCGGTAACCGCTACTCCAGTTTCCCTTAAACTTGGCACAGTTTTTGGCCTTGGTACAGTATACTAAATGACTGAAAATTTTCAAAATCGGACAATAACCACGCCCACATCCCATATAACGGCAAATTTGGAGAATACGAAATCTTCGATAAATCAGTAAATATGAAGCTAATTTATTTAAAATTGATGTTTGCAATACATCTCCAGCTTAAAATATAGTAAATGAAATTTTGGAAAATGGGCGTGGCTCCGCACACTTATGACCACATATGTGTATCTCGGTAACCGCTCGAGAAATTTGTACCAAACTCGGAGTGATTATTGGGCTTGCCACATAAAAGCAGGGACGTGAACCGGTTTTGGACCGAACCGGTTTTGAACCGAAAAACCGCTTTTTTATATAAACTAACTGAACCATTAACCGAACCGAAATTTTCCCCAAATGTTGGATCCGAACCGAAAACCGACCCACTTTTCATAAAGGTTTAAAGGTTCGTTTCAACCAATTTTCAATAGATAAATTTACGTCTTTTTTCGTTTTGTTAAATATGATAATACATACATACCATGTTTGTTTACCATGTGCCAATATCAAATCTAATGGCAACCTCCTACCTCATTTGATCAGCTATTCAGCTACTGAACCAAATTCATTAGCTGATTGGATATGCTAAGGTATTTCAATTATTGAGAGTGGAAATGACAGTTTTCTTTATAGTAAAAATCGAGTCCGATATGTCAAACGTACTGGAATGAGTCTTAAAATCTTGGCATAAACCACCAAATGATTCGTTTAGTTCAAAATTAGTTTTGCATGGCTTCAAAAACAGAGGTCAAAAGTGTCTTGACACTCGACAGGGAATATTAAAATTCACCCCAGCCAGAAGAGCTGGGCTATTAATCAAGCCTGTCATTAATTTTACGATAAATATTAATGCAAAAAGCAAGAATTGTTTTTGAACTGATTCAATCCTTTCTGAATGAACTTGGTAGCGGGGATTCCAGACCATAGATCCGAATTCTAGTATAGTTTTACTAAAGTGGTAAAAAGAGCTTTTGTAACATAAGGATCTTTGAACTCTTTTGAATATTGCTTTACAAATGCAAAAACGCCTTTGGCTTTATTGATTGTAACATTAAAATGAAGGTTGAAATTGAGTTTGGAATCCATTCCATTTGATATTGAATAAACAGTTGGTTGAACTGCCCTTCGAGAGAAACACATAACTTTAAATTTTTTAAGGATTAGTGGCATATAGTTTGAGTTAGACCAACTAACCACGTTGCTTAGATCCGCTTGTAACAAAGACCTTTCTTCGATACGGGTTATATTTTTTGTATTTCCGAACCGTTGACCCAGGAGAGAAAAACCCGCTTTGATGAACCAATCTAAAAGTGCAAAAATGGTTCGAACCGCTGAACCGAACCATCCAAATATTTCGCCCGGGTCACGTCCCTGCATAAAAGCAAAACGCTGAAAATTATTCAAATCGGACTAAAATTACACCCACTTTTCATATAACGGTAAATTTCAGAAATGCTTGAGACTTCGATATTTCGAAATCTAAGGACGCTAATTTACACAAAATTGCTACGAACAACATTCCCTTGAAAATAAGGAATATTATTATGGATTTTTGGAAAATGGGTGTGACACCGCCCATATATAACTATACAATTTTATCGAAGATGTTTGAAATAGGGATAAAATCACCCCTGGTTACCATGTAGCGGTAGTTTTCAGAAAGATTAAAAAACTATATTTAATAATTGCGCCGAGTATCTAATGTTCGGCTTCGCCCGAACCTAGACTGTTTTACTTGTTATTCAGGTGGCCATTAATTTGTCGTTATAAGAATTTTTCAAACACTTTAGAGAGAGCAGGTAAAATACATATCGGTCAAAAGTGTTCGGGGGAGTTCGGACATTTAGTTTTAGGAACGGGTACTATATTTGCTATTTTCCAAAGTGAGGGAAAGATGGATGAGGTAAGGCAAAAGTTAATTATATGAGTAAGTGACGGGATCACAAGGAGTATAGTCATTTTAACAAATTTTAGACTAATGCCATCAACACCTACGGCATTTGATTTAATGGCGTAAATACATCCAACCAAATCCGCCTCCGTTGAAGACTGAAATTGGAAAGCATTATCATCCATAAAAATAGGAGATTTTATGTTCAGATTAGGAGCTGATCGTATTTAAAATCTCTGGATCCAAATTACTTGTAAAATTGTTTTCCCCTGAAATGCCAAAAGACTTAAGAGTCTTCCACAGGACTTTAGACGGAAGGTTCGCGTTAAGTTTGTATTGTAGGTAAGCTCGTTTAGCGTCACGAGTGCTCGACGTCACTTTATTTCTAATTGACCAGTATTTTTCTCAAAACTCAATGCGCGAATGCCTTAGCGCACTCCTTAATCAACGATAAGATCTCGTGAGTGAACACCGGCTTCCTCCTAGTTTGTACTTTGACCCTCCTTGCAGGGACCAACTTTTAAAATAATCGGCGAGTTAGATAGTTGAAATATTGTAGATTTTCGTCAACTGTCGTAAGTGACCAACTTATATTCCAGTCAAGCAAGGCTGCTTGCTTATTCAACTCGCTGTGATTGGTTCCTTTAAAGTGTCCCTTATTAGATGTTCGCTTACTGGTTTATGATTTTTATACCTTTCATGAGCATGAAATGGTATTATAACTTTAGTCCGATGTTTGTAAGTACCAGAACAAAAAGAGATAGACCCATTAAAATGTATACTTATATGATCATAACGTCGAGCTGAGTTGATTTATCCATGTCCGTCTGTCCGTCTGTTTGTATGCAATCTAGTCTCTCAGTTTTCGAGATATCCGGATCAAATTTGGTAGGTGGGTGTATTTTTATAATGTATTAATCATTTGTCGGAACCGGAAGAATCGGACCACTATAACATATAGCTCCCATACAACTGATTGTTCAGATATAAGATTTTTCGTTATAACTTCTCCATTTATGCAGCTACGAACATGAAATTTCGCAGCACTTGCACCCATTATCAACAGAATGCTTACAGTGAAAATTAAAAAGATCGGATAACTATAACCTATAGCTCCCATACAACAGATTGTTCAGATATGAGATTTTTCGTTATAATTCATTCATTTATGTAGCTAGGACCATGAAATTTCGCGCTGCTTTCACTCATTATCAGCAGAAGACTTACAGTGAAAATAACGAAGATCGGGTCACTATAGCCTGCAGCCCCCATACAACTGATTGTTCAGATATGAGGTTTTTTATCATATCTCCTCCATTTATGCAGCTAGGAACATGAAATTTCGCACCATTTTCACTCATTATTAACAGAATACTTACAGTGAAAATAACAAAGATCGGGTGACTACAACATATATCTTCCATACACCTGATTGTTCAGATATGGGATTTTACTGTAAAACTCCTTTATTTGAACAGCAAAAACCGATAAATTTCGTAAGATATTTTATAAATAATAATAAAAAGACTACTGAGAAAATCGTCAAAATCTATGCTGTATAAGCTTTATCTCCTATAGCATTTATATATCCTTTATGTAGGAAACTAAACCCAATAAATTGTGTTACCGGTTTACATACCGATCACATAGCAGTGAAAATCACTTAGATTGGTGCCATATAAAGTATATCCTCCATACCTTTGATTGTTTAGAGGCGATTTTTTATATAAGTATGTAACTCCTCTATCGATGTATGCAGATGTATTCAAAATCAGTAATCTGTCAAAGTTAAAATTTGCAGATGTTCATGAAAGGTATGAAGCCTTCGGCATAGCCGAAGACAGCGCTGCTCTTACTTGTTTAAATTAAGGTTAATTGATAAAAACGGTGACAGGTAATAAGATCAACGGAAATAAGGGCACCAGGGTGGGAAATAAAGTCAATTGACATTATTACCTTATCAAAAGCGAAATAAAGTCCATTGATATTATTGCCCTTTCAAACATTAAATTTGCTTAGCTTCGCGGCGGCCCCCTTCCCCTCTCCTGCGTGCTGTAACGCAGGTAGATTAATTTTTTGTATACGTTGAAATAAAATTTTTATATATTTTACATAGGCCTTATATTCAATAATACCCTCTATCTGCACGATTTTCACAAAGATGAGATTCTGATATAAAACTCCACCTAAGATTTAACTGTCATCGGTGATATTAGTGCTACCTTATATAACGCTTGACAGAAGAATTTACACTATTATGAATTAGAAATCAGAAGTAATATATCAGTTATGACAGGTAATAAGTCCCAGATGGTTTCTAAAATCACAAATTAGTTTTTGTGCAAATTGCAGATAGAGGGTATTAATGAATTCAAGCCCTTGATAATTCACAATTTTATATTTTAAGTTATTGGAAGATTTCTGCTGTAAAAAGGCATATAATTTGTGTTTCAAAAGTGTGTAAAAGCAAATCAATTAAATTACATGATCTCGGCTCCAATATTAAATAATCAATAATTGTTTATACCCGCATTTTGGCACATTGGCTTGAATGTGCCATCTAATAAATAGTGTCGTCGTTCTCCTTAGCTGCTTTTAAATGATGTCACAAATTGCTGGCGGAGACATGAATACAGTGTAAGAAAATTCCTTTTCTACAATTGTTTCCTTATACAAGGTTGGTTTTTATACCCGAGCGCACTTGTGCACAAGGGTATATTAATTTTGTTCACATAACGGTTGTATGTAACAGCCAAAACGAATCGAGATAGATATAGACAAATGTATACATAAATGATCAGGATGAAAAAAGAAATCGATTAAGCCATGTCTGTCTGCCCGTCCGTCGGTCCGTCTGTCCGTCTGTCCGTCCGTCCGCGTACACGATAACTCGAGCAAAAATTGAGATATCTCAACGAAATTTGGTATGTAGGTTTCCCCTAATCCAAGGTAGGTTGGTATTGAAAATGGGCGAAATCGGACTTTAACCACGCCTACTTCCCATATAACGGTAGTTTCCAGAAATACGAAAACTGCGATATTTTAGTAACTACTGAAGATAATTCACTCAAAATTGATATTTACAATAATTTTTAGACGAAAAATAAGAATATTATAAATTTTTGGAAAATGGGCGTAGCCACGCCCACTTATGGTTACATGTGTATATCTTGGTAACCGCTGCACCAATTTCTTCCAAACTTGGCACAGTTGTTGGCCTTCGCACAACATACCAAATGGCCGAAAAGTTTTAAAATCGCTCAATAACCACGCCCACTTCCCATATAACGGTAATTTTTAGAAATACGAAAACTGCAATATTTTAGTAACTACTGGAGATTATTCACTCAAAATTAATATTTATAATAAGTTTTAGACAAAAAATAAAAATATTATAAATTTTTGAAAATGGGCGTAGCCACGCCCACTTATGGTTACATGTGTATATCTTGGTAACCGCTACACCAATTTCTTCCAAACTTGGCACAGTTGTTGGCCTTCACACAGCATACCAAATGGCCGAAAATTTTTAAAATCGCTCAATAACCACGCCCACTTCCCATATAACGGTAATTTTCAGAAATACGAAAACTGCGATATTTTAGTAACTACTGGAGATTATTCACTCAAAATTGATATTTATAATAAGTTTTAGACAAAAAATAAGAATATTATAAATTTTTGGAAAATGGGTGTAGCCACGCCCACTTATGGTTACATGTGTATATCTTGGTAACTGCTGCACCAATTTCTTCCAAACTTGGCACAGTTGTTGGCCTTCGCACAGCATACCAAATGGCCGAAAATTTTTAAAATCGCTCAATAACCACGCCTACTTCCCATATAACGGTAATTTTCAGAAATACGAAAACTGCGATATTTTAGTAACTACTGGAGATTATTCACTCAAAATTGATATTTACAATAATTTTTAGACGGAAAATAAGAATATTAAAAATTTTTGGAAAATGGGCGTAGCCACGCCCACTTATGGTTACATGTGTATATCTTGGTAACCGCTGCACCGATTTCTTCCAAACTTGGCACAGTTGTTGGCCTTGGTACAGCATAAAAAATCGCCGAAACTTTTTAAAATCGGACAATAACCACGCCCACATCCCATATAACGATAATTTAGAGAAATACAAAATCTTCGATAAATCAGTAAATAATAAAGCTAATGTGCAAGAAATAAGTTTGTGATAAAATTTTGGAAATTGGGTGTGGCACCGCCCACTTATGATTACATATAAGTATATCGGTAACCGTTCTACCAATTTGTACTAAACTCGGTGTGGTTATTGTGCTTGCCACCTATAAGCAAAACGCTGAAAATTATTGAAATCGGACTAAAATAACGCCCGCTTCTCATATAACGGTAAATTTCAGAAATGCTTGAAATTTGAATATTTCGAAATTGAAGGACGCTAATTTACTCAAAATTGATACACCCCGGCTTACCATCTAGCGGAAGGTTTCGGAAAGGTGAAAAAACATATATTTAATACTTGCGCCGGGTATTTAATGTTCGGCTCCGCCCGAACTTAGACTTTCTTACTTGTTTATTTATTTATTAGTGTTCTCTTTATTTTGGTGGAAACGAAACATGTCTTGCAAGTTCTGGATCATTTCTACACTCTTCTTCAAATATTTCACGTATTCCAGCTGCGTTCAGGGATGCCGTTTGGATCTAAATAGATCCAATTGGATACATTTTTAGAAGAATTTTCGCGAGATACTTATTTTTTCCGGTCAGTATAAATGTGGATACTTTTTAAATAGGACCAAATTTTATATTTGCTATAAAGTTTTTTTCGTTCAAAAATCGATTTTCATAAAAGATTGTAGATGTTTTCTAAATGTATTAAAAATCACAACTGAAACGTAAAATTAAAACATTTTATTTTTTGAACGTAGCAATGCAGATATGAAGAGATCTCACCAAAATAGGTATAATCGTAATTGTTTTAATTATATTTAATTAGCTAAAAAGGATGCTTTGGGCAAAATCTTAATATATACATAAAGTAAATATATACTCCTTCTGTAGTGATCTCTTTCATATCCACATTTTCATTTGTTAATTTAAAAAGAAAAAAGATCTCAGTGTAGTTTAAAATACAATGGTAAAAAACGATATGTCACTTGTTTGAAGAAATTTGTACGAATTTGACTGAACAAACTATATACACTCTAAACAAAGTTGGTTTAAACTTGTGCATATTAAGAGAGATAACCAGTTTCCGCGCTCAATGAATACAAATTTACAATCCGTGTTAATTAAATTAAATACTGCTTTTTACTTTTACTTATTATATGTGTGACGTAGAATAAATTTCAAATTTGTTTGTTGAATTCTCAACACTTAATCTTCACAATTTCACAGTTTACACTAAAAATAAAAAATAAAACAGTCTCCTCTTTTAACGTGTTCAAATGTATACACCGTGTAATAAAATTAAACACTGCCTGTTTACTTTTACATACCAAATATGTCGCGTAGGGCAAAATTACACATACAATTTTTAAAATTAAGTAAATATGAGCACTTAATGCTTCTTATTAGTAAGAAATCTATTTTTGGTTTAAAATTTTTTGCAATTTTAAACATCATGTGGATATTTATGAGTATATTTTAAATATCTCATTTTCAAAATCAAATGTTTAGCATCTTATGCGTGTAGTATTTACAGAGATTCTCGTTAAAAAATAGACACTTTTCAGTACTTACTTTGCAAAATACTACGTATGTATGCACAAAAAATTTAACTTATAAATTGAAATTATAAATGTTTGATTTTAGAAAAAATAAAAATATATAAACATGTATTCCAAGTCCTTAGGATGGGTTAAGTTATGTATTTTTCCTGAAAATGTTTGGTTTTCTTACAAATTATGAGATGGATACGTAAAAAAAGAAAACTGGATATATTTGGATACATTTTTGGCTTGGTCGGTGATACGTTTTCTTGAAACGGCACGGCAACACTGGCTGCGTTTTGCGTTTGGTTTTTCGCATGGTGTTTTTACTATATTCGAAATTTAAAATTTTTTTAATAAAATCAATTGGTTCATGATTGTGTGTGGATTAATAGCACCACATTGAGGTTTTGGCAATAACCTTTTTCATCTACTAAAAAACAACACTTACGGGGCAGTGTTTATTGTAAGAACAAACTTTTTTTCTATAAATCAACATACTTTAAGCATTGTTGACGCTATTTCCATTTGAAGGAGGAAATAGCGTCAATGACTTTATTTCCAAATTTTTGTTGACTTTATTTCGCTTTTGAAAAGGTAATAATGTCAATTGATATTATTTCGCACCAGGGTGGAAAATAGAGTCAATTTACCTTATTTCCGTTGACCTTGTTACCTGTCACCGATAAAAACCTTAGTTCATGATCTGAAACTCCATCTAGAGGAAATTGATCCAAGTGGTTAACGTATTCATTGTCACTAGAACTAGAACTTCTTGAAATGGCGTCCTACAAACGCCTTCTGAAAGCTCTTTTTTGAGTAGCGAAAGCAGAAAGCCCTTCAATTTGTGCCGCTCCATACAAAAATTGAAGGAGAAAGGAATAATTTTCAGAAAGGCCTTTTGGATAAGTGTGGGCCAGGACTCCAGGACAATTTGTCTAAATCAGGACAAATCCTGTAAAACCAGGACGTCTGGCAGCCCTAACCTAGATATTAAAAAAAATAACATAATTATTGGAACGGGGAAAAATTAGATTCCGCAGGCCTGTTTAGTCCAATACAAGATCTGTCTGTCTTGATCTTTATTTTTAAATATTTTCTTATAAAAATATAGATCATTCTATAACAAACACCATACAAATTCACATTTCAAACTTTGTGGAAATATAAAAATTCAGCGAATTTTCACCAAAATTTTACGCTTTTGTTTAAGAATTTTGGGAAAAGTTTTGCGTGTGCAGTTTTATAGCCCGTGCAATTTTAATATAATAAAGTGCGAGTTTCATATGTGTACAAAATATCGTTGATTTTTGCCATTTTTTTTATTACGGTGTCACTCATTTTCTTCCATACAATGTATGTTCGACATTTTTGTATATGGTCAACAAAAAAAGACTGCCAAAAATCAACGGCAATATGTTGCGGTCCTATAATTATGTAGCTCAGTGTACTATTAACTTGTTTGACTTGTATTTAGAGAAACTTTGAATTGTTTTTGTTCCTTTTGTTGTTAACTTATTCGTTATTTATGTGTTAAAATAAATATAAAACAAATTTTTTATGTTTTCAATATGGAGAATTTGTCCTCCTGGAATGCTAAAAAATTCTGGTCACCTTAGGAAAAAGAACTTTGTTTTTCCAAAAATACAATTAAACAAAAAATGTGATATAATTCATATGAAGAAAGTAATATTCACAAAATATTTTTACTTAGTCTAACAAAATGTAGGGAAAACGTCGTCTTTAATAACTGCTCGGTAAATCGGACATAGCGCTTTTGTATGAATTTTGTGTGCATGCTTTCTAATATGTTGAAAATATTGCTGGAAAACCTTAAAATGTTTGCATGGAACGCAGCATATAACACAGAGAATATTGTTTTGAGTTTTATTTTCAGTTAAAACTTCTGCATTATCATCACTTGCTTCACTATTTCCGAACTGCAGAATTCGTTTACAAAGACGAAGCGAACATGTGGTACCAAATTGTTGCGTAAAATTATGTAAAATTTTACATAAAAGCAGTTGGGATGAATGGCGCAATAAACAGGTGAAGTAATAAAACAGCTTTCTCGCTGTATTTTCTGACATTCGGCTGCCTTATAGTCACATTTTATAGGCAAATTTTCAAATAAGGCAGTGTCAAAATCTTTTTTCTCACTCTAATATTACTTCACCTGGTATAATTTCACCATGCGTGGGGTGCATGCAATAACACCATACGCAATAATTCCACCGGCACACAAAAAAAATGTGTGTGATGTGCATTTGACCGGACCTACCTATGGTTATGTATTTCGGCCCGCGGAATCCGAACTTGAAGTCAGTTTGGCCAATATACCTCCTAGATTTCGAGAAAACTTCAAAAACCCGTTTTTTATTGCCGATTTTCGCTTTTTTTTTGAAGTTTTCTCGAAATCTAGGAGGTATATTGGCCAAATGCACATCACACTAATTTTTTTTGGTGTGCCGGTATTCCCATTACTTCGACTTTAAAAAGCAGTTTCAGAAGTGAACTAGTGTCGTTTTATTATTATTCTTTTTTCTAAACGGTTATAATGCCACCACTGCATAATTGCGAAAGGAGGGGAGGGGGCGGGGGACGCGGGCACGACCGCGAACGCGGACCGCCGCGACGCTGGACACTTTCAAAATTGTATACTTACAAATCCGTCCATGGCTGCAGCTGAGCGTGCAGAGATGCCTGCTATTACTTGTCAGCTTCCAGAAGGTCCGGGTTCGAAACCCAACAGAGACAACATGTGAAAATGATAATAAGAACTTCTTTTCTGTCTTGGAAATATGAAAAAGCATCTGTGCAGAACGAAAGCGTATTTTAACGAAACATACTGACTTTGAAGCGCTTGAAACCAAATGCATTTTAAATTAGTTGAAATCAAATGCAGAGTCGGACAATTGACTGACGCCTAAAACATCGCCATGTTAAAGTCAACAGCTCATTCCAAGGAAGAAAGTCAGATCTTCAACTATGTAGTTGTGATAGGTAAAAAACTATTATTGACTAACTGCATTTGAAAAAATTGTAAGCATGTGTATGTATTTAGTGTATATGGTGTTTAGGGTATAAAAACTTCCTTTCAGTCACACTAGAAACCTTCGTTACCTTTATGACCGCTTAAATTCTGCTATCACCAATGCTGTCAACATATTAATACTGTTTACCAGCGAACCGCACGGTATAAAACAAGTCCGTGTGTGGCGAACTTAAAAAAGAGATGGTTGACCACCAACTTGCCTTGCGTGTTCAATAAAAGCAGTGATGTGCGCACGGTGGGCAGGAAGCGAAGATAGGTTGCATAAAAATGTCGACAAAATCTGAAAGCAGGGTTGTATTTGTTGATATCTTAAGGTTAAGAATCCGCTTAAATTGAAATCCTAGCTGCTCCTGTTTTAAAGATATCCACATTTTATATACTTCTGATAGGATATATTTGCAAAAGAGGAAGGCGTACTTCTCGATAATTAGAGCATATTTATACGAAAAGAAATCTCATACAAATCTGTTTCCCTTTTTTAACTCACTAAAACTGATCAAATCAATGTGAAACATTTTCATTTTTTCCTACCGAAAGAATAATTGATGGAGATTTATTGGGCGCTACCGGTATACAACTTAGATAAAAGACCGCAATTACCTTTTTCTGTAGCGTGAACTTTCTCATTACAAACACTTTCAATATCGCAATATATGTATGTATGTATACAATATTGTATACTATATAATACGGTAGTAATTTTTTATTAAAGGTTTGTTGCTATAAGCAAGTAGCGCAGGCAAGTCGCACTGCGCTTGTGCAAGAAATAAAAACGCTCTAACTTAGGCCAACGGTACTCCTCATAATAAGTAAATAAATTCAAAGCTTGTATGAGATTTATTTTGGTATTTATGTACTCTCAGCAAATAATGACTATTGTACATCTAGAACACCAATGCAATCAGGAAGAAAATCGCATGAAATTATGCGCTTTGGGTGTAGGGCTGCCAGACGCCCCGGTTTTCCCGGACATGTCCCGGTTTTAAACTATTTGTCCCGGTGTCCCGGTCCAATCTTAAAATGTCCCGGTTTTCGATTTGATTGCACAAATTTTGCAAAAAAATGACTACACTGAGAGAAAAAACGCGTTGTAATATTAATAAATTTTTTTTAACTTAATTATGAAAAAGCATCTGTTAAGTGCAAAGCGCTTCATTTTAATATTGGCGTATTTTAATTGAATATTTCTATACTAAATACTAAAATTTGTATACTTAAATTTATTACGAGTTGGGTTGGTGCTCTTTCATATGCGATTTTTGTTTATAAATTTAGCACGTTTTGCATAAGCAATAGTTGATGATTAATATAAGTATGTACCTAAATACGTTAAAATTACATCCACAGAATTTTACAATTATATTAAGCAAAAGCCAGGAGTTTTGAAACAAGCTCACAGCAACGAAACAAATGACTGATATTTTAATGTTACTTTGTATTTAATTTTTTTTCTTTCGTGAAACCTAGATTACTTATAAGTACCGTGCCGTACAAAATTATTGGTTCGGAGACACTTTCATCTGATCACAATTTCTAATCAGATCTTTTAGAAAAATTTTGAAAATGTAGATTTTGAGCCAATTAATAAAGTGCAAGTCTGAAGTTACCAGAAAATTTCGTTGATTTTTTGCAATTTTTTATTTTTTGCTGACAGTGTCTTCCACATACAAAAAAATATCGAACTTAGTTTGTATGGAAGAAACTCTCAGTAAAAACAATACCAAATATATTGCCTCGTTCAAAGCCATGAATAAAATCGTGAATACATGCTTTTCCGAAAATCAAGCGGATCTTAGTAATTTTGATAAAAATCTTAACGAAAAGTTTTGAAAAGTACTGGAATTTCTCAAACTGTCAAAATCCATATTATCCTTGAACATTTAAAGCAATCTATTTCATTCTTGAATAACGATGGTTTAGGATTATGGTCCGAGCAGGCCGGGGAGTCAGTTTATAGGGAATTCATTAAATTCTGGGATAGATTCAAAATAAATATGATTGATGAACCAACTTTTGTGAGTCGCCTGAAGGAAACTGTAATGACACTTTCATTCCAGCATATATGAAAACTTAATTAAATAATAAAATATTTAAATACTAAAATGTGTGACTATGTTATATGGTAAGCTAACAAAAAAATAAAAGGAAACAAAAAACAAATATAAAAAAAAAATAAAGCAAGAAAAAAATATAAAAAAATAAAACCAAAAAAAGAACAAAGAGGTGCAACTAAGTAAGTTGCCTCCACGTGGTGCGCCTTGGAAACGATTGAAACCGGCTAAAAACTTGCATAAACTTATATTTTCACATAACATATATACACACATTTACTCACACATACATTGTTGAATATTTAATGCACAAGGATGTTTTTCTCTTTCGCAAAAGTCGGTCCTATCATAACTATGTAAAATGTGGATATCTTTAAAACAGGAGCAGCTAGGATTTCAATTCAAACGGATTCTTGACTTAAAAATATCAAAAAATACAACCCTGCTTTCAGTTTTTATCGACATTTTTATGCAACCTATCTTTGCTTCCTGCCCACCGTGTGCGGGGTACACTTACCGCCCCACGGAATTGGAGCAGAAATACAACTGCCCTAAAAACAGCGAAAAATATAAATCAAAAGTAAATGACCTATTACACGTTTTACGATTCAAGCACAAATATTTATACATTCATGGTAATGTAGATACACAAACATAAAAACGCTATGTACATACATAAAAGAATATACTTATTTACATATACATACATGTGTGCAAACTACCAGCGGGTTAATGTTATTGGAAACAGTCCAATGAAATTACATATTTTGCATGTAGTCTTAAAAAGACGTATGCGATAGTAAGTTCACAAACATTATTTCAATTAATGACTTCAAACTTGGCTATAAAATTGTAGCATTTACAGTCATGTAACTACCAAAGATACATACATACTTACTTTCCCGCAGACAAGCCCATAGATTCGCGGGTTAAGTGTAAAATCCAATGTAATTCAATATGAAGAATATGAAGAAACTAGTGTAGGTTGTAGATATGGTCGAGTACAACATGAAAATAGGTTCCGTATAGTTCCTGAAGAGCATGACTATTCTTCATTCAGATATATAATACATTTCAGACTAGCAGATAAGTAACGGGAGAAATCCCTGGCCGAGTTTATTAAAATTTGTCAAACTTTAAATTGGGACGGGTGTGACATGTGACGGGCGAGCCCAACATAATCGGTATTGTTTTCGAAAATAAAAGCATATAAATACTTAAAAGTAATTCGCACATATTTGCCTGTGTCATTGCGTTACTTTTACCAGCTTTTTTACACTGTGCAAGATGTGTGTTCCTTGAAAAAAAAAATAACTACATATTATTTGCATTTTTGTGACGGGCGTGACATTAAAATATACCTTGCTTAATATATAATAAAATATCTAGTACTTGCCCGAAAATCTTGAAAATTACACTGTTACAATTTCGACAAATTGTTCTCTCCATTGACCATTTAAACAATGCAACAAAGGCAATAGACTACGAAAATCAGTCTAATCAATTTTGAAGAAAACTAACCTCTCATATGAGTTTGTACGTGGTACAAACTAAAGTAAAATAATGTAAAAAAAAATATTTTTTAAAAGCCAGCTTTTAACATGTACAATCAAAGGAATAAAATAAAGTAGTGTAACAAAAGATTTTTTAGCAAGAAAATTTTGTCAAAACTGCACTAAAATGAATAAAATAAAATAAGTTAAAGTCTCGTTAAAGTTACTAAAAGCCATTTAGTGAAAGGAGTTATTCAAACTCTTATGAAAATTACTAACAATTTGTACTAATTTACTTCGTTTTTAAAAAAGCTTGTCGCGCGAATACCAAACCGGCATTTAAATATCTGCATACATACATATACATACCTAACCAATTATGCATGTACGCTGAATTCGCCGACAAGCTTTTTTAAAATCGAAGTAAATTAGTACAAATTGTTAGTAATTTTCATTAGAGTTTGAATAACTCCTTTCACTAAATGGCTTTTAGTAACTTTAACGAGACCTTAACTTATTTTATTTTATTCATTTTAGTGCAGTTTTGCCAAATTTTCTTGCTAAAAAATCTTTTGTTACACTCCTTTATTTTATTCCTTTGATTGTACATGTTAAATAAAAGCTTGTTTTTAAAAGATATTTTTTTTTGCATTATTTTATTTTCTAATTTTTAGTCCCTTTATAAAAGCGTTGTATACTAAAAAGTGTTATTTTATTTTATGTACAAAATTTTGCAATAGATATTAAAATAATTCAACTTGCAATGAAAGAGAACAGAAGACTATAGGAGCGTTCCTTATCTCCCAGAAATAGTCAGAAAAAGTCCGAAGTAGTCCGATTTAGTCCAAAAAGCGTTCCTTAACTCGGAAATGACAGCAAAAATGAGAGAGCAACAGTCATCAGTCCGAAGTAATCAGATTTAGTCAGAAGAATTTTTTCTGGCAAAATCCTGAAAAGTGTCAAACTCAACTGAATTTAAATTAACGGAAATACGCAAAAAGTGAGAATAATCTAAAAAGTAAAAGAAATGAATTGAAATTGGCAAAAAATAATTGATATAGTAAGTGTTTATTGTGCTTGTGCTTGTGTAAATGTGTTTTGTACATACATTTCCGTTCTTATTTGACGTTAGTTTTGTTGTTGCCATTCTTTGGACTAAAAATTTGGGTTTTTGCGTTCCTTTACTTTTCCTGTTATTCCCTTTTAGTTAGCGCATTTTGCTTACGCTCTGGCATTTTGACACTTCTCAGATTTTAGTCCAAAAAGATAAGGAATGAACCTTATGCAAGCAAAATGTTTGCTTACGTTTTGTATAAACATACACATGTACATATAGCAGCAGTTAATTTCATTTAAAGAAATGGCGTGTCGTCCATTTCTGCTGTAGCATATGTAAATGGCATATATTTAGGCGCAATATTTAACTTCTTCTGTCGGGGCGGCATCTGGAGTCTTCTTATTCCTAAAACGAGGTTCATATCCAGACTAAGTTGATATCTAGAATTTGCCAAAAATAGCGTTGCTACACTATCGCCGGCAGCTTTAACAATTTTATAGTGGTTTTACGCTCTGTTAGCCATAAATCTTACTATTTTTTTACCGCCTTTGAATCAAGACCCCTGGAACATATGGGGAATTCATTTATATTTTAAATTGCATTGTCATCGTGATTGGAACTATGCTGAAAATTTAAAGTCTTTAACTTGTCGGGAAGTCAGTTTAAAATCTATTGGAAATTTCCGCGATTTCCGTGGGATGACCAAGTTAAATAAAAGCTTATAAAAATATCTGATTTTGAGATAAACTTCGAAATTTTAGCTTTCGGTCTTGAAAGTTAGATTTATTTACTATTACTTACTAGAAATAATAAACTCAAATTCTTAAGTTTATTTTCGTTTCATTCGGTATCAATTGACGTAGAATGAGTCAAATCCTATTTTCAAAACATGTTCGGTTTTTAAAATCTATTGAAA
>NW_023458557.1:12438107-12446572 GCF_013731165.1 Rhagoletis pomonella | reverse complement strand
TGGCCCAATTTTGCAGGAAGTAATAAGTATACTAAGACTGATTAATTAGGAACATGTAGCAATAATTTTGGACATGTAGCCCTTTAGATAATTACGGTTTTTAGCACATGCTGGATGCTGAAAAAATGGATGTATTAACAATGTTTACAATTTCATGTAGACCAAAAGGAAGGTGTGCAGCAAGGTGAATTTTTGGACTCGCCCAAAAGCATACATTAGGGGTATACTCGAAATCTTGCACGAGGCAATGATTGCACGAAATGTAAAAATACTATTCCAAATTTGGAAGGTTACGAGAGCACCCCATTGCAAAGTGGTAGCATACATAAGTAGCAAGCAGCGAAATTCTGTATCAAATACAATGACAAGATACAGCAAAAAAAAAATGAAGTGAGCGAGCTGAGAGGAATGAGAGAAAAATGTAGCAATTCCAACAACTAGCACAGGGTCGCAATTATTTTGCTATGCTTTTTTGCAAAATATATACATGAGTTTCGACATGGCATATTTTGCAGCGATAGGAAATGGTATTTCCCATATATTTTGTTGTTGTGTGTTTACAAGTTATGCAATACATGCAATCCGTGCCACGTGCAACGGTTTTGCAAGATTTGGAGAATACCCCTATTGTAAAAAACCATGCAGAGTGCTTATTTATATTTGTGGACGGTAGCCAACACCACAAACTCCACAGCTGATGACCAGCGTTGCCACTTGATGATATTTTTAGGTACCAAAACGCCTACCAAATCAGTTTCCAAACTACCAAAATTTGTTCATCATTAAACCGAGCTTTCCCGAGTTTTCGGGGTTTTTAGCTACACAAATTAGCAGTAAAAATTAAAACTACACATAATATTGTTTACAGTATTGGTTAACCATTCACACCAATCTTTAAGAACAAACAAAAGGAAATTAAATAAAGGAACGTATTGTATAAAAAACTTTTGTAAAATATGTAAATATCTTTGGGATTGATTCCGCTCATATCAAATTTTTTTTTGCGTGTGAAAAAACAAAAGCAGACATTTTATGCATTACAATAAAAAAAAAATTTTTAATTTGATTCAATTTGCATACACTCACCCTTTTTTACCAATACACTCACACTTTGCAAATAGTCTATCACCAATTTTTCTTTCAAAACAATAGATAATTTCTCGTTAATTTCAACAGCTAATCGGTCATAGCTTTGGGAAGTGAGTTTTCGTTTGCAGAAAATTGTCTGCTTAATAAAATATAGAAAAAATAGAAGAAATCTTATACGTGTAAGCAAAGTGTAAGCAGTGCTTTGAACGCGTAAACGCAAATTAAGCGAACAAATTTTAATGTTCAATTTGGTTGTATTTTCAAAACATTTTTGCCTACCAAAGGCTTCATCATCGGCGATATTTTCCCTTCAGTTAAATTTATTCCAATTATAAAAATATAAAATATGCAAAATTAGTTTTCCACGATAATTTTACAAAAGAGGATAATGACGTGATAAACTTGACTTAAGAAGCATATTAAAAGACTGTAAAAAATGTTTTAGAACTTTTGAAACGATTACCTAGTCAATTAAATACTTTTAAAAAACTTTGATTTTGTCACCAGAAAAGTGTGTGAATCACAAGAGGGCGAGTTTCAGGGACCTGCCAATTCACTATTCACTTTGAATGATGGAATAACTTTTCTCAGAACCATTCCATCCGACTCTGAAGAATTTTGGATAATTGCTTACGGCAATAAAATATTTTTAAATATAAGTAAATTCATATTATTATCCTTGCTGCACTCAATTGCTTTGTTGAGCTCGTTTTTTACAACGCTTTTATCAACTTGCAATGTTGTATGTCCAGACCACCATACTATAAATATAGCAAAGGTATTTATGGCAAACCTAGTCTAGATATCAACCTCGTCGTAGGTATCATATCAAAGACATACAATTAGAAAAACTCTAGAGATAGATGTCGCCTCGCCAGAAGAACTTAAAGATATGCACTGCAGCGGAAATGGACGACACGCCATTTCTTTAAATGAAATTAATTGCTGCTATATGTTTGTATGTACATATGTAGGCATATACTAAATGTGACAAACAACATTTTGCTCGCATAGTCTTCTGTTCTCTTTTCACTGCAAGTTGAATTATTTTAGTATCTATTGCAAAATTTTATACAGACAAGACTAGAAAGTATAAAATAAATAAAAAAAAAACTTTTTAATGTACCACGCTTTTATAAATGGACTAAAATTAGAAAATAATATTTCTCAGTCCCATAGAACTTGTTTTGATTACTTTTGATTTTGAAATTTTAGCAAAAGTCATTATAAACAATTTATGAGATTGAAAATGAAAAGCGTGGGGCGCATGTAATAGGCCTGATTTGAAATTGAAGAGTAATATATGTATGTATGTGGGTATATTAATAACGACCGCTTAAAATCGATCTCAAATTTGTACTTTCGCTGTAGAAATTTTAGGTCTATGTTATGTATGTAGTTTGAATATTGTCAATTAAATCTAATGCTTTGTATTGCATGCGCTCCACGTTTCTCGTTTTCAATCTCATAAATTGTTTATAATGACTTTTGCTAAAAAATTTTAAAATCAAAAGTTATCAAAATAAATTCTATGGGACTGAGACATATTATTATTACAACGCTTTTATCAACTTGCAATGTCCAGACCGCTTTGTATGTTGTATGTCCAGACCACCATTTATACTAGCTGCATTTTTTGTAAGCGACTCAGGTAAAATTTCCTTTTAGCTAGTTAAGCAACCCTGTTGGTAGCTGGCAAGAAAATGTGATTGGTTTATCGGGATTTAGATACAAAAACCAATTTAAATGAGTACTTATGCGAGGTATTTGCGTAATATATATGCTCTTTTAAAATATAAGTCAATTATAAAAGGAAGCAAACATTTCCCTCTCCACTCCATTAACAATTCACAATAGAGCAGTTTTTTCACTTACCAACACTAGCCTTCAGGTCGCGTATTTTTTAACCGACCTGGCTGAGATCGGATAAATAGCCGAGTTTGTGTAGTTGCTTTGCGTGTATTTCGTCATTTAAGCGAGTGTTCTTTTGTAGCTCGGTTGCAAAAGAATGCACCTACTATAAATGTAGCAAAGCTATTTATGGAAAATTCTAGATATCAACCTAGTCTAGATAGCAACCTCGTTGTAGGCATCATATCAAGGAGATACAATTAGAAGAATCTAGATGTCGCCCTGCCAGAAGAAGTTAAATATTGCGCCTAAATATATGCACTATTTATATACGTCACAGCGGAAATGGACGACACGCCATTTCTTTAAATGAAATAAGCTGCTGCTATATGTATGTATGTACATATGCATGTTTATACTAAATGTGAGCAAACAACATTGTGCTTGCATAGTCTTCTGTTCTCTTTCACTGCAAGCTGAATTATTTTAATATCTATTGCAAAATTTTGTACAGACAAGACTAAAAAGTAGAAAATAAATCAAATAAAAAAAAAAAATTATATAAATACAACGCTAGGATTGTTCCATACCGAAAACAAATATACCCTATTTTTTATTTTGAAATAAAAAAATATTTAGGGAGTGCTCACAGCGCTCAAAGTTTTCCATGTATTTTATATGGGGAAAAAACAACTTTTCGTAGAAAAGGTGTAAAATACTTGAAAATCAATATTTTTCGATCGGAAAACTTTCCTTATCTTCAGAAGATTCCCAGTAATAATACCCAATTGTTTCTTTAACCAATTTTGTATGGTAACTATATTTTAAAGGTCCTCCAAAACCCCTAGAAAATGCAATGGGGGACCAATAAAAAATCGTTAATATTAAAAAATGGTTAAATAAACAATTGGATATTAATATTGGAAGTCTCCTGAGGAGAACCGCAGTTTTCCGTGCGAAAAATATTGATTTTCAAGAATTTTACTCAATTTCTACGAAAAGTTGTTTTTTCCGCATATAAAATACATGGAAAACTTTGAGCGCTGTGAGCACACCCTAAATATTTTATGATTTCAAAATAAAAAATAGGGGTATATTTGTTTTCGGTATGGAACAATACTAGGGTGTGGCGGCATTAAAATTCCGACTTTATTGTTTTGGACCACTCTAATGTGGGCATATGAATAACGACCGCTTAAAATCGATCTCAAATTTGTACTTTCGCTGTAGAATGTTGCGTAGTTTGACTATTGTCAATGAAATAGAATGCTTTGTACCGCATGCGCTCCACGTTTTTCGTTTTCAATGGCATTAATTGTTTTTAATGACTTCTGCTAAAATTTCAAAATCAAAAGTTATCAAAACAAATTTTGTGGGGCTGAGAAATATTATTTTCTACTTTTTAGTCCATTTATAAAAGCGTTGTATATTAAAAAGTTTTTGTTTTTATTTGATTTATTTCCGTAATGAAATCAACAAAAACTAAGATTCGAAATAGAATGAGGTTGGAAAGCCTTAATTCAGTAGTTCGAATAAAATGTTAAATGAAGGCTGATAGTTTCCGCTGCAGAACGTTTCCAATATCAAATAGTATGTTATCGAGGTTGAATAACTCAATATATGGCAACAACAGAAATGTAAATCATTCAGGCAGTATAGATGATTTTGAAGAAATCGTGGAAATGGCTGATCCCGCCTTATTATAGGTTTTTATTTAATTTTTAGCGCCGAGCCCTTAAAAGCGGATTGTGCAATTAATCAATTAATATGGGTTATACAAAATTTAATAATTGCGCAGTCCTACTACTACTATCTGGAAGTATTTTACATAAAAAATTTACTAAGTATAGTCTGGTTTGTAAATGCAGTTAAAGAAAATACATGAAAAGGCACGATTTTTTTTTAATTCAAAAAAATTTAAATATTTCAAAATCGTTGACACTTTTACCTGAAAATTTTTTGTTTATCAGAGAGCTCACCCCCCACCTACCTTCCCCTAAAGTTTGGCACGCTACTTCTGGGACACCCTGTATACATAGATACATATCTATGTACATACAAACTAAGGTATGTATCAGGGTTGTTGCGAATATTCGCATTCGCAACCGCGGAGCTTCCGCATTAATTTTAACATTCGCACTCGCCTTCGCATTCACAAAAATCATTGCGGATCTTTCGCGAATGCGAATATTAAACTTACCTTAGTATTTTTTATTCCGAAATAAAAGTACTTTCCGGATAATAAACAAACCGCTTATCCAAATTACATAAGTTTGGTATCCAATGAAAGAGGACTCGAACAGCTTTAAAACTAAAATGTCTAAAAGAGGAAAGCCTCACATTGAAAAATATTTCAATAAAAAATGTTAATTAATTACCATAGAACAAACATTGGGTCAGGTATGTATTTACATAAATTTCTTTAGTATTAAGTTATAAAAAAATATAAATAGAGCTGGTAACCTTCATTCGTTATTTCTGTTTAAAAGATATTTCAGTCCTCTTTCATATAATACCAAATTTGTTTAATTTGGATAAGCGGTTTCTTTATTACCCGGATAGGACGTTTATTTCGGAATAAAAAATATTAGGCCAACTTTAACTCGGAAAAAATAACTGTTATTTTCGGTCCCTGGAATATTGTCCAAGTGCACAGACGTATATCTAACCAGTCACAGAATTTTAATTTATTAATCCCAACGGCTTTTTACCCTCCATTCCCGCCCAACCGACACGAGGGGCGCAGTCCGCATGACGCACGGAACCTTTTTTTTTTTGTTTAGTTTTTTGGTGCCGAGTAGTAGAAACAGGAGTTTGTAAAGTGTCGAGATCTAAAACTATTCACTAAACAGAATCAAATTCATCAGCTGATTGGATAAGCTAAAGATAGTATTTCAATTATTGAGAGTGGAAATAATAGTTTTCTTTATAGTAAAAATCGAGTCCGATATGTCAAACGTGCTGGAATGAAAGTTAAAATCTTGACGTAAACCACGGAATTATTCGTTTAGTTCAAAATTAGTTTTGCATGGCTTTAAAAATAGAGCCCGAAAGTGTCTTGACACTCGAGAAGGAACATTAAAATTTACCTCAGCCAGGAGGGCCGGGCTATTAATCTAGCCTGTCATTAATTTTACGATAAATATTAGCATTTCTCTACGACTTGCGAGTGTAGGCAAATTTATGAGCTTTAGACGACTTGTGTAAGGGGGGAGATTGTAACCTGAATCCCAGTTAAAATTACGCAATGCTAAAAGCAAGGATTGTTTTTGAATTGATTCAATCCTTTCTGAATGAACTTGGTAGCGGGGATTCCAAACAATAGATCCCTATTCTAGTATAGGTCGAACTAAACTGGTAAAAAGAGCTTTTGTAACATAAGGATCTTGAACTCTTTTGACCATCGCCTTAAGCTGGGATCACACGATTTGTACATTTGGCTAAAAATTTGTCAAATTCGTAGACAAATCATGCGAACGCTAAATTGCATTTGTCATTTATCAGAAAAGCCAAATATTTGCCTTCTGGTGGCAAATGAAAAACAACCCTGGTGACCAAATCGTGTGAACGCAATGCTGCTACATAAGCCAAATCAAAATTACGCAAATGACCAAATATCTGATTTGCCAGTTGATGACAAATGCCAGGGACAAATATACAAATATTGCTGAGCGGTATTGCCATTTCGTGCTTGTGAACATTTGTATTTTCCAATGTTGGTAAAATTTTAATATTTAATATAATATTCGTATCCGAAAACTACCGAAAAATATCACGTTAAGAAGGGATGACACGATTAGCACATTTGTACACAATATGCCAAATTTAGATTTGTCCACATTTGCGCATTTGGATAGCGATGTACAAATGATTTGTTTTGCGATCAGACGATTTGGCTGCCAAAGATCCAAATGATTTGGCACACATTTGCGCACAGCAGTAAAGTGACAAATATTGTCCACATTCATTCACATAATTTAACCATTTGGTCATAAATACTTAAACAGCTGATCCGGTGTCAACCATACTTTTCATTTATGATTTCGTGAGATTTGAACTGCAATATACAAAAATAATGTATACGCACAGGTACTCGGAATTTTGAATGTTTTGTTCATAAATACTTAAACAGCTGATCCGGTGTCAACCATACTTTTGCATTTATGATTTCGTAAGATTTGAAGTGAAATAAACAAAAATAATATATACGCACAGGTACTCAGAATTTTGAATACACCCTCAAAATCTGGGCTGAAGGTAAAAAACGCGTTTTTCATAGTTTGAAGCCATACCTGCTCGTAACTTTATTTCTGTTTGCCCGATGAAAAATACTTATATATGTAATTTAAGAGAAAACCTTTCGTTGTTTACAACCATTTATAAATAGTTAATTTGTCTTGAGAAATGGTGGAGCAATCTGGGGAACGTCTTGTCCGACTTTTTTGTTCACTAGTATATAAATATATATGTACAATATATGCAGACCCAATCAAACCATCAATAAAATTTATCCCATGATGTGATATCTCTCTTAAATTTTAGTACTAGGAAAAGTGCAGAACATATTGGTCAAAGTCTAATGTCTCAGCCAAACCTTAATTGATTTTAAAAATTTATAGCTAATTAAAAACAAAACTCCTTACGGCTTCTTTCTTATATATGTACATTAAAGTGGCCCTTATTTTTGAAAATCGGAAATTTGCAGGTGCTACCCCTTGAAATGGTTACCTTTATTGAAAAGGTAATTCCCTAAAAATTTTGGCTCAATTAATCAAGTCTAACCCGTGCCACAGACGGGTCGAAGTTGAGATAACGACAGTATCACTTTGCGTCAGTGCTGCCTTTGGCTAGCCACCTTATTAGCGGCCTTTTCATGGACAAGTAATTTTTAAGCAAAAAACAAAACCGACTTCCATTCTAATATACAAATTTAAGATTATCGTTAATTTCTTCATGATCCAATGATCGGATTTTAACCAAATTAGTATGGGACCACCTGTGGGGTAACGACTTTCCTTTAAAAGAAGAATTATAGAAATCGGTTAACGTGGTCCAAAGTTATGCGGTAAAATACGTAAAAAAAAATATTCCGACGAATTGATAATTGATAGCCTTCGCCTTTTTGTGAAGTCGGTTAAAAATAAGTTTGATTTTGTTTCTTTAAAATGTTTATTTGTTTATTTGTTTATTTGTTTAATTTAGCCAATGAATACATCAAATATTCTTACAGACTATTAAAAAGAAAAGTAAAGTATATTTACAAAATTAATCCAAAACAGAAGATAACAAATTCAAAAAGTCGTTTTTACAAGCTGTAAAATCAATATGAATACAATTTTCGATGCGATTAAGATCGCATAGAGCTCTTGTGATAGGAGCGTTTAATGCATAAACAGTTTTTACCGGGCCTATATGAAATGACTCAAAATGACGTAAATTTCTAAGCGGGGCATTAAAACGAATACGTTCAAGGAGGGGGGCACAGTCCACCCGTCCAGAAATAATATCAAATACAAAAGATAGTG
>NW_023458557.1:12412711-12433107 GCF_013731165.1 Rhagoletis pomonella | reverse complement strand
ACGTTAAGAAGGGATCACACGATTTGTACATTTGTACACAAAATGCCAAATTTAGATTTGTCCACATTTGCGCATTTGGATAGCGATATACAAATGATTTGTCTTGTGATCAGACGATTTGGCTGCCAAAGATCCAAGTGATTTGGCACACATTTGCGCACAGCAGTAAAGTGACAAATATTGTCCACATTCATTCACACAATTTAACCATTTGGTCATAAATACCTAAACAGCTGACCCGGTGTCAATCATACTTTTGCATTTATGATTTCGTGAGATTTGAATTGAAAAATGCAAAAATAATATATACGCACAGGTACTCGGAATTTTGAATACACCCTCAAAATCTGGGCTGAAGGTAAAAAACGCGTTTTTGCAATTTAACACAATAAACCCACGTTTGATGTCGAAAAATTGAATATTGAGAAAATTTACTATTTTACAGTTTATTTTATCCTCCCTTCTCCCTGTTGTTAGTGTTTAGTGTTGGACAATTTTTGCTCTTAAAATTAAGAAAATTATGTTGAGCAAAAATAAAACTACTCAAAAACGCGAATATGAGGTAGATTTCAGACCTTGTGTGGTAGCTGTGCTCAAAAAAGTGGCAGATCTACAACAATGTGGTAGAAGTCCGATCACTGAAAGGAATCTTACAGAGTATATACAAGATTTTAATTTTTAACATTTTTTCATTTTAAATTACGACTTGTCCGACTATTTTGTTTACTAGTATACATACAAAGGGTGCCCATTCTCAAGACAAACTAACCATTTATAAATGGTTGTAAACAACGAAATGTTTTCTCTTAGATGGCATATGTAAGTATTTTTCATCGGGCAAACAGAAATAAAGTTACGAGTAAGTATATGCTTCAACCTATGAAAAACGCGTTTTTTACCTTCAGCCCAGATTTTGAGGGTGTGTTCAAAATCTGAGTACCTGTGCGTATATATTATTTTTGTTTATTTCACTTCAAATCTCACGAAATCATAAATGCAAAAGTATGGTTGACACCGGATCAGCTGTTTAAGTATTTATGACCAAATGGTTAAATCGTGTGAATGAATGTGGACAATATTTGTCACTTTACTGCTGTGCGTAAATGTGTGCCAAATCATTTGGATCCATAGTTGCCAACTTGGTGCTTTAAGCACTAGATTTAGTGCTTTTTGAAAATTAAAACGCCAACAAAAATTATTTAGTGCTTAGTGCCTTTTTTAGTGCTTTTTTCTGAACTATTATTATTATTATTATTATTATACAGAAAGAAAGTGATCAATCACCGACTTACAATAAATAAGGAGCGCTAGTTGCATAGACCTTCGGCTTTTTCTGAACTAAAATTACTCCGAGATAGTAAAAACCTGAAATATTTAAAGCTGTGGCAGCACTGAATTTACCAGAATCTACAAATTTAAATGCACTAAAATACAACCATTATTGATAAAAAGCTGAAATTGCAAACCCACCTGTTGAATTCCATTCGCGTTGAAAATGCTAGTACGCAGGTAAGTTAAGTATTTATTTTTTTCATTTCTAATTATTTGTACAAATTTTGATTTTTTGTTACCTCCTGAGTAAAATACATCGTTTCTGGGTGCTGAATCCAAATTTGGCCGCACAATTGCTCTAGCACTACAATTTTTAGATATCCTAACACCAAAGTGCCAAAAACACGGTTTTTGGCGATATTTGAGGTTATATAATGAAAACATCAAATTTTTTGCTCATTTCTACTTAGGACATCATTTTCCTTTCTTGCGATTAGATTTTTTTTTCTCGAGATATACCAGCTTTAATGGGCAGTACTTCGGTAGGACGTCATAAGCATGAGTCATCATAGCATGTGTAGAGGCTATTCAATCGTTATGAGCGAAAAAGTTTTGTGTATTGATTTATGTATGTAAATATTGTTAATTTTTTGCTTTTGTTAAATACAAACCGTTATGAAAAAAGCATCCTTTGATTTAAAAAAAATTTGGTGCTTTTAGTGTGGTAAAACGCTTTTTTCACAAGTTGTTGGTGCTTTTTGAAAATCAAAAGTTGGCAACACTGTTTGGATCTTTGGCAGCCAAATCGTCTGATCGCAAAACAAATGCGCAAATGTGGACAAATCTAAATTTGGGATTTTGTGTACAAATGTACAAATCGTGTGATCCCTGCCTAAGGTGATATTTTTCGGTAGTTTTCGGATACGAATATTATATTAAATATTAAAATTTTACCAAAATTAGAAAATACAAAGGTTCACAAGCACGAAATGGCAATACCGCTCAACAATATTTGTATATTTCTCACTGGCATTTGTCATCAAGTGGCCAATCAGATATTTGGTCATTTGCGTAATTTTGATTTGGCTTATGTAGCAGCATTGCGCTCACACGATTTGGCCACCAGGTTTGGTTTTCATTTGCCACAAGAAGGCAAATATTTGGCTTTTCTGATAAATGACAAATGTAATTTAGCGTTCACATGATATGTCTATCAATTTGACAAATTTTTAGCCAAATGTCCAAATCGTGTGATCCCAGCTTTATTTGAAAACAATAATTTTAAAATATTTGTTCAAAATGAACATTTGAAAACATGTACATATACGTATTCGACAGTAGCTGAGTGTGCAGAGAAACGTGCGACTTTCATGAGGTCCCAGGTTCTTATGCCGGCAGACGAACATATTAAAAAGTATTTATAAAAGTATAATCAATTTCTGAGTATAATTAACTATGAAAAAGCATATGTGAAGAAAAGTATTCGTTTCACAACCCTTCGTGGCACAAATACACCCTCAAAATCTGTGATTAAGGTCAAAAACCGCGTTTTTCAAAGGGCGACGCACAGGTATACTTGCTCGTAACTTTATTTCTGTTTACCCGGGAAAAATATGTATATACGTATGTGATTCAAGATAAGAGATTTCGCTGCTTACAACAATGTTTAAATTGATAATTTATCTTAAGAAAGGGCAAAGGAATCAATGATCGGACTTAAAAAAAAAAATTGTGTGGTAGAATCAGGAAAAAAATGTTGTAGATTTCAAAAAAATGTGGTATATCTCAGGTTTTGGATCAAACTTTGTACAAAAATTAAAAAAAATCTGCAAGGTTTCACCTAAATTGCAAACATTTTAATTAGAATCTAAAACAAAATTAATTTTAGTATAATAAGGCGCAAGATTGAAGTTGATAAAAATTGCGTTGAGTTTTGGCAATTTTTTCCTTGACAGCGTCGAACATATTTTGAAAGATTTCCGCAACCTTGCGGAGTGCTGCCAGCTTTTCTTTTTATCACATCACGATGTAGCAAACAAATTTGGCTCGTTCCAGAAATGCTTCTTGGGATTTGCCGATTTTGACAATTCTCAAGTAAAAGTAAACAACGCTTAAGAAATTTGAGATGCACTGAAACTTGCTAATTCTTTCACAAAAATCGCCGGTTTTTATCATTTTCGCTATTAATTCTTTTTATAAATCATATATTTTGCAATTTAACACAATAAAACCACGTTTGATGTCGAAAAATTGAATATTGAGAAAATTTACTATTTTACAGGTTACTATATCCTCCCGTTCTGCCTGTTGTTAGTGTTTAGTGTTGGACAATTTTTGCTCTTAAAATTAAGAAAATTTTGTCGAGCCAAAATAAAACTACTCAAAAACACGAATATGTGTAGATTTCAGACCTTGCGTGGTAGATGCTCAAAAAAGTGGCAGATCTACAACAATGTGGTATACGTCCGATCACTTAAAGGAATCTTACAGACTATATGCAAACGTTTAATTTTTAAAATTTTTTCATTTTAAATTACGACTTGTCCGACTATTTTGTTTACTAGTATACATACATAGGGTGCCCATCGAATTTGTATTTATTTTTTTATTTCAAGGCCCTAACCCCTAATTTCCTTTCTTTTTATGGGAAATATTGTTGCCAAAGTTCGCGACTTGTCATTTTAGGTCAGAAAATATGGTTTTGTAGATTTATCAGTTTAATTGTACTACATATTTTGTAATTGTATAAATAAGGAATCGTCAAAACTTAAAAAAATAAGAAAATATAAATTTTTTTTATTTGCTCAATGAAAATCGCGACAATCCAAGAATGACAGTAGATTATTATACATCATTTTAAAGGCCTATAAATCCTCTTCTCACAACATGTTCGATCTTTAAAATTTAATGAAAAATAGTCATTCAAAACTGATAAATGTACAAAACCGAGTTTTCTAGCTTAAACTGAAATGAAATGAAAGGTATATTTACCCCCTACCCCCTAAAATTGTTATATATAAGGAGAAAATATTCATCATTTAATATAGACTCAATTGACCCAGATTAACCCATGTCACAAACGAGTTGGAATAATGAACCATGTATCGTGGTTCTGTGCGTTATTATCTACTTACTCGTACATATAATAAATCCTAAATATACATACACATTTTAAAGAAACAAAATCAAACTTATTTTTAACCGACTTCACAAAAAGACGAAGGCTATCAATTATCAATTCGTCGGAATATTTTTATTTACGAATTTTACCGCATAACTTTGGACCACGTTAACCGATTTCTATAATTCTTTTTTTAAAGGAAAGGCGTTACTCCACAGGTGGTCCCATACTAATTTGGTTAAAATCCGATCATTGGAACATGAAGAAATTAACGATAATCTTAAATTTGTATATGAGAATGGAAGTCGGTTTTTTTTGCTTAAAAATTACTTGTCCATTTATTTTTGAATGATGGGGTGAACAGAAATAATTTTGTTTTGCATCATACTATGTTTTATACAATAGTAACCGTGAAAAGGCCGCTAATAAGGTGGCAAGCCAAAGGCAGCACTGACGCAAAGTGATACTGTCGTTATCTCAACTTCGACCCGTCTGTGGCACGGTTTAGACTTGATTAATTGAGCCAAAATTTTTAGGGAATTACCTTTTCAATAAAGGTAACCATTTCAAGGGGTAGCACCTGCAAATTTCCGATTTTCAAAAGTAAGGGCCACTTTAATGTACATATATAAGAAAGAAGCCGTAAGGAGTTTTGTTTTTAATTAGCTATAAATTTTTAAAATCAATTAGGGTTTGGCTGAGACATTAGACTTTGACCAATATGTTCTGCACTTTTTCTAGTACTAAAATTTAAGAGAGATATCACATCATGGGATAAATTTTATTGATGGTTTGATTGGGTCTGCATATATATACATATATATTTATATACTAGTGAACAAAAAAGCCCGACAAGACGTTCCCTAGATTGCTCCACCATTTCTCAAGACAAATTAACTATTTATAAATGGTTGTAAACAACGAAAGGTTTTCTCTTAAATTACATATATAAGTATTTTTCATCGGGCAAACAGAAATAAAGTTACGAGCAAGTATGTGCTTCAAACTATGAAAAACGCGTTTTTTACCTTCAGCCCAGATTTTGAGGGTGTATTCAAAATTCTGAGTACCTATGCGTATATATTATTTTTGTTTATTCCACTTCAAATCTTACGAAATCATAAATGCAAAAGTACGGTTGACACCGGATCAGCTGTTTAAGTATTTATGACCAAATGGTTAAATCGTGTGAATGAATGTGGACAATATTTGTCACTTTACTGTCGTGCGCAAATGTGTGCCAAAATTTGGATCTTTGGCAGCCAAATCGTCTGATCGCAAAATAAATTATTTGTACATCGCTATCCAAATGCGAAAATGTGGACAAATCTAATTTTGGCATTTTGTGTACAAATGTACAAATCGTGTGATCCCTGCTTAAGACGCACGAAGACGATAATATCATAAATGTTGCGATGTCGCAGCATTGCTTATGTTCTTTTTTGTTGTAGAAAATGCCTATTCATTAATGCGCAAATGAACAAATTAAGAAAAAAGAAGGTTCAAGATCTGAGAGTTGTTTAGCTTACGGTGGTAGAAGTAGTAGAAATTAGAGTTGGGATACTAGCGATAGTAATATCGATAGTTGAAAACTGGCGCCACTAGCGATAGTTTTCGAAAACTATCGATGTCGGTTTTAGCGAAACTTCAAAATGTCTCTTCATTAATGTCTTCATTTTTTAATGCAGTAAAATTCACAACAGTCGGCAAAAAAAATTCAAGTCATTGGAATTTTTAGCAACTATAAGCTTACACTGAGTTATAGTAAAATTTAATAAGCTATAAAACAGCTTACACAAAATTTTTGTAGAAGTTCGAATGAAAAAGCTTGAAATTTAATGATTTTATAGTTTATTATGTTTTGTACAACTTTTATAAAAAATTAGTAGACACTAAATAGTCAAAACTGCTAAAAATTTTGTAGTGATATTATTTTGAGCAGTACTATATTCGTTTTCTTATAATCTGGTAAAATATTAATAATTTCCCTTCTTCGGATTTTGATATGCGCCTCCGTATTTGATTTCAGTTGAACTCTTATAAGTATGCGTAGTCAATTTAAATGAATATCTTTTGTGTTTTGTTTGTTTTGTAGTATTAGAAATGTATTATTATAGCCAATTTCACTCTTTGCACTTCAAAAGGGACAAACAAAATCCGAATTTAATTTTTTCATATAAAAACTATATGCAGATTTTGCCTGTCGCTATTCAATACCCTTCACGACGATAGTACTAGCGATACTAGCAGTTATGACGTCTTTTTGCATTTCAGGTCACGATATATTCGTTTCAATCACTTCAAATGAGGCTCTTTGGGGAATTTATTTTAAGGAAAAATTTTAAAAACAGTAATTCTTTTTACTTGTCGGGCAATATTTTTTTCATAGATTAATATGTACACTGGATCCTTGCTTGAAGGCCTCTGTGGTAAAACACTCCCCCTACGTCTCCCTTCTTTGCTATTTAAAATGAAAGACTAAGCTCCTACAATAGGGATTTCCAGCAGAAATCTTCAACATTTAGCTATAAAGAGAATCGATACTGAAATATTTAAAAGGCTATAGGTCTAACCTTTAATTAGGTAAGAATTACGTAACTATCTGAAACCCTCATCATTCGTGATTCCAATAATTCAAATGCTTATAAAAAAACGGGGTGCTTTTTTCAAAAAATAACAATATTCTGATCCGATTCGGCTGGCAGCCAGGATCTTAAAAACATAATTTTGTTCAAAATTGTCATTCCTGAAAATAATAATTTATTTTCCATATCCGAAAATAATAATTTATTTTCCATATCCACCTATCTAGCTCGTTATAAGCACAAATTCTTCACACCAGTCGCAGAAGAAACCATTAAAAATTAATTACAAAAACTAAAATCGAAAAACGCTTATGACGTTACAAGTTCCCCAAATTCTGAAACTGCCAAAGGAATGAGAATGAAGAATTCTTTTTAAAAGGCTTCAGAAAAACCTGACACATCTGGTTTGGTTTGTAAGCGATGTTTAAACAACGATCTCACCATTATGCTAGATTCTTCAGGTGAACATGAAAGTCAGGAGGATACATCCGACATTTGCAGCCCCCGATGCAATTCTCATAAAATTTTCAATTTTTAAATTCAAGTACTAAATAAAGTAAACATGATTAAAAATTACTAACTTTTAAATTTTTTATTTATCTAAATAACTTAGTTTATTACCTGGTTATTTCTTAAAAATACTTGACATCCGCATTCGCATTCGCGGATGTTAGCTGTTAGACATCCGCATTCGCATCCACGGATGTCTAAAATTTCACATTCGCAACATCCCTAGTATATACATAAATATCAGCTCGAAACTACATATGTATTTGTGACAAGAATTATCCACATAAGATGAAAACTACTGAAGTTTCATTTTATACAATTTTTGTTTATAGAAAAATGTAAGAAAGTTCGGACACGGTTCGGTTATTTGTACAATGGTTTTGTGTTATCGTGTCCAAACACGTGACCCGAATCAAAAAATTTTAACATATACGTCTAGTCAAGGATTAAGCTTTAGTTCAAAAGAAAAAGATTGCGGTTTGAAATATGCATTTTTTTGTAAATTTGGAGGTGGATTTTGCGCAAAAATACTGTGGATGGCGTAATCGGAGTTGGACTGATGAGGTTATTTTTTGTAGGGCGGAGTTTTGCGCAAAAATAGTGCTGATGGCCTAACAAGAGTTTAGTTTTTCTTTGCGAAAATGCTAGTTTTACCCTATTTGGAAATGGGCCCCGGAGTGCCTGTAAAAGGGGCAGGGAGGCGAAGGATGAATTTTCTTTAAGTTTATACTGTGCTCTTTCTAATGAGTTTTAGGCGACACACCCTCCGCTCCCCACCAAAAAATCATTGTACAAATAACCGAACATTTCCCACGCACAACATTAAATCCCCAGATGTATTGTTTGATTACTATCAATGTGACAAGGTAGCTCATAATTTTGTACACTTTATGAAACTTTAAAAACACATTTTTTGTAAAAAATTTTGAAACGAAACTACCTTCTTTTTGTATCATGGTAAGAATTTGAAAAAAAAAATCTAATCAGCTGCTCTAATGATACTACCTGGTCAATGTGCCTTGGTATATAGACAATTTCATTATAAAATTCTAATAAGGTACATACTTAAATTTAAAAAAAAATATATATATATATAAATATGTTTAATACATTTGTATGTACATATATTCAGAAAGCCTTTTCTTAACTAGGGGAGTATATATTTTAATTATCCAGGTTGTAAATTTAAAATTGATAATCAATAAAGTTCATATTCATGCAAAGGATGCAGCGGGATACTTACAGCTCTGCCAGCTTCATTATTATGCAAATTCATTTTTTCTCTTAAATTGCGTCCACGTTCTCCGGTGTCTACGAAATCACGTGAAAATTTAAAACCAAATCCAATATTATCCGAACAACCCCCCCATTCCCAGTCGCGAACACCTGCTACGCTGCCAAGTTGGCTCGTTTGCGGCGATCGCGACTGATGGCTGTAATCACAGGTGCACGATTCAATGGAGCCCTCGCTGCAGGCGCGCGCAATGGAATGTGTGACAGCGGCACTGGTGATGGCATAAATAAAGCCTGTCTCACGACAGCCTGAAAGAAAATATATGTTTATAAAAGAATAAATACACAAAATATTGAATAGATGCACATCCATTATAAAGGTTTGTATATTAAAGTGGCAGCATTTATGTACAGATGTAAAATATAACTGCACGTGTATTTATAATAGGGATGCTCTTATAAAAAAAAAAAATATGTATATATTTTGCATCTTTGAGAAGTTCTTGCGACATATATATTAAATGGAATTATTCATATTCGAACATTACAATTTATATTTCCTTATAAATACTTAGGAGACTGACAAGGCGTGTTAAACTGGTATAAATTTATATCTCCTTATAAATACTTAGGAGACTGACAAGGCGTGTTAAACGTATATGATGAAAACGAATTATATATTATTGGAATTCATGGAAACGCGTAAATGCCTCGTAACCGCGTAAACCTCGTAAATATACCGATTTTCCATACATAATTAAGTAAGTTTACGAGGTTTACATGCATGGGTGTAGCCAGGTAGGGGCAGGGGGGGCCCGGGCCCCCCCCCCTAACTTCCAAATTTTTGCCTAGATATTCAAAAATAGTACCAAGAAATGCTTGCTTGATAATTTCGGCCCCCCTAAATTTCAAGGTTTTTCCTATATATATACTGTAAAACAAATTATACTCCCAACGCTAACAAAATTATTAGTAAATTGATTTAAAAAGTGGATATGTGGATCATCCGGTTCTGTATCAAATTATTATCTCTAACTTCAAAGCATTTCATTTTAAAAGGGTAAAAACCTGGCTGCAGTCGACAATGAGCAAAAATTTATTGAACGGAAGCTATAAATAAATTTATAGTTCAATTGTTTATTACTTTGTCTTTAGGTTTGTGTCTTTTCTAAGCGTACAACGAAAGTTTTGTATCACAGAACCAATCTGAGATTATTGGTAAAACTATAGACCGGTTGGGTGAACAGCAAAGACGTTTACTTCTTAAGTGTGACAAAACAAAATCAAGTAATATATTAAGCATACTCAAAATGTTCAATACGCCCTCATATTTATACATACATACATATGTATATCATCAAACATTTTGTCCGGCTATTTGGTTTATTATACAGGTATGTAGAACTATGAATTTAAAAAATTCATCAGGTTTTAGTTGAGATATTCGTTTTTCACCACTATGTTTTGTACGTTTCACAGTACTGCAAAGCTTTTGACTGCCATTCACCTGGGAGTGGCCAGAAGTGATTTGTGTGCTTACGGTTCAAATCGCAGCTAACTACGGCCGGATATTTTTATCCATTAATACTCTGGGTAGCGACCGAACGCTAGTTTGGGAGCGAGGTAAAGTGGGAGGGCGTAACACCCCGCGTGCGCTGGGTTTGAGTCCCGCAACGTTAAAACCCTGCCCAATGAAAATAAAACCCATGCCTCGGATGATACCCCCTTCTTTTGTTGGCGATTACGACAAACATAGGAAGGAATATGATTTTAGGGTATGCACTTGGGATATCCGAACCCTTAATAGTGATGGTGCCTCTGCCCGGCTGGTTGAAGTCCTAGGGAAAATAAAGGCTGACATCACCTCCATCCACGAAATGCGATGGACGGGGCGAGGAAGGTAAGCGTGAGCCTTGCGACGTCTACTACAGTTGCCACGTAAAGGAGTGCAATTCGGTGTTGGATTTGTGGTGGGAGAGAGACCGGCGTTCACTCTAGTGGACGAAAGTCTAGCCACAATCCGCATCAAAGCGAAAATATTCAGCATTTCATTCATATGTGCCAATGTCCCGATGGAAGAGAAGGACGAGGCATCCAATGCTCTCTTAGCTTAGAGCGTACATATTAGCGCTGCCCCCGACACGTATAAAAATCGTGCTTGGCGATTTAAATGCCAAGGTGGGCAACGAAGGGATCTTTGGTGCCAGTGTCGAAAAAATCAGCCTCCACATAGAAACGGCGGGCTGAGGGTGATACACTTCGCCGGGTCCCGAAACTTGGCAGTATGTATTACTGGATTCTAGTATAAAAAGATCCATCAAGCTAGATGGATGTCTCCACATCGAAAAACGGGAAACCAAATCGAGCATGTTGTGATAGACGGAAGGTATGCTTCCATGCTTTAGATGTACATACGTACACTCCGAGGGCCAAACATCGACTCGCACTACTATATTGATGCATCCATGATACGACCCAACCTCGGAGAACCAACAAAAGGGCCCCCAACAATGCAGGGAAAGTTCAACGTCGAAAAGCTGCAATCAAAACAGACGGCCAATGGATTCGGCGCTCGACCCTCACACCTGCTGTGAGAGAGCACTCTTCAACAAACCGAGCAGTGGAACCACATTTCCCGCTCATTACTGGTACGATGAGGAGTGTGAGAAAATGCTTGAAATGCTGGCCGACAGAAAAAACACCCGAAATTTTTAGCAGAGAGTTGAGCAACTTACGGAAGGTTTCAAGACTCTTGTGGGCACAACGATGGTGACCTAGTTACCGATGTCCAGAACGTACTCAGATTATGGAGGGAACACTTTTCGACCCTTTTGAATGGCAGAAGCACTGAAAGAAGTGAAGAAGACGAACCCGAGGTCCCACTCGATGACGATGGAGTCGATATCCCAGCTCCTGACTATGACGAAAAGTGCCAAAGCTGCTTGAGTTGACGGCCTGTCAGCTGAGCTATTTAATAACGATGGCAACTGGATGGCAACGATGACTGGAATTCTAGTGCGCTCTGCCTAATCCACAAGAAAGCCCACCCCGCCATGCATGTCAACTACCGTGAGATCAGCCTCCTAAGCATAGGTTGCAAGGTCTTATCGAATGTATTGTCTACCATATACCAGGTATTTACAGTACGCCTAATCTTGGAAAAGACCCGCGAGAAAAGGATCGGCACTCACCACCTATTTGTCGACTTCAAAGCCGCTTTCGACAGCACTAAAAGGAGTTTCCTATATGCCGCTATGTCTGAATTTGGTATCCCCTCAAAACTCATACGGCTGTGAAAAATGACGTTGACCAGCTCTGCTCTTTTGCCGTTCGCCACCAGACAAGGTTTCAGACAGGGCGACTCTCTTTCATGTGACTTCTTTACTCTGATGTTGGAGAAGATAATAAGATCTGCAGAACTGAACCGCTTAGGAACAATTTACTACAAGAGCGTACAATTGCTGGCTTATGCCAATGACACTGACATCATCGGTAAGAAAAACCGCGAAGTCTGTCCTGTCTTTCCCAAGTTGGGCAAGGAAGCAAAGCGAATGGGTCTGGTGGTAAACGAGGACAAGACGAAGTATCTCCTGTCATCAAACAAACAATCAGCACATTCGCGCCTTGGCACCCACGTCACTTCTGACAGTTATAATTTCGAGAAAGTAGAGAATTTCGTTTACTTGGGAACCAGCATTAACACCGATAATAATGTCAGCATGGAAATCCAACGCAGAATCGCTCTTGCCAATAAGTACTGGCTTTGGACTGAGTAGGCAATTCAGGAGTAAAGTCCTCTCTCGACGTACGAAAACCACACTATAACTCACTCATCATGCCCGTGCTGGTATATGACGAATTAAAACACAGCGGCTCAACTGGCTTGACAATGTCGTTCGAATGGACACCGACGCCCCACCTCTGAAAGTATTCTGGCTTCAGTTGGCATTTCCAATTGGCGTCAGTTGGCCAAAATCGCTTTGGCGGTTACAGCGCCAAATAAGAATAAGAAGAGAATAGATCTATAACGTTACCAGTCAAACAGTGTTATAATCCCAACGAAATCCTTCACGGCGGTACCGGGAGGGGGACGGTACATGACGGTAGGAAGTTTAATTTGGGTTAAAGTCTCACACTGACGGGGTTACGCTTTCGATGCTTCCTCCTCGTAAAATAAACATGCTCATTAAAAAGTTAACAATTTAAATCGACGAATAGTGTTATATCAACTTTTTTGAACTTCTGTTTATTTGTTTTTTGTACAACATATTTACCTCTATTAGATACAATAATTTTAAGCTATGATACAAAATTTTTTAGTAAGTAAGTTATTGGGTTTGAGTTTTTTTTTGTATAAGTTTTTGTAAGTTTCGTTCTGCTACGCCCATGTTTACATGGTTGTGAGTCGTTTGCGTGTTTAGATGAATGGCTTTATTTTCTATCAGTTTTAAAACATTTAGTTACAAAACCCCTAAAACCATTAAAAGTTATTTTACGCAGAGAATTTTTAAGACTTCAAGACATTACGAAGCTTAACACGTCTTTTGAATCGCCTAACTGTGTAAAAATAAGATCCATCGTCAAATGTTCATATTGGGGAGCGTAAGACACAATAGGACTTTATTTTGTTTATCGTTTAAATTTACAGATGGAACTTCCTTTGGTTTTCTATAGCAGAAAAGTTATGTGAACAGCATGACCAAGACGCAATTATCTATTTACAAGAACATACTCATACATATGTACTCGTAGTTAGTATGATTGCCGTACTGACTGCCCTGCCTACATACATAAGAGCGTTGAGCGTTGCGCTTGACATCTTGTTTTTTTCTTACTTGTATGTGTTGTTGGCCGCTGTATCCAAAGGTTTAGAGGTGCGTTCTACCACTCCGAATGACCTGGGTTCGATTCCTGGTCAAAGCAATATCGCAAAAATATAGAGGAAAAGGTTTTTCTCAACAGCGGTTGTCCCTCGGCAGGCAATGGCAAACCTAGGAGTGTACTTCCACGGCGGCGTAAAACTTTTTGTAACAGCATCAAGATGCACGCCACAAATCGGAAAAGCTCGGCCAAACATTTAGGTGTAAGCGCCAAAATATTATTATTATTATATCCAGCTTATAACACTTTTGGAAAGATCAGTGAAATTACTACATTTTTGCATGGAAAATCAACAACTGTATTTTGGGGAGAGACATATTATCATCCTTCAAAAGAAAATTTAATTTTTGGATTACCTGTGTGCAAAAGAATAGTATTGAATGTTTCCCACGTTTATACAAATTTCTACAAGAATCGCGATGAATTGCCAAATGAAATGTGAAATGTGATAACTGGACACTTGTCAGATTATTTTTCGAATGGTAGTAGCAATATCGATTGGGGACAAAATTCATTTACAAAGCATTCATAGATATTCAGAGTTCTTTGATATTGAAACACACATTTGAATCTGTGTCTCTTAACGAGTTTATGGTTAGTCTTAGGAGTGAATACCATGAAGTCGCTAAAAAGGCTATTTGAAATTTACTTCTGTCACAACTTATTGTTGTGAAACAGGGGTTTCAGCTTAAACTTATACAAAAGACAAATACAGGTCGAAATTGGACGCCACCCCAGAAATGCGCATACAGCTTTCAGACATAATATCGAACTATAAAGCAATAATTAATAACAGTAAAACAATATCATTCTTCACATTAAAATTCAAAGTATGTATTTTGTTTCTAGTAAAATTTTTTATTCGTATTTAAATTGCACTAAATACCTTTGATTTTTAGTAATTTTATGTGGGGTTCCATAAAATAAAAGGTATTTAGTAAGGGTGGTTCCCTTAAATGTTTGGGAACCCCTGTTCTGTTGTATCGATTATTTCAGATACCGGTCAAGGGCCAAAAATGCGGTTTAGAGAAAACTGAAAACTGCAATTTTTGGAGGATTCAAGAATTTTTTTTATTAAAAATGATTATAATATTAATAACTTTGATAAAAACAAATAATTTTTTAAAAGTTAAATGTTTATAAAATTAAATACCGAATGAAATGAAAACAAAACTTAACCCTTAACGGGTAATCTTCGTCGATTTGAGGAACACTGTTGCTCTTTTTCCGTTTTTATCGCCATTAGACTGAAGAGCGAATTGCTCTAAAATATATAAAAGAGCTTAAAAAATAAGTAGCCTCTGTGCTTTCTTTCTTGTTAAGGTTTATAATTATTAAAAGTAGTTAGGCAATATTTCATGCAACATTTTACATACCAACAAGTAAAGAAGTATAAGTTCGGGAGAAAACCAGTTTTATATACCCGGCGCAGGTATCAAATGTCGTCGTTTAAACTTTCCTCAACTACCTTTGCATGATCAGCAGGGGTGTTTTCCCCGATTTCAAACGTTTTCGATAATATGCTGACTGAACGAAATCATTGAACCAAATTTGGTAGAAATCGATAAAGCGGTTACCTTTGTGGTCATAAAATGGGCGGTGCCACGCCCAATTCCTAAAAGTCTATAACAAACGTATTTATTGTTAAGTATTAACTTGGAGTAAGTTAGTATCCTCAGTTGTTGAAATATCGGAGTTCTCGTCTTTTTGAAATTTACCCTATACCGGAAGGGGTGTAATTTTAGTCCGATTTTCAACAAATTGCTTACCATGGTTAATAAGGTACCATGGTTATTAAGGGCAACGAGTTTGGTAGAAAATGGTAAATCGGTTATCGAGATACACATTTGTGGTCAAAGTGGGCGGCGCCACGTCCAAAATCCAAAAATTCATAATACATAGTCTAATTTTCTGCTAAGTGATTATTGCAATAGTCAATTTTAAGTGAATTAGCTTAAGGAGTTACTGATTTATCGAAATTTTCGTGTTCCAGTAAATTAACGTTATATGAGAGGGGGGCGTAGTTATTGCACGATTTCAATGATTCACAACAGATTCCTTAGTCTTCAACTTGGTACCAACATTAGATACAATAAGCAACTCTATTCGTCTAATTCTCTGCGGTGCACACAGGTGTTTTTTAAAGAAGTTTCACTTCTATCACGAGTATGCTGCTGCACTTGCCTCGTTTACTCATGCGTTTTTGCTCAGTGGCAAATTATTCATAACACTGTTATTGCCGCAAAAAAATACATGGCTGGAGAAGACGGTTTCACCCTATTTGGGGTATTGGGAATCGAACTGCATAATTCGTTTTTTAAGTTTTCTGCACGTCTTCATACATCTTTTTATTTTGGAAATTTTGCCTCGAATTGAAATTTTTCTACTTTTTATCTTCTTGTTTTTTTCGGCAAAATTTCTTTGGCAAAGCTGTTTAGAATGTCTCAGCCCTTAACTTTCGTGAACATACCAAACTCCAGAGAAGAGGCATTTGACACTTTTAGGTGGAAAATCCGAAAGCAGTTGTATATTAATTACATTATTATGAGGTCGCTGAACACGAATATGACGAAAATATTACCTTCAACGGACCACTTTTCACCCTCTTACAACCACACCTGGGGATTGCAATTTAATTTTTCACGCAAAGTTAAGATGAGTGTGTATTCCTATATTTCTTGGACCGTTGAAACCGAAAATGACTAAAAAATTCAATATACCCCTCCCTCACTTCTTATAACCTCCTTACTACACCCTAAATGGGTTCGTATTTTGAATTTTCATACAAAATTGAAATGTATGCGTATTTCCATGTTTTTCGGCCGTTGAAACCGAAAATGACTACATTATGGTTATATTCGGTTTAAAGCGCCCACAGTGGTCTGAAATCCAAATCTAGGTGGAAAAACTATTTCCATCTTACCTCTACAAAAATGTGGGGGGTCTCCTATACAAAAAAAAATTCAAACCCTATAACTATTACTTACTGAACAAAAATAAAATTATTGTAACCGATAGAGGTATGTTGTACAAAAACACATAAACAGAAGTTCACAAACGTTGATAACTTTTTACTGCGCATGTTTTTTTACGAGGAGGACGCATCGAAAACCTATCCCCGTCAGTGGGAGACTTTAACCCAAACTAAACCTCCTACCGCCATATACCGTTCCCGTCCCGGTACCACCGTCTAGGATTTCGTCCGGATTATAGCACTGTGTGACAGGTAATGTTATAAATCTAGTGAAGCACAAAAAATATGCATACTTAGAATTTTGAATACCCCCTAAAATCTGGACTTAAGGCCAAAAAACGCGTTTTCATAGGTTGAGCCATATAATTGTTCGTAACCTGATTTCTCTTTATCCCATGAAAAATATTTACGGTGCGTGCTGGATAACCGCAACCTTCAATACAAGCAATTTTTTTCTTAATGCAAGTCTCTTTATCAAAACATTGTAACCTTTATAAGTGCAACTTCAACAAAATTTAGCCTCAATAACTACAACATTCTTTCTTTATGCATGCCAGATACAAAAAATTTGAATCGTTTGCCTTTCTTTGACTTACCAGTATTATGGAAAAACTAACGAGTGGTTTTTCAGTTAAATGATGGGTGATGACTGTCAACCGGAACGTGGGTGCCAAGGCGCGAATGCGATGACTGTTTGTGTGATAACAGGAGATACTTCGTTTTGTCATCGTTCACCATCAGGCCCACACGCTTTACTTCTCTATCTAATTCCAAGAAGGCAGAACAGGCGTAGCTCTTACTTGCAACAATAATGTCGATGTCCTCGGCATACGCCAGCAATTGCACGCTCTTGCAAAGTATTGTGCCTGAGCGGTTCAGTTCTGCGACCCTTTTTACCTTCTCCAACATCTGTTTAAGAAATAAACCTTGTCTGAAACCTCGTTTGGTATCAAACGGCTTGGAGAGGTTCCCCTCAATTTTGTAGGAGGTAGTAGTATTGTTTAACGTCATTTTACGCAGCCGTATTATTTTCGCGGGGATACGAAATTGAGACATCACGAAATAAAAACAACTTCCTTTCCTTTGAAATCGACAATTGTGTCGATACTATTCTCACGGGTCTTTTCCAAGTTTTGGCGTATTGCGAATACCAGATCTATGGTGGATTTGGCAGATATGAAGCCACACTGGTAAGGCGTAATCAGCTTGTTGGAGGAGGGCTTCAGTATTTCACACAACAAGCTCGGTAAAATAGTTGGCGCGCATGGCGGGGTCGCCGTTGGGACATCGACTCCATCGTCGTCGACTGGGGGCTCGGGGACGTCTTCTCCACTTCTTTCAGTGCTGCTGCCATTCAAAAGGGTCAAAAAGTGTTCCCTCCATAACTTAAGTACGTTCTGGACATCGGTCACTAGGGCGCAATGGTTGTTCGTACAGGAGTCTTGAAACCTTCCGTACGTCGCCTAACACTCAGATCAAATTTTCGGGCCTTTTTCCTGTCTCTCTTCTTATTGAGGCAAATACGTCTAGCTTCCCTCTAACGGTTCCACGCGGCTCGCGTTGGGCCCGATCGCATGTAGGAGGCACCTTTTTTCTCTGCAGCTTCTTGACACTCCTCATCGCATCAGTAATGAGCGGGAAATGTGGTGGCACTGCTCGCGTATGTCGGTTTATTGAAGAGTTCTCTCTCACAACAGGTGTGAGAGTTGAGTGGCGAATCAATTGGCTGTCTGTTTTGATTGCAGCTTTTCGAAGTTGCATTGTTGGGCGCACATTGTTTGCTGTACCGAGGCGGGTGCGTATATTGGCTTCATCAATGTAGCGGTGCTACACAATTTTGGCCCTCGCAGCGTACGTATGTACATCTAAAACACTGGAAGTGTGCCTTCCGCCTATCACAACATGCTCGAATTGGTTTCCCGTTTTTCAAGCTGGAGACAGCCATGTAGCTTGATGGATATTTTTATGCTAGAACCCAGTACCACATACTATCAACTTTCGGGCCCCGGCGAAGTGGATCAGCCTCAGCCCGTTATCGGACATTTCGTTGTGCAGGCTGAATTTTCCGACAGTGGCGCCAAAGTTCCCTTGCTACCCACGTTGGCTTTGAAATCGCCAAGCACGAATTTTATACGAGTCGGGGGCAGCGCTATATGTGCCTTCTAAGCGTTCATAGAAGAGATCCTTGGATGCCTCGTCCTTCTCCGCTATCGGGGCATTAGCACGTAAGAGCGAGTTGTTGAAGAAGAGTGAACGCCGGTGCTCGGCGACAGAGTCTCTCTTCCACCACAAATCCAACAGCGAATTTTCGCTCCTTTACGTGGCAACTATAGTTACGGTGACCATCCGCCCTGTATTATACGGGACAGTCCTCTTTTTTTACCCATTGTCCTGTTAATTTATTTATTTTATACGGGACGCTAAATGTTCTGTATTTCTTTTAATGTCCCGTATTTGGTATTTCGCCCACTTAAGAGCTCATTAAAATGGCATGTCTATGAACGAGTTTTAAGTGATGTTGGTATGTGATCGTAATTTTCTCCATAAACAGTTATTATTTTCTAATCTGAATGCCTGTGATTCGAATCGAGGATAACATACAGTGACTAAAATAAAAATTAGCACTCGACATTTTAGTAAGTTTTGGATATTTTCCTTAGTTTATTTAAAATTTATTATTTATGAAAGTAAAGCTCTTCTCCTAACAAAAATCATATAATATCAAATTACCAACATTGTGCCAAAAAACTATAAAAATTAATTCTGCAATATCTCACTTACTCTGTACGAAAAAATACGCAACACCGTCAACAAAAACAAAAATTGCCAAAAACTAATGGCAAGCCTTAGCGACTTAATATTGCGCTTTATTATACTAAAATTTAACGAATTTTTTAAACAAATTTTTCGGGGTAAAAATCTCGAGAAAATTATCCTACAAATTTTTGATTTTACTAAAAGGATACTGTTTCAGGGCTAATACATCTAGGTTCATTGAAGGAGGCTTTCAGATCTGTAAGCTGTGGTGGAAAGAATTTGCAAAATTATTTTTGTCCCGTATTCGGCTCTCATAAATATGGTCACCGTAACTATAGTAGACGTCGCAAGGCTCCACGCTTACCTCCCCTTGCCCCGTCCATCGCATTTCGTGGACAGCGTTGCCAGGTTGACGTTTTTAACGTCATTTGGACGTTTTTTGTATCTTGTTGACGTTCGGACGTTTTTTGTGCAAAAAATTACGTTTTTAACTTCCCAGTAACTTTTCTCGGTTACTAAATCTTGTCAGTAGAACTTCAAAAGATATTTGTCCTTTGCACACAAATGACTTAAACACGATGCATACCAAGCGTACGGTCATTTTTTTTTGGATTATTGGACTAAGGATCCCGCTGGTTTTGTAAACACTTGAGGTTACGAGGCTTATTGCAATGTTTGCAAGTGCACATTAAAAGCCAAATCAGGATCAGTGATGGGCAAAATTGTATTTACTAAGTATTAAGTACTAAGTACAAAAGTATTTAGGTATTTTGTGTTGTTGTAAATACCAAAGTACTATTTACTTAGGTATTTAGGAGCTGCTAAATACCCAAGTACTATTTACTTAGGTATTTAGGAGCTGCTAAATACTCAAGTACTATTTACTTAGGTATTTAGGAGCTGCTAAATACCCAAGTACTATTTACTTAGGTATTTAGGAGCTGCTAAATATCCAAGTACTATTTACTTAGGTATTTAGGAGCTGCTAAATACCCAAGTACTATTTACTTAGGTATTTAGGAGCTGCTAAAAACCCAAGTACTATTTACTTAGGTATTTAGGA
>NW_023458557.1:12411597-12412611 GCF_013731165.1 Rhagoletis pomonella | reverse complement strand
AGTAAATTTGAAGTTTATTTTTATAGAGAGGCTTTTTCAAGCTGCAAGAATATTTGGAAAGTCAGAGCTATGGCTAGGTTCTTGGATGATAAAGGTTAACGAAAGCAAGCGCCCCACGCTTTTCATTTTCAATCTCATAAATTGTTTATAACGACTTTTGCTAAAATTTCAAAATCAAAAGTTATCAAAACAAATTCTATGGGACTGAGAAATATTATCTTCTACTTTTTAGTCCATTTATAAAAGCGTTGTATATTAAAAAGGTTTTTTTTTATATTATTTATTTTCTACTTTTTAGTCTTGTCTGTATAAAATTTTGCAATAAATATTAAAATAATTCAACGATATTAATAGATAGGTGCACACACATGAATTTACATATGTATGTACATACATACGAGCACCAATTAATTTCATTTAGGGCCAAATTCACAGTGCGTAGTTAACCACTGACAAAAGTTTAACTATTGATTTTGATATACACAACGCTCAGTTAACAAAAGTTTAAACCAGCATGCCCCCATAGTTAAACTCTTGTGAAATTTAAATTTTTTTTGGTGGAACGAATTTCAAATTTGAATAAAAAAGTATTGATATTTAGAATTTGTATATTTTCAGGCGATATGAATTTTCATAGTTAACTAAGTGACTTTGAATATAAATTCATAGTTAAGCTCTTGTTGGTGGTTAAGTCAACAATCGTTTAACTAAGCACTGTGAATCCCGCCCTTAGAAATGGCGTGTCGTTTATTTCTGCTGTAGATGACATCTACCTCGCCCTATGCAGTACAGATGTCGCCCATGCACTAGACTATTTTATAGGAACTTTGCAAAGCAAAGGTTTTATGGTGTCGGACACACAACATTGAAAGTTTCTGGATCCACAACATTGAAAGTTTCTGGATCCACAACATTGAAAGTTGCTGGATCCACAACATTGAAAGTTTCTGGAGCCACAACATTGCAAGTTGATAAAAGCGTTGTAAAAAATACATTTCACTGGCTGACGTTTTT
>NW_023458557.1:12402190-12411497 GCF_013731165.1 Rhagoletis pomonella | reverse complement strand
TGAAGATGAAGATGAAGATGAAGATGAAGATGAAGATGAAGATGAAGGTGAAGTTGAAGGTGAAGTTGGAGATGAAGATGAAGATGAAGATGAAGATGAAGATGAAGATGAAGATGAAGATGAAGATGAAGATGAAGAAAGGACAAAGATCATAGCCCCTTCACTTAACTTAACTCACCTCAACTCATCTCACCTCCGCTTAAAAACTTACTCCACCTGAGCTCACTACATATTAATTCACCACTACTTAGCTCCCCACACCTAAATCCACCACTACTTCACTCCCCACACCCAAATCCAACACACAATTAATTCACCACACCTTAACTCACCACGCCGTAACTCACCACACCTTAACTCTCCACACCTAATCCACCACACCTAAATTCACCACTCCTCAACTTTCTCACCACACCTTAATTCACCACACCTTAATTCACCACACCTCAACTCACCACAACTAAATTCACCACACCTAAGCTCGCCACACCTTTTAAGCCCACCACACCTGAATTCATTACGCCGTAACTCCCACACCCAATTCCGCCACACCGCAACTCACCACACCCAATTTCACCACTTGACATGATATCACTTGATGTGGCATCAATGACAACATCATTTGCCATAAAGTGAACCAAAATAAACCGGATTTTTAATCTTATATAATGAAATATAAAATAATAGCGGCGTTCATACAAATTGATAAACTTCCGATAAGATTAAGATTCATGTAAGGAAGAAGGTAAAGTTGAAGGCAAAGATTAGAATAAAAGTAAAGAAACCTAAATATAAAAGCAAAGAGGAAGGAAAATTTAACTACCTAACCTAATAACAATGGTGGGGGTGACTACGTAAATGAATATATTGATCAGCATAAAGGAAAAGATAAAGATGAAGACGAAGGTGAATATGAAGATGAAGATGAAGATGACTTATGGTACAAAACTCTTAAAAATTGATCTAGGCTTAACACGTGATTCGAACCGACGATCCCACTGAAAGAAATCTGATGAGGAAATGTGGTGATTTCCGAAATAGCTATCACTGCTATCATTTTTTAAATTATTGTTGCTTTTCCACAATAAGATTTTCATTAAAAACGGCCTCAAGCTCAATAAAAATTTTTGAATATAATTGTTATAGGGCCATAAAATAACAAAAACAAATAACTTAAGGACGAGCGCACCTAAGAGTTAAACATTCTAATAATAGAAATATTAACAAAAACCAATAAAACTAACAACCACATGATCAAGTTTAAACAGCACTGGAATAGCTGCGCTTGATTGTAGTTGGTTTAACAAATGAAATAGTGGGATAAAGCAACAAGAATTCACAAGGTGAACTTAGCACTTAGCTGCGCTTAATTGTAGTTGGTTTAACAAATGAAATAGTGGAAAAAAGCAACAAGAATTCACAAGGTGAACTTAGCACAGTGCGTAGGCAACTGGCTGAGTCAGTGGGATCGTCGGTTCGAATCCTACTGAAAGAAGTCTGATGAGGAAATTTGGTGATTTTCGAAATAGCTATCACTTCTCCCATTTTTTCAAATTATTGTTGCTTTTGCACAATAAGTTTTTCATCAAAAACGGCCTCAAGCTCAATAAAAATTGTTCGAACCGACGATCCCACTGAAAGAAGTCTGATGAGGAAATGTGGTGATTTCCGAAATAGCTATCCCTGCTACCATTTTTTAAATTATTGTTGCTTTTCCACAATAAGTTTTTCATTAAAAACTGTCTCAAGCTCAATAAAAATTGTTGAATATAATTGTTAAAAGGCCATAAAATAACAAATCCAAATAATTTAAGGACGAGCACACCTAAAAGTTAAACATTCTAATAATAGAAATATTAACAAAAACCAACAAAACTAACAACCACATGATCAAGTTAAAATAGCACTGGAATAGCTGCGCTTGATTGCAGTTGGTTTAACGAATGAAATAGTGGTAACAAGCAACAAGAATTCACAAGGTGAACTTAGCACAGTACGTAGGCAACTGGCTGAGTCAGTGGGATCGTCGGTTCGAATCTTACTGAAAGAAGTCTGATGAGGAAATGTGATGATTTTCGAAATAGCTATCACTTCTACCATTTTTTCAAATTATTGTTGCTTTTCCACAATGAGCTTTCCATTAAAAACGGCCTCAAGCTCAATAAAAATTGTTGAATTGAACATTAATTAATTTATCGTTTTACTAGATGGGGAGTAAATGTAAGATATTTTTACTGTATGCTTTCATACTTGTTATAGTTAGTCCGGGCAAGATTGTTTGAACTTCTTAGAAAATCAAGGTTTAGGATTATGGTTGGAACAATCTGGTGAATCAATTCACAGAGAATTTCTCAAATTTTGGGAAAGATATAAAATTAATGTTATTGAAAATCCGACTTACTTGGTGAGATAAAAAAAGCAGTGGTTGAGTTCTCATCTAAGCATATTTAAAAAATATAGAAATACAAAAAAATACAAAAATAAAGAAAATTAAACAAAAATATATATAAATAGCAAAATACAAATAAAAGCAATGGGTCCAGTTCATCATCACGTAAGAATTTGTTAATGTTTCTGCATTTCGTTCATTTGCGTGTGTGAGAAGGTATTTCTGCGAATACTGGGCTGCTTACTATTTAAGCAAAGTATTTAACTAAATACTAACATTACATTTTTCTCAATTGTGACTATTTTTCATGTTATTATTATCTAAACAGTTGAATTGAAGCTGTATGAAATAATCTTTGAGCCGCTTTACGAGGAAAAATTTTTTATATGGCTATATCTCAAAAAAAAGGATCCGCTGTGATTTTTGTTTTTACGATTTTTCCACATTCAATTTAAAAACAAGCTCTCGCTTGCCAAACGGAGCCCCATTTAAAAAAAAAAAACCCTAAAACTGCTTGAGGCTCACTGTGTAGAGGCTTAGTGGTAGTGAGACTTTCGATTTAGTACAATTTTCCAAACCCTTATTGTCCTTTAACTACGTATCATTCAACCAGTTGCTTCATTTAGCCGGAGTCGTTACTGCCAACTATCTTTAGATATTAGGTAAGGATAAAAAAGTGCCAAAATGTGCCAAATAGGAAAATAAAAGTGCCAAAAAAGGTGCCACTAGTTTTCATGCTTCCCATTTAGCAATAAAATAAGAACCACATTTCTAAAATAAAAGTGCACTGCTAAAATAAGATAAACCTGCTGTATAAACTTTGGGAATTAGAAAATTCTTGAAATATTACTATTTTTCAAAAGTGCCATTTTGGCACTTTGTGCCAAGTTGAAAGGATAAGTGCAAGTTGAACAAAAATAGGGACAAAAATGGCACGGTTTGAGTCAAATATGTCGATTAGCAGACTTTTTTTTAATACACAATAATCAGTAAAGTAATACCTATAGTAGGGATTACTCTCCAAAAATCAAAAATTTATTTATAAATAAATAGCGAGTATCTCAGATATCTGCCGTTTTCGTGTGAGGCACAAACTGAGCTTACTGAAAAAAGTATGCTCGCAGAAATACTAACCTGTTATTCTTTTTTCCTTGTCTTCCTCGACTTCCTCGACTTCGTACTGAATTTCTGGACAAACTGTTTTGGCTGCTTAATGAGTTCAGTGGAGGAATATTTGGATGTGATTTTATTATGCGCCCAGGTATATGGTCACTTAACACACGATCAGCGGCAAAAGCCTTCGGGTTTGCTGTATTGGGACTTAAAGCGATGCCAGTTACTACAACAGAGTTTGAATTTTGCGAATTTCCTGTTACAGAATTTAAATTTTGTCGTAAACTATTACTAATCATAACGCGAGAAGCGCCATCAAATCGATCTTTTAGATTATCGCCAATTACACGGAAACTTGCAAGTCGCATCCAACAAGTCTTTACCGTACAAGACCCAGACATTCCATGGCATTTGCATTCTTGCCGCATTTCAGCTTGCACGTGCTAAAAAATAGAAAAAATGTTTAATTTTTTCATGTTTAGTTTTTTTTATGCGAATTCTATACAATCATGTGTGAAATATTAATATCACAGAAACTTCTTTAAATATTGACTGCTCTTGCAAAATATACAAAAAAAATATCAAATTCGATTGTTGGACTATTTTCCGAAACCATAAAGTTTTTTCTTATAGCGGTCGCCCTTCATAAAAATACAACCACCGCTCAATGGCGCAGCGGGCCACTAAAGCTGGCAAAAACTCAAAATTTGAAAAGTTTTAAGCACTTTTTTATAGTTATGGTTCCTTTGATATTCCAGCCACAATAAACCAGCTCATTTTACCTCACTTCTTTCAACCCCTTCAATCACCAAGTTTTTTCCGCTAGAAGTGCAAGGTGAACTTTTCGATTTTTTGTCCTGACTTTGAGTATATCTGTGTTCGTATGGAATAGTAGCTTATGTCGAAAGGCTGACTTTATATAATACAGCATTCGCAGCATACGATTCGAATGACTCACTGGTGCCGAGCCGTTGAAGAACTTTTGGCAAATAAACGTGCAAGAAAAAGTTCCGATACCAGCAAGTCAATATTCTTATTAAACCTCATCAAAAAATTCCTTATCATTTAAAGAGTAAAGGGAATGCCGCATTATACTAAAGCTAGCTTCCCGACATAAGCTACTATTCCATACGAACAAAGATATATTTAATAAATTTTTGCAATGGAACCATAAACATCCAGTATTTAAAATGACGCCTGTTTAATTAGTTCGTGTCTCTGTCTCCGAATATAACTCAGAGCGAGATTATGCACCCGCGTCTCTAAAAGAATTAGAAAATTCGACGATGATGCTATTCTGTCTAATTGAAGATCCTGTACGTGAACGCGTAAACTTTAGCAATTGAAGATAAACAGTGTCAACCCTTTGCTTGCATTATAACATCATATGTGACACGTAAAGTTAAAAGGGACCTACGCTCAGAAAAAAAGATTTCGAGAAAAACGACTTTGAAGTTTACCAAGTTGATTTTGATGCTTCTGAACGTTTTAATAGATTGAAACTCGTTACTCGGGGGTTTTCGGGGTCGCTCATTACGAGTCCGATGTTAGTTTTCCAAAATTCAAAATGGCGGATGACTTTTAATTGATCGGAATCGCTTGAAACTCGTTACCCGGGGGTTTTTGGTGTCGCTGATTATGAATCCAATCTTGGTTTTTAAAAATTCAAAATGGCGGATCCAATATGGCGGAACAAATTTAAAATTTTGTTCGGATTCATGTGAAACTCAAAAATGTCATTGACACCGAAAACGAGGTCAGTGATTACGAATCCGATGTTCGAAAACCCCCGAATAACGAGTTTCAAGCGAATTTGATTAATTTCAGAATAGTTTGTCAGATTTGATTTTTTTGTACTTTTTTTTGTAAAAGTACCTAACTTTGAAGTGAAATTGTGAAAAACTAATGCAGCTAGTAAGCTGCGGTTTATTGCATTGGAAAGAGTGGTCCGTTTACTATAAGAGGCGATGAAAAGGTGAAAACCGATTTTTTCTGACCGTATCCTTTTTAACTTTACGTGTCACATATAATAATTTTTCATTAAATTTAATTCAATTGTTGTTGTGTCGATTCAGATGACGCCTTTGAAATTCAGCTTGCAACTCAGTTGTGGATACTGTTGCTCTTCGACCATGATACAATTTTCTATACTTTAATTTATTTATTTTATTTTTAAAACGAGATGTAGCCTTTGAATCGATGTTACTCATGATAATGCCACGTACAGGAGCTGTTGAGCGTATACGATCTCACCAAATGACCTCCTCATCGCACACGCAGAGACCAGAGTAAAATGGTCACGCTTTATCATTATGGTTTTATCAGGCTATCGAGGTTATCCTGCGATTGGTACCACCAGTGGAGAAATATTGTGGTTTTGTATTGATGCCGCTGCTTTTCTTATGATTTGTTCGCCAGTTTTGGGAAAAGCAGAGAATCTCAGCCATAAATGAGCACACAACACACGAACTTTTATCAGCTCATTGGCTATTCTGCAAAAATCGTTGGACAATGTGGTCCATTTGTGCTATATGGCAGTACACACTTACAAAATGTTCCTCTGTGATGCAGTAGCGGCCCTCTAATGCAGAGCTGGAGTATAATAACACAAACGGCAATAACGCAAATTTGTGTTATTTCCCAATTGAATGTGAAATAACACAAATTTGCTTTATTACATTTCTCGTTGAGCAATAAGACCAACTTTTATACTTAACAATTTGAGTAATAAAGCAAACTAGTGCACATATGTAGGTAGTCATCCAGTTACATTTGACAAAAAGTAGTAAATGAGCAAGTTAAATGGACGGATTTGTAAGTATTCAATTTTGAAAGTGCCCGGCGTCGCGGCGGTCCGCGTTCTCGCGCCGCCCCGCGCCGGTTTCGACGTCGTGCTCGCGTCCCCCGCCCCTCCCCTGCTTTCACAATTATATACTGGTGGCATTATAACCGTTTAGAAAAAGGAAAAATGATAAAATAACACTAGTTCACTTCTGAAACTGCTTTTTAATGTCCAAGTAATGGGAATTATTGTGTATGGTGTTATTGCATGCTGCATCCCACCCATAGTGGAATTTACCAGGTGCCACTGCTTTATTTGAAAATTTGCCTATAAAATGTGACTATAAGGCAGCCGAATGTCAGAAAATAAAGCGAGAAAGCCGTTTTATTACTTCATCTGTTTATTGCGACATGGTTCCATGCAAACATTTTAAGGCTTTCCAGCAATGTTTCTAACAACATATTAAAAAACATGCAGAAAAAATTGTGAATATTACTTTCTTCATATGAATTATATCACATTTTTTGTTTAATTCAAGGCCTATCAAACAGGTTTAGAGCATTTGAGCAAAAACAACATTTGCCTGTATTTTGTTGTTGCTTCTGGTATCGAAGGTGCCAAAAACTGTTCTGATTTTTTTCTTCTACATCAAAGCGTGCCATGCGAAATACGAAAAAGGTAAAAAATTTAAATTGAAAAAAATGAAAATTGTTGCAGCTTTCTTTCTTAGTAAATTGGTTCGCTTCTCGAAGCATTGATCCACCATCCTGTGCCAGGCCCAGTAATCAGCGGTTGTGCTGCTGAGTTGGGCGAGCTTTCCAAAAGCTTTTAATTTTTAATTTAATCGCTGGTTTTGTATGGAAAATGTTTCACATGGAAATAGATTTTAACAATTTAGAATTTTTGTGAGAAGAAATGTAAAATATTTGACATTTTCGAGAACAAATAATTTGAAAAAAAAATCAAATCAGCTGCTATACTGATATTACCTGTTCAATGTGCCTTGGTTTAATTGTATTTTTGGAATAAACAAAGTTCTTTTTCCTTCCAGTAAACTGTGTTTTTTTACAAATACTATAAATAAGCAATAGGAAATAAGGCAAAATTTGTTTTATTTCCAACCTTTGTTGGAAATAAAGCAAAACTCAGATTTTGGTATTATTTCCCATTTAAAAGTGAAACAAAGCAACCTTTGTTGGAAATAAAGCAAAACTGAGATTTGGGTATTATTTCCCATTTAAAAGTGAAATAAAGCAAATTTTGCGTTATTTCATTTTTATATCGTCACCTGAAATGGAAATGGACGTAATAAACATCATCGTTGAAATGCAAAAAGTCATAACTAATAAAAAATTCACAATTCACTTTTTAACCGACTTCCAAAAAAGGAGGAGGTTATCAGTTCGTCGTTCGTCAACCGATTTCGATAATTCTTTTTGCTTCGGAAAGGGAGTGTCTCAGAGGTGGTCCCATACTGGTTTAGATCTGATCTTTGGATCATGAAATATATATATATATATTATTTTTTTAAGCCGATTTTTTTTTGCTAAAAATTACTTGTTGATTGATATGATGGATTTCATCGAATTACAACTCCCCACATCATTTTATAAAAAAAATAAAATAAAATAAAATATTAGTCACGACATTTTGCATTTCATTTACGATGATGTTACGTCTTTTTGCATTTCAAGTGGAGTCCTACCGATTCCAATTTTTTTTCAGGTACCGACGCCGATGCCGATTCCATAAAAAATTATAAATAAATGTATTAATTCATAATATCAGTTAATTTAAAGGATGTAACAAACTCTCTTTGGCCGGGGTAGGACTCAGTCGGACCCGGAGTTCGTATACAAGAATATCCTCCGCGTTCTATATGTCGTCGCTGGCTTCCCAATGTGTGATCGTCTCCGGTGTCTTCAAATGCTGTTTTGGTGATGGAAATCACCACTCGCTGCCGATGGATACCGCCGCTGTTATCTATCGATTCACTTGGGAAGAACTAAGCAAGCCGCTGATGCTTTCGCTGCTCTTTTAAGCAAAGTCGGTCTAGCTGTACTCTGGCGTGATCGCAGGTCCGCTATCCTTTTTTTTCCGCTTTGCTCCGTATATATTTGGTTGGGTTTTCTTGCGCCGCGGCGGTGCTGGTACATAATTGTTGGCATTGTTAGTGTCGTTCGCTGTTGTTGACGAAGTACATAATCCGTTTACGGTTCGATTTGCTTGCTGCTATTCCGCTTTACATGCCATTTGTTTTTCTGCATATGAATATATTTATGTTTGTAGGTATCGGTCTATGTAGGAACCAGTGGCGTGATTTTGTTGTTTGTACTTGCTGCTATTCTGCTTTACATGTCCTTTGTTTTTCCGCATATGCATATATTTATGTTTGTGGGTTTCGGTCTATGTAGGAACCAGTGGCGTGATTTTTGTTGTTTAGAGGTGCAGAGTGTAGGTTTTCATTGTTATTTACCATCGATTAGGAGGGCGATGACGGTCAGCCAGTCGTTGGGAGGTTCTTTGTAGCTGGCGCAGAGGCGTGTGACGGTTACTCGCTCCTGCTCGTTCCCGAATATTATCTCTCGATTGTTGCTGTTCAACCTCTTTGTGATGTTGCTTTACTGGTGTAGCTTCCGGTGTTGGTTCGTCCTCGAACGGTGAAACGTAGGGCTTGATACTACTGATATGTATCCTTCTTTGACGGCTGGGGTTGTCTTGGGATGCCACCGAGGCGATTACTGGAGACATAAAACTCTCGATACGAAATGGTCCTTCAAATTTTGGGCCGAGTTTTGCAGAAAATCCATCTATCGCTTTCGACAAATGGTGGGCTTTGACCCAGACTAGTTCTCCGACTTCGAGTTTCCAAGGTCTTCTGCGAAGGTTGTAATATCGGGCCTGGTCCTGCGCTGATTTCTCGTAGCAGCGGCGCACTATTTTGAAGATTTCTTGGAGACGCAGGGCTTTATTCTACGGTGTCTCTGGGATGTGGGCTGTTCCAGGAGTTACTTCGTCGTACA
>NW_023458557.1:12400021-12402090 GCF_013731165.1 Rhagoletis pomonella | reverse complement strand
AAAAAAAAAAACAAAGTTTATCGTAACAAATCACGGCGTGCATTATAAACATACGCATTTATTTGTTAAACATACAATAGATAATTATGTGAAAGTTCACTCCGTTCAGTTACTTCCATTACAATCCGGTCCTAAGGATGCTAGCAGGGTCAATTCATATAAGATGGTACTTCCGGAAAATGAATAAATAAGTTATATATCAGAAAATGAATAAAATTAAATCAAATTAATGTTTAATTTCTTACCAAACCTATGTATGTTACTCAATCGCCTAATGGTTTGCCGAGCCGTAAACATATGTTTACACATTAAATTTCGTGAGTAACCTTTTGTAAGAAGTTTCACTTCTATCATGTGTACAGTGCTACACACTGTTTTTGTTTTCATATTTTTATTTTGAATAACGTGTTATCCGGCTATCTGGTTTACTATACAGGTATGTAGAGCTATGAATTTAAAAAATACATCAAGGTTTAGTTGGGATATTCGCATTTGACCACCATGTTCTGCAAATTTCCCAGTACTGACTGCTATTCACCTGGGAGTGGCCATGAATCCTCTGGGTAGCGACCAAACACCCGCTTGGGATCGAGCTAAAGAGGGAGGACGTAAAGCTCCGCGGGGGGCTGGGTTTGGGTCCCGCTCCGTTAAAATCCTGCACAGTGAAAAAAAAAAACATATGCCTCGGTTGATACCCCCTTCTTTTGATGACGATCACGGCAAACGTAGGAAGGACTATGATTTGAGGGTGTGCACCTGGAATATCCGAACCCTTACAGGTCAATTCTGCACGCTACCGAAAATTTTGTAACCGGAAAATTTATTACGAAAAAATGTTACCAGCTCTTGTCACCGCGATTCTAGGTACGTTGGTAACGCAGTTAAAATATTCAGCAATTCAGCTATGAAGAATTGCGGAAATTCTAGCATTGCATATTTCGCGGGGCAATACTTTATTACCAGCTTATGAGATAGTAACAAAATTTACCGGTAACAAGAGTACACAGAATGCGAAAAGGGTTTAAAAATTGACAGGAACTTGATTTACCGGTTACAAAATGTTTATTACCAGCACAGAATAGACCTGTTAATCGGGAAGGTGCGTCTGCCTAAATGGTTGATGTCCTAGGGAAAGTAAAGGCTGACATCAACGCCATCCACGAACAGTGTTGCCAGGTCTTAGGCATGAGAAAACGTCACTCTTGGTCGGAAAAAACGTAATTTCCTGCCCAAAAACGTCTTTTTCAAATGTATGCACACAGGATAGTTCTTATTAAACTTTTATTGTATACAAAGGTACATACATAAGTATATATGTAAGGTGTATTAAAATGTCATTTCGACAGAGCACATTTAAAATTCATTGTAAACTGGTTTGAGATTGTTAATATAAATATCATTTTATATATACACTTTTTATCAGCTGATTAAGTCATCAATATTTTGATCGATTGTGGCTGTCTTTCTTTTGTTTATTTAATGTTTATTATTTTTCCATAAAAGCCAAGCTGATTATATAACAAACAAAATATAAATCCACATTTCAAACTTTGTGCAAAAATTATAAAAAATCTGCAAAGTTTCAGCTAAATTTTCAAGTTTTTATTCGGATTTTTAAGAATTTGTTTGAGTATGAAGTTTGATAGCCCATTATTTTCCAGGGTAATAATGTGCAAGTTTTAAGTTGCTAAATAATCGCGTTGATTTTTAACATTTTTTTTTCTTTTGTAGACATTTGGTTAGGTGGTCGATTGTCGAAAATGCGAAATTACGTTCTGCTAAGAAGTAACATAGCAATATTTCAGCCTTTTTTGCGTTCATTACATTTTCAATGAAGTCTTAAAAAAGTCGCCTACTTTTTTCTGACTTTTTATGCTGCTACAGCTTTTTTGGTGCTTTTGCGAGCGTGCGTGCTTCAATAGATCAGCTCATCCTGATCAGTGATGGGCATACCTAAATACTTTTGTACTTAAAGTACCACTTTGGGTACTAAATACACAAATACTTAGTATTTTGAGATGACTAAATACCCAAGTACTATTTACTTAGGTATTTAGGAGCTGCTAAAT
>NW_023458557.1:12396010-12399921 GCF_013731165.1 Rhagoletis pomonella | reverse complement strand
AATCTGGTTCCAGCTGACCTTGAATTTCTGCAAAAGTCAAATAAACATTTCATATGCAAGCAATGCACAACCGATCGTAGAAAGTCTTTACTCTCCCCAACCCGTGTGAGTGCTCAATGTAAAGATGCAGTTGCTGTTGGTGGTGCCTCGGCAAATTCGGAAACTTCGGCCAATAAAACTAACTCGTCAGAACAAAAAAGTGCTAATCAAGAAATTACTCTACAAACTATTTTGAATGAGCTTGTCGCTCTGAAACTCTGAAAACTCTTCTGCGCTCTCTTTGATAAAGTCTCTGCAAAATGATAAACAACTTCTTCTCAAAAAAGTTGATTCTCTTCAGCTTGAAGTTCAGGCTGTGAGTAGGCAACTGTGTGATTTTGATATGGCTGCTATCATTGCAGATGTGAAGTCTGCTGTCATAGACTTTCGTAAGAATGTGCGTGTATTTGCAAATAATGTTCAAGTGAACGCTACCTCTGCCCATGCAAATCCTACTCAAGAGAATACCACTCATATTGCTCCGCTGATCACGCCTTCTATTAACACAACGCTACCTGCTTCCTCTCTGTCTTCTTCGTCACCCTCGTCTGCTGCTACCAATTATCCCACTCCTACTCCACCGCCTGTGAAAGACAAAAATGTACCTAAGCTGCCTAATATACATAGTTCGGCTACATCGCATATCTCTAACTCTTCGCCATCTTCGTATGCTGCTGCTGCTGCTAACGCTCCCATTCCTACTTACCCAACTGCTAGTGACAAAAATGCAAACAAGCAGTCCAACACACAAACTTCGTCTACATCGCAAATCTCAGCTGGCGAGTTAAACAACGCAAAGAGGAATGAAAAAGCAGCTGCGAACGACAAAAACGTAAACAAGCAGCCTAACACACAAACTTCGGCTACATCGCCTATCTCCAACTCGTCTTTGTCATCTTCATATGCTGCGGCTAATGCTCCCATTCCTACTCACCAAACTGCTAATGACAAAAATGCAAACAGGCAGTCCAACACACAATCTTTGGCTACATCGCTAAACTCTGCTGGCAAGTTAAACAGCGCAAAGAAGAACGAAAAAGCACCATTGATTGTTGTTGGTTTGAATGCTAGCAAAGAGCTTGATGTGACATTTCGACTGAAGTGGCTGCACTTGTCTTCGTTTTCTAATTCGGTCAAAGCGGAAAACATAATTAATTATGTAGCTAAACACGCAAACATTAAACCCAGCATGCTTTCGTGCTCTCCCCTAGTTAAAAAGGATGTTTCTATAAATACTCTAAAGAGTGTAAACTTTAAACTGGGCGTATCTAACTTGCACTACGAAAAGCTCTTAAATCCGGACTTATGGCCTGCAAATGTTGCTGTGCGCCCTTTTAAATTTATGCCAAAAAACGACGACTCTCAGACAAAAACCCAAAGTTCGATAATGCAAACCACAAGCACTTAAAAATCTATTTTCATAATGTCTCTGGTCTTAGGACAAAATCTAAATCTCTTCATCTCATGAGTTCGCAGTTAGATTACGATATCTTCGTTATCATAGAAACGTGGCTAAACGATAACTTCTTCAGTCATGAGTTCTTCGATCCAAACTTGTTTGAAGTATTCCGCAAGGACAGAGATGCAGTCAAAACTGGATGTGCTAGAGGTGGTGGTGTCCTTATTGCGATCCAGAGGAAACATAAGGCGTTTTTCTACGAGCTAAGCAACAATAATTCGCTGCTGGACCAACTCTGCGTGTGTGTACAAAGCCCTCGGGAATCGCTCTTCATCTGCGCTTCATACATTCCGCCGAATAGCTCAGATGAGCTGTATAAGGCGCATGTAGATAATATTTTGTCTCTAAATGCAAATTGTGCACCAGATAACCATCTTGCTGTCTTAGGGGACTTTAACTTAAACAACGTTATGTGGTCTAATATAGTTAAGACCTCTGGCCTTTTACCAAGCTGTGTGAATAGTAGTAGCGAGATATATTTAATTGATAATTTTTTAAGCATTGATATTAGGCAAATAAATTACTTTCACAATAAGCTTCAGAGGTTTTTGGACCTAATATTTATTAGCACTAATGTTAACTTTCAGTTGTCCGAGTGTAATTTTCCTTTCAAGGAGCCTGATATGTATCATGTTCCCTTGGTATTAGATATTTATTTTTACTCATACCTCAGCTTAGACGATAAAAACACAAAAGCATCTTTTAACTATAATGTATGTAATTTTTCTAATCTAAATAGTATATTTCTCAATATAGACTGGGACAGGTTATTATGTAATCTTAGTGTGGCATCATGTTTTAATATCTTTAAATCTAAAGTAGTTGAAGTTTGTCAAAATAACATTCCAATCTTTGGTAAAAAGCTATACAAAGTTCCATGGCATACTCGAAATCTTAAAAGAATAAAAAATTTAAGAAACAAATACCACCGCAAATTCAAAAAGACGAGCAATTATTCGTTTTTTATTGAGTATAAAAAGTATGCCAAACATTTTAACTGCCTTGATAAATTTTTATATGGAAACTACGTTTTAAACTATGAAGCCAATATCAAGTCGAATCCTAAAGCTTTCTGGCGATTTATAACTTCGAAGAAATCTTGCTCTAGTATTCCCTCTCAACTATTTCTGGACGGGAAATCTGCTACCTCCCACATTGAGGCTGCGAATCTGTTTGCCGATTTTTTTCGCTCAAACTTCATTTTAGATAACGACTCTAGTGGAAGCCTTTCCAATACTAAGGAATGGCCCTTTAGCTTTGGATCCCTAACCTTGACCACAACCGACATTCTTAATGGCATTGCGCAGCTTAAACCCTCGAGCCAAACTGACATTGACGGGCTATCCGCAGTTCTATTAAAAAAATGCGATTCTCTTATTTATCCATTAAAATTAATTTTCAATAACTCGCTATCCGCAGGGGTATTTGTCGAAGATTGGAAAATAGCTTTTATCACCCCTATCTTCAAAAGTGGTAATAAAAATGATGTTCATAATTATAGACCCATTTCCTAACTTTCAACTATTTCGAAACTATTCGAATGCATAGTGAATGAAAAGGTGTCTTTTGCAGTTAAAAGCCTTATTTGTCAGAACCAGCATGGGTTTATGCCTAACCGCTCGACGGTCTCTAATCTCGCTGTCTTCGCAGAAGATTGCATTTCTGGCTTCAAAGACGGGTTTTAGTTAGATGCGGTTTATACCGACTTTTCAAAGGCGTTTGACAGGGTTTAACACTCTATCTTAGTCAATAAACTTGCTGCTTTAGGTTTTCACTCCATTTTCTTAAATTGGATTAAATCTTACCTTAGTAATCGTCGCTGTGTTGTCAATGTCGATAATACATTATCGTATCCCTTTATCGCTTCCTCCGGGGTACCCCAAGGAAGCGTTTTGGGTCCCTTATTTTTCATTTTGTTTATAAATGATATAAGTAGTTGCTTTTCCCGTTCTAAATTTCTCCTATATGCGGACGATTTAAAAGTTTACTCCGTAATAAAGAGTCCGCTCGATTCACAGATACTTCAAGCAGAGCTTAATAATCTTAAATCGTGGTGTGACACCAATCGCTTGTCGTTGAACATTAATAAATGCTATCACGTCACCTACAGTAAACGTACCACAGTCTTTCACACTTCCTATCATTTTTCCAATTATTATTTAAAGTCCGTCCCGGAGATTAAGGACTTGGGAGTAATTTTTGACAGAAAATTTACATTCAGCAATCATATTAACTACATTGTCTCAAAGTCCTATGCAATGTTGGCATTTGTGCGACGGAACAGTTCCGAATTCTCTGACCCGTATACAATTAAATTGCTTTTCACTACCCTTGTTAGATCTAGGTTAGAGTACGCCTCATTTATCTGGAGGCCATATCATGCATGTTACGTTAACCGCATTGAAAAAGTTCA
>NW_023458557.1:12394600-12395910 GCF_013731165.1 Rhagoletis pomonella | reverse complement strand
AGAAATGCTTGAAATTTCAATACTTCGAAATTTAAGGACGCTAATTTACTTAAAATTTATACACCCCGGCTTTCCAGGTAGCGGTAGCTTTCGGAAAGGGGGAAAACATATATTAATACTTGCGCCGGGTATTTAATGCCCGAACTTAGACTTTCTTACTTGCTTTTTTTTTAATTTACATATATGAAGTATTTTGTAGCTAAAGCTTCAATTTTAATGAATTCTGGTATACAAGAGTTTGTAGTTGATTGTAGTTTTAATTTTTTTTAGTTGTAAAATAAGTGGGTATGGCGTTTTTTAAAAAATTGTAGTAAGTTTTTTACAGCTACAGCTTCAATTTTAATGAATTCTCGTATAGAATCATTTGTAGTTGATTGTAGTTAATTTATTTATTTTTTTTTTGTTGAAAACTATGTGCGTAATGCGTTTTAAAAAAATTATATGAAGTTTTTAACAGCTACAGCTTCAATTTTAATGAATTGTGGTCTAGAATCGAATGCTGTTGATTATAGTTAAACAATTTTTTTTAGTTGCGCAGCGCGTTTTATTAATTTGTAAGATTTTTTTACACCTACAGCTGCAATTTTAATGAATTCTGGTCTAGAATCGTTTGTAGTTGATTGTCGTTGTAATTTTTTTTTTTAGTTGAAAAATAAGTGCGTATGGCGTTTTTTTTTTTTAATTTTTATGAAGTTTTTTACAGCTACGGCTTCAATTTTAATGAACACTGGTGTAGAATCATTTGTAGTTGATTGCAGTTTAAATTTTTTTTTTGTTGAAAAATAAGTGCGTATTGTGTTTTTGAAAAAATTTATATGAAGTTTTTTACAGCTACGTCTTCAATTTTAATGAATTCTGGTGTAGAAACATTTGTAGTTGATTGTAGTTTTAATTTTTTTTAGTTGTAAAATAAGTGCGTATGGCGTTTTTAAAAAAATTATATTAAGTTCTTTACAGCTACAGCTTCAATTTTAATGAATTCTGGTCTAAAATCATTTGTAGTTGATTGTTTAAATTTTCCTTTTTTTTTTGAAAATAAGTGCGTATTGCTTTTTTTTTAATTTAAATAAAGTTTTTTACAGCTACAGCTTCAATTTTAATGAATTCTGGTCTAGAAACATTTGTAGTTGATTGTAGTTTAAATTTTCCTTTTTTTTGCAAAATAAGTGCGTAATGCGTTTTTTTAATTTATATGAAGTTTTTTACAGTTACAGCTTCAATTTTATCAACTCTGGTCTAGAATCGTTTGTAGTTGATTGTAGCTTAACATTTTTTTTAGTTAGAAATAAGTGCATAATGCGTTTTTTTAA
>NW_023458557.1:12390549-12394500 GCF_013731165.1 Rhagoletis pomonella | reverse complement strand
TTTTTTTTTGTTGAAAAATAAGTGCGTATTGTGTTTTTGAAAAAATTTATATGAAGTTTTTTACAGCTACGTCTTCAATTTTAATGAATTCTGGTGTAGAAACATTTGTAGTTGATTGTAGTTTTAATTTTTTTTAGTTGTAAAATAAGTGCGTATGGCGTTTTTAAAAAAATTATATTAAGTTCTTTACAGCTACAGCTTCAATTTTAATGAATTCTGGTCTAAAATCATTTGTAGTTGATTGTTTAATTTATTTTTTTTTTTTTTGCAAAATAAGTGCGTAATGCGTTTTTTTAATTTATATGAAGTTTTTTACAGTTACAGCTTCAATTTTATCAACTCTGGTCTAGAATCGTTTGTAGTTGATTGTAGCTTAACATTTTTTTTAGTTAGAAATAAGTGCATAATGCGTTTTTTTAATTTATATGAAGTTTTTTGCAGCTACAGCTTCAACTTTAATAAATTGTGGTCCAGAATCGTTCGTCGTTGATTGTAGTTAAATTTTTTTTTTTTTGTGCAAAATAAGTGCTAATTGCGTTTTTTAAAAAGTTTATATGAAGTTTTGTACAGCTACAGCTTCAATTTTATTGAATTGTGGTCTAGAATCGTTTGTACTTGAATGTGATTTTATTTTTTTCTTTTTTAGTTGTAAAATAAGTGCTTATGGCGTTTTTAAAAAAATTATATTAAGTTTTTTACAACTACAGCTTCAATTTCAATGAACTCTGATCTAAAATCGTTTGTAGTTGATTGTAGTTTAACATTTTTTTTAGTTAGAAATAAGTGCATAATGCGTTTTTTTAATTTATATGAAGTTTTTTGCAGCTACAGCTTCAACTTTAATAAATTGTGGTCGAGAATCGTTTGTGGTTGATTGTAGTTTTAAATTTTTTTTTAGTTGGAAACTAACTGCGTAATGCGCTTTTTTTAAATTTATATTAAGTTTTTTACAGCTACAGCTGCAATTTCAATGAACTCTGATCTAAAATCGTTTGTAGTTGATTGTAGTTTAAAATTTGTTTTAGTTGAAAAATAAGTGTGTAATGCATTTTTTTTTATTTGTATGAAGTTTTTTACAGCTACATCTTCAATTTTAATGAATTGTGGTCTAGAATCGTTTGTAGTTGATTGCAGTTAAAAATTTGTTTAGTTGAAAAATAAGTGCGTAAGGCGTTTGTTTTCTAACGTATATGAAGTTTTTTACAGCTACAGCTTTAATATTAATGAATTCTGGGCTAGAATCGTTTGCAGGTGATTGTAGTTAATTTTATTTTGTTGAAAAATAAGTGCGTATTCCGTTTTTTCAATATTTATATGAAGTTTTTTACAGCAACAGCTTCAATTTTAATGAGTTGTAGTCTAGCATCGTTTGTAGTTGATTGTAGTTTTAAATTTTTTTTTTAGTTGGAAACTAACTGCATAATGCGCTTTTTTAATTTATATTGAGTTTTTTACAGCTACTGCTTCAATTTTAATGAATTGTGGACTAGAATCATTTGCTGTTGATTGCAGTTTTAAATTTTTTTTTAGTTGGAAACTACCTGCGTAATGCGTTTTTTTTTTAATTATTTTAAGTTTTTTACAGTTACAGCTTCAATTTTAATGATTTGTAGTCTGGCATCGTTTGTAGTTGACTGTAGTTTAATTTTTTTTTTTAATTTGAAAAATAAGTGCGTAATGCGTTTTTTTTTTTAATTTAAAAAGTTAATAGCCTCAGCTTCAATATTATTGAATTCGGGTGTAGAATCGTTTGTAGTTGATTGCAGTTCTAAATTTTTTTTAGTTTAAAAATAAGTGCGTATGGCGTTTTTAAAAAAATTTATATCAAGATTTTTACAGCTTCAGCTTCAATTTTGATGAATTCTGGTATATAATCCTTTGTAGTTGATTGTAGTTAAAATTTATTTATTTTGATGAAATATAAGTGCGTTTTGAGTTTTTTTTTAATTTATATGAAGTTTAGTATTGAGGAAGTCCGGTATAGAACCGGTTGTAGTTGATTGTAGTTTTAATTTTTGTTTTCAGTAGAAAAACAATTGCGTAATGCGTTTTTGTTTTTAATTTATATGAAGTTTTTTACAGTTATAGCTTCAATATTAATGAATTCTGGTCTAGAATCGTTTGTAGTTCATTGTAGTTTAAAGAATTTTTTTTTGTTGAAAAATAATCGCGCATTGCGCTTTTTAAAAAATGCATATCAAGTTTTTTACAGCTACAGCTTAAATTTTAATGAATTCTGGTCTAGAATCGCTTGTAGTTGATTGTAGTTAAAATTTTTTTGTGTTGAAATTTAAGTGCCTATGGCGTTTTTTAAAAAAATTATATGAAGTTTTTTACAGCTATAGCTTCAATATAAGGGTTCTTGCGAATATTCGCATTCGCATTCGCAACCGCGGAGCTTCCGCATTAATTTCAACATTCGCATTCGCATTCGCAATAATCAATGCGAAGCTTTTGCGAATGTTGTGCAAGTGCACCGATAAAACGTATATATGGCAAACAAAATTACAAATTGTAGCTAATATTTTTGCCTGTGTTTGTGGGAGTATTTGTGTAATAAAACTGGTTAAATGTCATATTTATCAACTTTGATAAAAATGTCTTTAAACAAATTATTTCTTAAGATATATAACCGAACTATCAGTGGGCAGCCATACAAGTTCCAACTTCTACTTGACCTTTGACGTACGTCAAAGAGAATATATACAACGTTTATACGCATGCATAAGTCGCTTTAGTTCATTTCGCCGCGATTCAAAACATATGTATAAACTGATTTAAAATTCGCTTTGAAAGAGCGAAGTGTTTTGGCTCACACTCCATTTCAAATCGGTAGTTTATTTCTCCAGACAGTTAGAAAGAGTGTATAAACACCGCTCTCACTCAAAGCGAATTGGAGATCAGCTGTTCCGCTCAAATTCCAAATAATCTCATCAGTATTTAAAAGCTTGATTATTAATAATCGTTCTTTTTCTTTGCCACGATTTTATAATGCCGAATAAAACTAGATTTTTATCAATTTCCATTATGTTAACTTATAAAATGTCAAATGAAAACAACTAATTTTGTTTGCTTTTGAAGACGGTTACTTTGATGCCGATATAAGGCCGTAAGTATAAACACTAGAGCGAAATGTGTACGGTGTCAATGCGCTTTCAATTAAGTCGATTATTCTGTGCGTATAAACGTAATAATAGTCATTTTAACAATGTTTTTTTTCTGTGCTTTAAACACCTGCATTGCTTTCTTTCTTTATGATGTTTTTTTTGGACCAATCTTAAAAAAAACTAATAGACACAAATGAAGAAAGTGTGCACTGTAATTCTTTACCAAATTTTCGTGATTTGCTTTTGATGTTACATATATTCGTTTCAATAATTTCAAATGGGGCTCTTTAGGGAATTTATTATTAGCAAAAATTGTAAAAATAATAATTTTGTTTACTTGTCGGTTTGTTTTTTCATAGGGATATACATCGGATCCTTGGCTAAAAGCTTCTTTGGTAAAACTGTCCCTTCTTTGCTATTTAAAGCTCCTTCAATAGGGATTTCCAGCAGAAATGATAAACGTCTGACTATAAAGAGAAGCGATGCTCAAATAATTAAAAAACTATAAGTCTGACCTTTAATAGGATACGAATTACGTAACTATCTGAGATGCAAATGCTTATAAAAAACAGGGTGCTTTTTTTTTAAATAACAATATTCTGATCCGATTCGGCTGGCAGCCACGACTTTGAAAACAGAATTTTGTTCAAACTTTTCATTCCTTTCCTGGAAAATCATAATATATTTTTCATATCCATCTATTTAGCTCGCTATAAGCACAAATTTTTAAACTAGTCGCAGAAGAAAGTATTAAAAATTAATTACGGAAATTAAATCGAAAAACGTTGATGAAGTTGCAGATTCCTCAAATTCGAAACAGCCAAAGTAATGAGAATGAAGAATT
>NW_023458557.1:12389272-12390449 GCF_013731165.1 Rhagoletis pomonella | reverse complement strand
TCGTTTTTTTTTTAATTTATATGAAGTTTTTTAGTTTATAGCTTCAATTTTAATGAATCCTGGTCTAGAATCGCTTGTTGTTCATTGTAGTTTAAAATTTTTTATTTTGTTGAAATATAAGTGCCTATTGCGTTTTTTTTAATTTAAATGAAGTTTTTTACAGCTACAGCTTCAATATTAGTGAATTCTGTTCAAGAATCGTTTGTAGTTGTTTGTAGTTTTAATTTTTTATTTTGTTGAAAAATAAGTGCGTAATACGTTTTTTTAATGCATATGAAGTTTTTTTAAAGCGACAGCTTCAATTTTAACGAATTGTGGTCTAGAATCGTTTGCCGTTGATTGTAGTTTAAAATTTTTTTTAGTTGAAAACCAACTGCGTAGTGCGCTTTTTTTAAATTTATATTAAGTTTTTTACAGCTACAGCTGCAATTTTATTGAATTCTGATCTAGAATCGTTTGTAGTTGATTGTAGTTTAAATGGTTTTTAAGTTGAAAATTAAGTGTGTAATGCGTTTTTTTAAATTTATATGAAGTTTTTTAAAGCTACAGCTTCAATTTTAATGAATTGTGGTCTAGAGTCGTTTGTAGTTGATTGTAGTTAAAAATTTGTTTAGTTGAAAAATAAGTGCGTAAGGTGTTTGTTTTTTAATTTATATGAAGTTTTTACAGCTACAGAGTCGTTTGTAGTTGATTGAAGTTAATTTTTTTTGTTGAAAAATAAGTGCGTATTCCGTTTTTTCAAAATTTATATGACGTTTTTTACAGCTACAGCTTGAATTTTAATGAATTGTAGTCTAGCATCGTTTGTAGTTGATTGTAGTTAAAATTTTTTTTTAAGTTGAAAAATAAGTGCGTAATGCGTTTTTTTTTTAATTTATATGATTTTTTTTGCAGCTACAGCTTCATTTTTAATGAATTCTGGTCTAGAATTGTTTGTAGTTGATTGTAGTTTAAATTTATTTTTGTTGAAAAATAAGTGCGTAATGGGTTTTTAAAAAATTTATATGAAGATTTTTACAGCTACAGCTTCAATTTTGATGAATTATGGTATGGAATCGTTCGTAGTTGATTGTAGTTAAAATTTATTTTTTTTGTTGAAATATAAGTGCGTTTTGCGTTTTGTTTAATTTATATGAAGTTTTTTACAGCCACAGCTTCAATATTAGGGAAATCTGGT
>NW_023458557.1:12387998-12389172 GCF_013731165.1 Rhagoletis pomonella | reverse complement strand
TTAACCGACTTCCAAAAAAGGAGGAGGTTATCAGTTCGTCGGAATCTTTTTTTATTGTTTTTTTTTTTATGTATGTTACCGCATAACTTTGGACCACGTTAACCGATTTCGATAATTCTTTTTGCATCGGAAAGGTAGTGTCTCCGAGGTGGTCCCATACTAATCTGGTTGAGATCCGATCAGTGGATCATGAGATATATATATATATATTTTTTTTTTTATATGGGAGTTGAAGTCGGTTTTTTTTTTGCTAAAAATTACTTGTTATTTTGTGCTTTGGAGCTTTGAAAGATTTTCAAAGCATTGAGCACAAGACTTTCAATCCATCTCGTGCTGGAAGAATGAAATCTTTCTTTCTTCAGATTAATTACACTGTGCAAGCTGAAAATTTAGGCAAAGGTTCTGATAGTTGATGGTGGCTCCAGTTTTCGTGTTAACGGTACTTGAAAATTTGCTGAAATTTTAACTTTTTTGAAAATAAATCTCTAATTTTTAAGATTTTTTCATTAAAATTTTGCACGTAACTGTTTTTATACCCGAGCGCACTTGTGCACAAGGGTATATTAATTTTGTTCACATAACGGTTGTTTGTAACAGCCAAAACGAATTGAGATAGATATAGACAAATGTATACATAAATGATCAGAATGAAAAGAGAAATCGATTAAGCCATGTCTGTCTGTCCGTCCGTCTGTCCGTCTGTCCGTCCGTCCGTGTACACGATAACTCGAGCAAAAATTGAGATATGTCAACGATATTTGGTATGTAGGTTTCCATTTATCCAAGGTAGGTTGGCATTGAAAATGGGCGAAATCGGACTGTAACCACGCCCACTTCCCATATAACGGTAATTTTCAGAAATACGAAAACTGCGATATTTTAGTAACTACTGGAGATTATTCACTCAAAATTTATATTTACAATAAGTTTTAGACGAAAAATAAGAATATTATAAATTTTCGGAAAATGGGCGTAGCCACGCCCACTTATAGTTACATGTGTATATCTTGGTAACCGCTGCACCAATTTCTTCCAAACTTGGCACAGTTGTAGTTGTTAGCATACCAAATGGCCGAAGATAACAATAACCACGCCTACCTCCCATATAACGGTAATTTGGAGAAATAGAAATCTTCGATAAATCAATAAATATTAAAGCTAATTTACTCAAAAT
>NW_023458557.1:12385926-12387898 GCF_013731165.1 Rhagoletis pomonella | reverse complement strand
AAAAAAAACGCAATACGCACTTATATTTCAACAAAAAAATTGTTACTACAATCAATTACAAACGATTCTAGACCAGAAATCATTAAAATTGAAGCTGTAGCTGTAAGGAACTTCATATTAATTTTTAAGAAAACGCAATACGCGCTTTACTTTTCAACAAAAAAAAATTATTTAAACTACAATGAACTACAAATGATTATAGACCAGAGTTCATTAATATTGAAGCTGTAACTGTAAAAAACTTCATATAAATTTGAAAAAAAAAACGCATTACGCAATTATTTTTCACCTGAAAACAAAAATTAAAACTACAAACGATTCTATACCAGAATTCCTTAATATTGAAGCTGTGGCTGTAAAAAACTTCATATAAATGAAAAAAAACCCGAAACGCACTTATATTTCAACAAAAATAAATAAATTTTAACTACAATCAACTACAAACGATTCTATACCAGAACTCATTAATATTGAAGCTGAGGCTGTAAAAAACTTCATATAAATTATAAAAAACGCATTATGCACTTATTTTTCAACATAAAAAAAAAAAACGAAAGAAAGAAAATCTAAGTTCGGGCGGAGCCGAACAATAAATACCCGGCGCAGGTACTAAGTATATGATTTTCACCTTTCCGAAAGCTACCGCTACATGGTCAGCCGGTGTGTATCAATTTTGAGTAAATTAGCGTCCTTAAATTTCGAAATATTGAAGTTTCAAGCATTTCAGAAATTTGAAATAAAAATATCGAGTTTGGTACAAATTTGTAGAACGGTTACCTATATACATATATGTGATCATAAGTGGGCGGTGCCACGCCCATTTTCCAAAATTTTATCATAAACGTATTTCTTGGTAAAGAATTGTTGCAAGCATCAATTTTGAGTAAATTAGCTTTAATATTTATTGATTTATCGAAGATTTCGTATTTCTCCAAATTACCGTTATATGGGAGGTAGGCGTGGTTATTGTTATCTTCGGCCATTTGGTATGCTAACAACTACAACTGTGCCAAGTTTGGAAGAAATTGGTGCAGTGGTTACCAAGATATACACATGTAACCATAAGTGGGCGTGGCTAAGCCCATTTTCCAAAAATGTATAATATTCTTATTTTTCGTCTAAAAATTATTGTAAATATATATTTTGAGTGAATAATTTTCAGTAGTTACTAAAATATCGCAGTTTTCGTATTTCTGAAAATTACCGTTATATGGGAGGTAGGCGTGGTTATTGTCAGATTTTCAATACCATCCGTCCTACGCCCGAAAGAAGGGCACATGCCAAGTTTCGTTAAGATATCTCAATTTTTAGTCGAGATATCATGTGCACAGACGGACGGACAGACGACGGAGGGACAGACAGTCACCGCTTAATCGATTTCTCTTTTCATTCTGATCATTTATGTAGACATTTGTCTATATCTATCTCGATTCGTTTAGCCTGTTACAAACAACCGTTATGTGGACAAAGTTATAATACCCTTGTGCACAAGTGCGCTCGGGTATAAAAATTAAACTACAATCAACTACAAACGATGCCAGACTACAATTCATTAAAATTAAAGCTGTAGATGTAAAAAACTTCATATAAATTTTGAAAAAACGGAATACGCACTTATTTTTCAACAAAAAAAATTAACTACAATCAACTACAAACGATTCTAGACCAGAATTCATTAAAATTGAAGCTGTAGCTGTAAAAAACATCATATAATTTTTTTTCAAAACGCTATACGCACTTATTTTTCAATTAAAAACAAAAATTAAAACGAAAACTAATTGTGGAAAAGCAACAATAATTTCAAAAAATGGTAGAAGTGATAGCTATTTCGGAAATCACCACATTTCCTCATCAGACTTCTTTCAGTAGGATTCGAACCGACGATCACCACTGACTCAGCCAATTGTCTACGCAAAGTGCTAAGTTTGCCTTGTTAATTCTTGTTGCTTATTTCCACTATTTCACTTTGCCA
>NW_023458557.1:12382921-12385826 GCF_013731165.1 Rhagoletis pomonella | reverse complement strand
CTTTCAGTAGGATTCGAACCGACGATCACCACTGACTCAGCCAATTGTCTACGCACTGTGCTAAGTTTGCCTTGTTAATTCTTGTTGCTTATTTCCACTATTTCACTTTGCTAAGCCAACTACAATCAAGCGCAGGTATTCCGCTGCAACTCACTTGATCATGTGGTTGTTGTTTTTTTTTTTGGTTTTTGTTAATATTTCTATTATTAGAATGTTTAACTTTTAGGTGTGCTCGTCCTTAAGATATTTCTTTTTGTTATTTTATTGTCTTATAACAATTATATTCAACAATTTTTATGAGCTTGAGGCCGTTTTAAGTGAAAACTTATTGTGGAAAGCAACAATAATTTGAAAAAATGGTCGAAGTGATTGCTATTTCGGAAATCACCACATTTCCTCATCAGACTTCTTTCAGTAGGATTCGAACCGACGATTATCACTGACTCAGCCATTTGCCTACGCACTGTGCTAAGTTTGCCTTGTTAATTCTTGTTGCTTATTTCCACAATTTCACTTTGCTAAGCCAACTACAATCAAGCGCAGCATTCCGCTGCAATTCACTTTATCATGTGGTTGTTGGTTGTGTTAGTTTTTGTTAATATTTCTATTATTAGAATGCTTAACTTTTAGGTGTGCTCGTCCTTAAGTTATTTGTTTGTTTGTTATTTTATGGCCTCATAACTATTATATTCACAATTTGTATGAGCTTGAGGCCGTTTTAAGTGAAAACTTATTGTGGAAAAGCAACAATAATTTGAAAAAATGGTATAAGTGATAGCTATTTTGGAAATCCCCACGTTTCCTCATCAGATTTCTTTCAGTAGGATTCGAACTAGAACTGGAAAACTATCGATAGTCGTAGCCATCGATAGTTTCGATAGTCGATAGTCACAACCATCGATAGTATCGATACTATCGAAAATGTCGACACTATCGATAGTTCTATCGATAGTTTTGATTAAAAATTCCAAAAATTAAACATAACAACTTTTATTGAAAATGAGATCATAACTGCTAAAATATGTCCATATTTTGGTTAGGCACAAAAGCTTTTCAACGATTTTTGGCTTCAAGAAGCATCTGCGCTCTGAAATTATTTGCCCTGCTTTGCTAAATGTCCTTTCCGACTCACAAGATGAAACAGGTACCGCCGTATTTTACTCTTACTGAAAAATGTATGTATGAGTGAAAACTATCGATAGTGCTTACAAAACTATCGATGTTTTCGATAGTCAAAAACCATCGATACTATCGATAGTGCCATCGATAGTTTTCCAGCTCTAATTCGAACCGACGATCACCACTGACTCAGCCAGTTGCCTACGCACTGTGCTAAGTTTGCCTTGTTAATTCTTGCTGCTTAATTCCACTATTTCACTTTGCTAAGCCAACTACAACCAAGCCCAGCTATTCCGCCAGAGTGTCCAGATTTGGCGATTTTTCTTGGATATTTGCGCGTAAAAATTTAGGAAATCGCCACTGGCGATTATTTCCCTTCAAATAAATTTTTTCCAATTATAAAAATATACAAAACTTAGTTTCCCACGATAATTTTACAGAAGAGGCTAATAAACTGCGTGATAAACTTGACTTAAAAAGCATATTAAAATACTGTCAAAAATGTTTGATCACCCTTATCAAACATCTTTTGAAACGATTACCTAGTCAAATAAATACTTTTAAAAAAGAGGGCGAGTTTCCGGGACCTGCAAATTCACTATTTGGTTTTGAAGGAAAGAAAAGCAGTTTAAATCTTTTAACTTTCCCATGGAATAACTTTTCTCAGAGCCATTCCTTCCGATTTTGAATAATATTGGATAATTGCTTACGGATAAGTAAATTCATATTATTATCCTTTATTATGCTTTTGTTGAGCGCGTTTTTTCTGTAATAAATTCAACAAAAACTAAGATTCGAAATGGGATGAGATTGGAAAGCCTTAATTCAATAGTTCGAATAAAGTGTTATATGAAGGCTAATAGTTTCTGCTGCAAAACGTTTCCAATATCAAACAGTATGTCATCAAGATTGAATAGCTCAATATATGACAACAACAGAAATGTAAATGATTCAGACACTTTATTTAATTTTTAGCGCCGAGCTCTTAAAAGCGGATTGTGCGATTAATCAATTAATATGAGTTATAATAAATTTAATAATTGCGCAGTCCTATTGCAAAATGTGATGAAACAAATATTTTTAAAAAATGTGCGTATTTTTAAAGAAAATTGTTTGTACATCACTATTATATAAGTGTTGTGTTATTTATTATTACCCTCTGAAGGTGTTATATTCGATTTTGGTTTTAAAAACTATGTTATAACAAGATCTCATTTTTAAACTAAAAGATTTGTTAAGCTGATTTCATGAATTTTATTTAAAAAAAAATTGGCGGCTTTGGCTTTTTTTTCAGAAATTGCGCTTTTTTTTAAACAATCGGAACACCCTGCAATACAAGCGGAATAGCTGCGCTTGATTGTAGTTGGCTTAGCAAAGTGAAATAGTGGGAATAAGCAACAAGAATTAACAAGGCAAACTTAGCACAGTGCGTAGGCAACTGGCTGGGTCAGTGGTGATCGTCGGTTCGAATCCTACTGAAAGAAGTCTGATGAATGTGGTGATTTCCGAAATAGCTATCACTTCTACCATTTTTTGAAATTATTGTTGCTTTTCCACAATAAGTTTTCACTGGAAACGGCCTCAAGCTCCTAAAAATTGTTGAATATAATTGTTATAAGGCCATAAAATAACAAAAAACAAATAACTTAAGGACGAGCACACCTAAAAGTTAAACATTCTAATAATAGAAATATTAACAAAAACCAACAAAACCAACAACCACATGATAAAGTGAATTGCAGCGGAATAGCTGTGCTTGATTGTAGTTGGCTTAGCAAAGTGAAAT
>NW_023458557.1:12380913-12382821 GCF_013731165.1 Rhagoletis pomonella | reverse complement strand
GGTGATTTCCGAAATAGCTATCACTTCTACCATTTTTTGAAATTATTGTTGCTTTTCCACAATTTGAATATAATTGTTATAAGGCCATAAAATAACAAAAAACAAATAACTTAAGGACGAGCACACCTAAAAGTTAAACATTCTAATAATAGAAATATTAACAAAAACCAACAAAACCAACAACCACATGATAAAGTGAATTGCAGCGGAATAGCTGTGCTTGATTGTAGTTGGCTTAGCAAAGTGAAATAGTGGAAATAAGCAACAAGAATTAACAAGGCAAACTTAGCACAGTGCGTAGGCAACTGGCTGAGTTAGTTGTGATCGTCGGTTCGAATCCTACTGAAAGAAGTCTGATGAGGAAATGTGGTGATTTCCGAAATAGCTATCACATCTACCATTTTTTCAAATTATTGTTGCTTTTCCACAATAAATTTTCACTTAAAACGGCCTCAAGCTCATAAAAATTGTTGAATATAATTGTTATAAGGCCATAAAATAACAAAAAACAAAAATTAAAACTACAATCAACTGCAAACGATTCTGGACCAGAAATCATTAATATTGAAGCTGAAGCTGTAAAAAACTTAATATAAATTAAAAAACAAACGCCCTACGCACTTATTTTTCAACTAAAAAAATTTTTATCTACAATCAACTACAAACGATTCTAGACCACAATTCATTAAAATTGAAGCTGTAGCTGTAAAAAACTACATACAACGGCATTACTCACTTATTTTTAAACTAAAAAAAATTTTAAACTACAATCAACTGCAAACGATTCTAGATCAGAATTCATTAAAATTGCAGCTGGAGCTGTAAAAAACTTAATATAAATTTAAAAAAAGCGCAATACGCAGTTAGTTTCCAACTAAAAAAAATTTAAAACTACAATCAACAGCAAACGATTCTTGGCCACAATTCATCAAAATTGAAGCTGTAGCTGTAAAAAACTTAATATAAATTTAAAAAAAGTGCATTACGCAGTTAGTTTCCAACTAAAAAAAATTTAAAACTACAATCAACAGAAAACGATTCTAGGCCACAATTCATTAAAATTGAAGCTGTAGCTGTAAAAAAACTTCATATACATTTAAAAAAACCCATTACGCACTTAATTTTCAACTAAAAAAAATTAAAACTACAAACAGCTACAAACGATTCTAGACCAGAATTCATTAATATTGAAGCTGTAGCTGTAAAAAACTTCATAAAATTAAAAAAAACGGAATGCGAACTTATTTGTCGACAAACAAAATTAAACTACAATCAACTACAAACGATTCTAGACCACAATTCATTAAAATTGATGCTGTAGCTGTAAAAAACTTCATATAATTTAAAAAAAAACGCCTTACGCACTTATTTTTCAAATAAAGAAAATTTTTAACTTCAATCAACTACAAACGATTTTAGACCACAATTCATTAAAATTGAAGCTTTAGCTGTAAAAAACTTCATACAAATAAAAAAAAAACGCATTACGCAATTATTTTTCAACTGAAAACAAAAATTAAAACTACAATCAACTACAAACGATTCTATACCAGAATTCATTAATATTGAAGCTGTAGCTGTAAAAAACTTAATATAAATTAAAAAAAAAACCCGAAACGCACTTATATTTCAACAAAAAAAAATAAAGTTTAACTACAATCAACTACAAACGATTCTATACCAGAATTCATCAAAATTGAAGCTGCAACTGTAAAAATCTACATGTAAATTTTTTTAAGAACGCCATACGCACTTTTTTTTCAATTTGTAAAAAATTTAGAACTGCAATCAGCTACAAACGTTGCTAGACCAGAATTCATTAATATTGAAGCTGAGGCTGTAAAAGACTTCATATAAATTAAAAAAAAAAAACGCATTACGCACTTATTTTTCAACTTAAAAAAAAAA
>NW_023458557.1:12379101-12380813 GCF_013731165.1 Rhagoletis pomonella | reverse complement strand
TGAATTGCAGCGGAATAGCTGCGCTTGATTGTGTTGGCATAACTAAACTGAAAATAGTGCAAAAAAGCAAACGATAATTTACAAGGCGTACTTAGCACGGTGCATAGGCAACTGGCTGAGTCAGTGGGATCGTCCGTTCGAATCCTACTGAAAGAAGTCTGATGAGGAAATGTGGTGATTTCCGAAATAGCTATCACTTCTACCATTTTTTCAAATAATTGTTGCTTTTCCACAATAAATTTTCGTTTAAAAAACGGCCTCGAGCTCAATATAAATTGTTGAAGTTAAAATTTTTCTTTATTTGAAAAATAAGTGCGTAATGCGTTTTTTTAAATGCATATGAAGTTTTTTTACAGCTACAGCTTCAATTTTAATGAATTGTGGCCTAGAATTGTTTGCTGTTGGTTGTAGTTAAAAATTTTTTTTAGTTGGAAACTGACTGCTTAATACGCTTTTTTTTTAATTTATATTAAGTTTTGTTTAGCTACAGCTGCAATTTTAATGAATTCTGATCTAGAATCGTTTGTAGTCGATTGTAGTTTAAGATTTTTTTTAGTTGAAAAATAAGTGTGTCATGCATTTTTTTTTTTATTTGTATGAAGCTTTTTACAGCTACTGCTTCAATTTTAATGATTTGTTGTCTAGAATCGTTTGTAGTTGATTGTAGTTAAATTTTTTTTTTGTTGAAAAATAAGTGCGTATTCAAGGTATATTCAACAAGGTAGAAGTGACAACTCAGTCGAGCTCTCTCATAGCTGACTGTAATGTCAAAAAATGTTAACAAATAAATTAATCCTTTGTTATGCATGTACCAAATTTTATCATTAGTGTTCGCGGAGCATTTGCCCTGAAGGAAACATTGGTCCAGTTGCTCGAAAAATATAGTCGTAGGTATAGTAGTTTTGTATCTAATGTATGTAATGCATAAGGTATGAGTTTTGATCTAAAATTGGTTACAATGTCACGCAGTAGCGCACAACGGGTACAATTAACGATTTACTGATATGTAGGCACTTAGTCATCGAATTTTCAGGTGCGTCGTTGGCATGCACAGAGAGTATCTGCTTAGAAAATCTTAGACCCCCGATTCAAATCGCATTTGGCAAAAGTTTTTTTTTATTTATTTTTTGTATATCTAATGTTGGTTACAATGTAATGCAGAAGCGGACAATTGGTCCGAGCCTAGGACATTCAATGTTAAATGCAAATAGAATTTTACATGTGCTTGGACCAAAATTTGGACTACTTACAATCACTTGTAGTCTAGTTTGTGGTGTGCTCTAAGTCTATTTCAAGATCCTAAAGGATGCTTATATAGTGTGTTAGTGTACTCGTGGATCCGGTCGTGCTTGTTTATGGCACACTTGCTTAGTTTGGGTATGTGCCTCAAAACCGATAACTTCTTCCCCACAGACACCTCAGGTACGGCCGAATCTTGGGATAATTGAAGCATTGGGGAATCGCAAGGTAGAGGTAGATACTGTGCCTGGGAACAAACGAGAGCGCTTAGAAATGCTCAGTTGCAATGGGCAACAAATATAAAGTGGGCCAGTGGTTCTCGCACACACACGAAGAGTATTCCAATGAAACACCGCAGCTATTGGCCCACCCTTTCCCTTCACTTGACAATCAAATGAAATCACTTCTACCTTGTTATGCCTTGGTGCGTATTCCGTTTTTTCAAAATTTATATGAAGTTTTTTACAGCAACA
>NW_023458557.1:12377818-12379001 GCF_013731165.1 Rhagoletis pomonella | reverse complement strand
GATTCTATACCAGAATTCCTTAATATTGTAGCTGTAAAAAACTTTATATAAATTAAAAAAAAAAAACGGAATACGCACTTATTTTTCAACTAAAAAAAAATAAGCTACAAACGATTCAAGACAGAATTCATTAAAATTGAAGCAGTAGCTGTAAAAAACTTCATATAAATTTTTTTAAAACGCCATACGCACTTATTTTTCAATTAAAAACAAAAATTAAAACTACAATCAACTGCAAAAGATTCTAGACCAGAAATCATTAATATTGAAGCTGCAGCTGTAAAAAACTTAATATAAATTAAAAAAAAGCGCATTAGGCAGTTAGTTTCCAACTAAAAAAAAATTTAAAACTACAATCAACTACAAACGATGCTAGACTACAATTCATTAAAATTGAAGTTGTTGCTGTAAAAAACTTCATATAAATTTTGAAAAAACGGAATACGCACTTATTTTTAAATAAAAAAAACTTTAACTGCAATCAACTACAAACGATTCTAGACCAGAATTCATTAATATTAAAGCTGTAGCTGTAAAAAACTTCATATAAATTAAAAAACAAACGCCTTACGCACTTATTTTTCAACTAAAAAATTTTTTAAATACAATCAACTACAAACGATTCTAGACCACAATTCATTAAAATTGAAGCTGTAGCTGTAAACAATCTCATATACATTAAAAAAACGCATTACGCCCTTATTTTTCAACTAAAAAAAAATTAAAACTGCAATCAACTACAAACGATTCTTGACCAGAATTCATTAATATTGAAGCTGTAGCTGTAAAAAACTTAATAAAATTAAAAAAAAAAAACGAAATACGCACTTATTTTTCAACAAAAAAAATTTAACTGCAATGAACTACAAGCGATCCTAGACCAGAATTCATTAATATTGAAGATGTAGCTGAAAAAAACTTCATATAAATTTTTTTTAAAACGCCATTCGCACTTGTTTTTCAATTAAAAACCAAAATTAAAACTACAATCAACTGCAAACGATTCTAGACCAGAAAGCATTAATATTGATTCTGCAGCCGTAAAAAACTTAATACAAATTAAAAAAAAAACGCATTTCGCAGTTAGTGTCCAACTAAAATATTGAAGCTGTAGCTGTAAAAAACTTCATACAAATAAAAAAAATGCATTCCACACTTATTTTTCAACTACAAAAAATTTTAA
>NW_023458557.1:12373514-12377718 GCF_013731165.1 Rhagoletis pomonella | reverse complement strand
AAAAAAAATGCATTCCACACTTATTTTTCAACTACAAAAAATTTTAAACTACAATCAACTACAAACGATTCTAGATCAGAATTCATTAAAATTGAAGCTGTAGCTGTAAAAACTCAATATAAATTTAAAAAATGCGCATTAGGAAGTTAATTACCATGTCAAACAAAATTTTAAACTACAATCAACTACAAACGATTGTAGATCAGAATTCATTAAAATTGAAGCTGTAGCTGTAAAAGACTCAATATAAATTTAAAAAAAGCGCATTAGGCAGTTAGTTTCCGACTAAAAAAAATGTAAAACTACAATCAACTACAAACGATGCTAGAATACAATTCATTAAAATTGAAGCTGTAGCTGTAAAAAACTTCGTATAAATTTTGAAAAAACGGAATACGCACTTATTTTTCAGAAAAAAAAATCAACTACAATGAACTACAAACGATTCTAGACCAGAATTTATTAATATTGAAGCTGTAGCTGTAAAAAACTTCATATAAATAAAAAAAAACGCATTACGCACATATTTTACAACTAAAAAAAAATTTTAACTACAGTCAACTACAAACGATTCTAGACCACAATTCATTAAAATTGATGCTGTAACTGTAAAAAACTTCATACAAATTAAAAAAAAACGCATTACACACTTATTTTTCAACTAAAAAAAATATAAACTACAATCAACTACAAACTATTCTAGATCAGAATACATTAAAATTGAAGCTGTAGCTGTAAAAAACTTAAAACTACAATCAACAACAAACGATTCCAGACCACAGTTTATTGAAATTGAAGCTGTAGCTGTAAAAAACTTCATATAAATTTTTATAAAAACGCATTACGCACTTATTTTTTAACAAACTACTGCAAACGATTCTAGACCACAATTCATTAAATTTGAAGCTGAAGCTGTAAAAAACTTCATACAAATTAAAAAAAAACACATTACGCACTTATTTTTTCAACTAAAAAATATTTTAAAACTACAATCAACTACAAACGCTTGTAGACCACAATTCATTAAAATTGAAGCTGTAGCTGTAAAAAAACTTCATACGCATTTAAAAAAACGCATTACGCACTTATTTTTCAACTAAAAAAAATTATAACTACCAACAACTACAAACGATTTTAGAATTCATTAATATCATTGTATAGGCTTACAAGTATGGAAAGCGCCATTTTGTTTGTTTAAATTTGAAAACAGCTGAGATCACCTGATTTTCAATTCTCTCATTCTCCGCACAGAGTTACATTCAAGTTTCAGAAAAAACTTTAAAATGTAAATTGAGAAATATTTTAGAAAAATGTGTTTTTATTCATTTGAATTGATTAAATAAGAAATTAAAAATGCATGCCAAGTCTTGCATTTTCAATAATAACGATAAATGTGTATGTTCCAGGCAATAATTTAAAATATTTTTGAAATTTATCGTTTTGCGCTAAAATACAACAATGTGTGTAAAATTCGTTGTCACTGTTTCTGTTTTGAATACCATATTCGTGCCTGCCGGTGGAAAAAATAGGTAAATGTGCATTTATTTTTAAGAAAACATATAAATTAAAATATATTTCTTTCCAGAGCGACATACGGACAGGTAAGGTGATAAATTTGTATGATGAATAACGCGGAAAATCTTATGCATCAAAATTTCTATTCTAATTTGCATTTGAATTATGATATCAACAGGGATCCTTTGGGACATATTTTTTGAACACAATTTTCTTATAAATCTTGGGATTGTTGATTTATTTTAGAATTAAAAAAGGTAGCTTATATTTAAAAATATATTTAGACTAGCAGTATGTAAATTTCTTTTATTACGAACTGAAACGATTTTAATGAATATTCATGGTTACCATTAATAGTAGTATGACAGTTAGATCTAAGTGCATATTTGACAAGAAAGATAGAATACAAGATTGCGCCGTTCTGGCGGCGATGACCTATCTGTAGAAAAAGTAATCAAAGTCGAATTGGATGTTGACAGAAAATGTGACGACAGCAAATTTTCTTAATAATAAATTTTTCGATAAGGAACGTGTTTTAATTGTGCTAATTTCTAATAGCCTTATTCATAAACAATAAAGTAGCTTAAAAAAAAGGTTTCTAAATGTTTGCAAACGGCAAATTAAAAAGCTTTTTAAAATTTTTATGAAAAATTATTTATGAATAAGGCGATAAAAATATATGATCTAAAATAACTTTTAACAAGGGAAACACGAAAAAAGGTGATTTTAGCGGAAGTAGGTATTAGTGAATTGCAGTGCATTTAAAGTTTCTGAGTTTCGTTTACTTTTAGATCAGAATTGCCAAAATTGAGAAATTCAAAGTACCAGTACGATAATCATAGAAAAGAAGATTGCGCCCTGAATGTGTATCTTTTCTGGTTTCGGTTTGACAGCCAACTGCTGTGATGATGTGGAAATTTACCAAAATGAAGAAAAATATAACAATTAAGTGAACAATTTTGATTTTTACAAATTCAGTGAGCAGTAGCGCGTTTTAAAAACGATATCTCGGGCAAATCGTTAATGAAAAACTATTTTTCCTTTGGCAAAAAAGTTGATTAGTTCAAGTTATTTCAACCACAAAATACTATTATTTACAAGAACCATTCTTTTTGATATTCGGCAATAGCAAGATGGAAAAAAATTATAAACCAAAATTAGTAATATTTTTATGAATGCAGTTATAAAAGTTCACAGGAAACACCGGAAAACAATGTATTGGCAACGACATAAAATGTATGGCAATTTAGATGTCAAGAGAAAAATAACTATGATAAAAAGCATGAGAGAAGTGTGCGAAGGAGGAAATCTTTTCAATTTGAACAAGAAAAGCTTTAAATGTCGTTGCAAAACGGTCAACAAATTTCTTATAAAATATTTTGATTTTTACCATGATAAAAACATTACAAGGTAAAATCATTGGGAGACAGTCTGACGTTTTCCAGCAATATAATTTTAAAATTCGAACTCAAGCTCACACACACATTCTCATTTTTAATCTCAAACAACAACAATTGTGAACAATTTCATGTTTTTATTTTCAATTTTATATGATTTTAAAATGTTTGCAAACGTCAGAAAAACATCATGGCCGACGAATTGAGAGAATGGTTTTACTTTCTAATGTTTTTATCACGATTTGTACTGGGTGTAATTGAAACTCAGCCAAATGAGTATTAAGGAAAAGAAAAATTTGAGAATAATAAACAGATAAAGAGATGGGTGCACAAAACGTTAAGTTAAATGTTATACCAAAATTCTTAAAAAGTAAACAAATCTATTTTTTTTGATACTGTATAGAGCTCTGTAAATCTATTTAATTTTTTATGAATAAGGCCATAAGCATAAACCGTTTTTATAAATAAATCTTATAATGCTATATATTTATTTATACACTTTTTGGCTGGCGAAATATGTAGTTTTTTCAACTTAATAAAAAAACGCATTTAACCACATTAAAATTTTTTAATATTGAATGGCGCAACACAACAACTCTTTTTGTTGCACAAAACCCTTGAACACGTGCCTGTCATCTATTTCTTCTGTTTCGACATATCGCTATTTTGCATTTCTTTCATTTTGACTTCATTCGCATTGTCAGATTTTTGAAATTCGTTTTGGCTCGACATTCTGCTATTTCATAATTCTTTCATTCTCATGTCATCCATCTTCCATTTCTTACCTTCCATTGCCGTTCGCATCATCGAACGTGCCTGTCAAACACTGCCGCCATCATGCTTTTCAGTTTGGCAGGCACGTCCGCTGTTTGGCAGGCACGTCCGCTGTTAGAAAGAGAATGGACAAAAAGGGGCATAGGATTCCATACTTGTAAGTATATACGATGATTAATATTGAAGCTGTAGCTGTAAAATACTTCATAAAATTAAAAAAAAAACGCAATTCGCACTTAGATTTCAACAAAACAAAAATTGTAAACTACAATCAACTACAAACGATTCTAGATCAGAATTCATTAAAATTGAAGCTGTAGCTGTAAAAAACTCAATATAAATTAAAAAAAGCGCATTAGGCAGTTATTTCCAACGCATTACGCACTTATTTTTTAACAATCAACTGCAAACGATTCTAGACCACAATTCACTAAAATTGAACCTGAAGCTGTAAAGAACTTCATACAAATTAAAAAAAAAACACATTACGCACTTATTTTTTCAACTAAAAAATATTT
>NW_023458557.1:12372367-12373414 GCF_013731165.1 Rhagoletis pomonella | reverse complement strand
TAGTTTTAATTTTTGTTTTTAGTTGAAGAATAAGTGCAAAATGCGTTGTTTTTTTTTAATTTATATGAAGTTGTTTGCAGCTACAGCTCAATTTTAATGCATTCTGGTCTAAATTTATATTGTTTGCAGCTACAGCTTCAATTTTAATGAATTCTGGTCTAGAATCGTTTGTAGTTGATTGTAGTTTTAAAATATTTTTTAGTTGAAAAAATAAGTGTGTAATGTGTTTTTTTTTATTTGTATGAAGTTCTTTACAGCTTCAGCTTCAATTTTAATGAATTGTGGTCTAGAATCGTTTGCAGTTGATTGTTAAAAAATAAGTGCGTAATGCGTTTTTTTTTTAATTTGTATGATGTTTTTTACAGCTACAGCTTCACTTTCAATAAATTGTGGTCTGGAATCGTTTGTTGTTGATTGTAGTTTTAAGTTTTTTACAGCTACAGCTTAAATTTTAATGAATTCTGATCTAGAATAGTTTGTAGTTGATTGTAGTTTAGATTTTTTTTTTAGTTGAGAAATAAGTGTGTAATGCGTTTTTTTTAATTTGTATGAAGTTTTTTACAGCTAAAGCTACAATTTTAATGAATTGTGGTCTAAAATCGTTTGTAGTTGATTGAAGTTAAAAATTTTCTTTATTTGAAAAATAAGTGCGTAAGGCGTTTTTTTTTTAATTTATATGAAGTTTTTTACAGCTACAGCATCAATTTTAATTAATCCTGGTCTAGAATCGTTTGCATTTGATTGTAGTTAAACATTTTTTTAGTTGAAAAATATGTGCGTAATGCGTTTTCTTTTTATTTATATGAAGTTTTTTACAGCTACAGCTGCAATTTTAATGAATTCTGGTCTAGAATCGCTTGTAGTTGATTGTAGTTTACAATTTTTTTTTGTTGAAATATAAGTGCGTATTGCGTTTTTTTTTTAATTTTATGAAGATTTTTACAGCTACAGCTTCAATTTTAATGATTTGTGGTCTAGAATCGCTTGTAATTGATTGTAGTTAGAATTTTTTTGTTGAAATATAAGTGCGTATTGCGTTTTAAAAAA
>NW_023458557.1:12370412-12372267 GCF_013731165.1 Rhagoletis pomonella | reverse complement strand
ATACACCCCGGCTTACCATCTAGCGGTAGCTTTCGGAAAGGTGAAAAAAACATATATTTAATACTTGCGCCGTATATTTAATGTTCGGCTCCGCCCGAACTTGGACTTTCTTACCTGTTTTTAGTTGGAAACTAACAGCGTAATGCGCCTTTTTGAATTTATATTAAGTTTTTCACAGCTATAGCTGCAATTTTAATGAATTCTGATCTAGAATCGTTTGTAGTTGATTGTAGTTCAAAATTTTTTTAGTTGACAAATAAGTGTGTAATGCGTTTTTTTTTTAATTTATATGAAGTTTTTTACAGCTAAAGCTTCAATTTCAATGAATTGTGGTCTAGAATCATTTGTAATTAAAATTTAATTTAATTGAAAAATAAGTTCGTAAGGCGTTTGTCTTTTAATTTATATGAAGCTTTTTACAGCTACAGCTTCAATTTTAATGAATGCTGGTCTAGCATGGTTGTAGTTGATTGTAGTTTTAAAATATTTTTTAGTTGAAAAATTAAGTGCGTAATATGTTTTTTTTTATTTGTATTAAGTTTTTTACAGCTTCAATTTTAATTAATTGTGGTCTAGAATCTTTTGTAGTTGATTGTTAAAAAATAAGTGCGTAATGCGTTTTTTTTTTACATTTATATGAAGCTTTTTACACCTACAGCTTCAATTTCAATAAATTGTGGTCTGGAATCGTTTGTTGTTGATTGTAGTTTTAAGTTTTTTATTAGTTAAAAAATAAGTGCGTAGTGCGTTTTTAAAAAATTTATATGAAGTTTTTTACAGCTACAGATTCAATTTTAATGAATTATGGTCTAGAATCGTTTGTAGTTGATTGTAGGTTTAAAATATTTTTTAGTTGAAAAAATAAGTGCGTAATGTGTTTTTTTTTTAATTTTTAATGAATTGTGGTCTAGAATCGTTTGCAGTTGATTGTTAAAAAATAAGTGCCTAATGCGTTTTTTTTAATTTATATGATGTTTTTTTACAGCTACAGCTTCAATTTCAATAAATTGTGGTCTGGAATCGTTTGTTGTTGATTGTAGTTTTAAGTTTTTTATTAGTTAAGAAATAAGTGCGTAATGAGTTTTTTTTTAATTTATATGAAGTTGTTTGCAGCTACAGCTCAATTTTAATGAATTCTGGTCTAAATTTATATTGTTTGCAGCTACAGCTTCAATTTTAATGAATTCTGGTCTAGAATCGTTTGTAGCTGATTATAGTTTTAATTTTTGTTTTTAGTTGAAAAATAAGTGCACAATGCGTTTTTTTTTTAATTTATATGAAGTTGTTTGTAGCTTCAGCTCAATTTTAATGAATTCTGGTCTAAATTTATATTGTTTGCAGCTACAGCTTCAATTTTAATGAATTCTGGTCTAGAATCGTTTGTAGTTGATTGTAGCTTTAAAATACTTTTTAGTTGAAAAAATAAGTTTGTAATATGTTCTTTTTTTAATTTGTGTGAAGTCCTTTACAGCTTCAGCTTCAATTTTAGTGAATTGTGGTCGAGAATCGTTTGCAGTTGATTGTTAAAAATTAAGTGCGTAATGCGTTTTTTAAAAAATTTATATGATGTTTTTACAGCTACAGCTTCAATTTCAATAAATTGTGGTCTGGAATCGTTTGTTGTTGATTGTAGTTTTAAGTTTTTTATTAGTTAAAAAATAAGTGCGTAATGCGTTTTTTTTTTAATTTATATGAAGTTGTTTGCAGATACAGCTCAATTTTAATGAATTCTGGTCTAAATTTATATTGTTTGCAGCTACAGCTTCAATTTTAATGAATTCTGGTCTAGAATCATTTGTAGCTGATTGTAGTTTTAATTTTTGTTTTTAGTTGAAGAATAAGTGCAAAATGCGTT
>NW_023458557.1:12370063-12370312 GCF_013731165.1 Rhagoletis pomonella | reverse complement strand
TGATTCTAGACCACAATTCATTGAAATTGAAGCTGTAGCTGTAAAAAAGTTTCATATAATTTAAAAAAAAAACGCATTACGCACTTATTTTTTAACAATCAACTACAAACGATTCTAGACCACAATTCATTAAAATTGAAGCTGAAGCTGTAAAGAACTTCATACAAATAAAAAAAAACACATTACACACTTATTTTTTCAACTAAAAAATATTTTAAAACTACAATCAACTACAAACGATTCTAGACC
>NW_023458557.1:12368562-12369963 GCF_013731165.1 Rhagoletis pomonella | reverse complement strand
TTTTTTAATTAATAAAATACTTAAAACTACAATCAACAAGAAACGATTCCAGACCACAATTTATTGAAAGTGAAGCTGTAGCTGTAAAAAACATCATATACATTTTTTAAAAAACGCATTACGCACTTATTTTTTAACAATCAACTGCAAACGATTCTAGACCACAATTCATTAAAATTGAAGTTGAAGCTGTAAAGAACTTCTTACAAATTAAAAAAAAAACATATTACACACTTATTTTTTCAACTAAAAAATACCTTAAAACTACAATCAACTACAAACGATTCCAGACCACAATTTATTGAAATTGAAGCTGTAAAAAGCTTCATATAAATGTAAAAATTATTTTTTAACAATCAACTACAAACGATTCTAGACCACAATTCATTAAAATTGAAGCAACAATTTCATATAAATTAAAAAAACGCATTACACACTTATTTTTCAACTAAAAAAAAATTTAAAACTACAATCAACAGCAAACGATTCTAGACCACAATTCATTAAAATTGAAGCTGTAACTGTAGCTGTCATATAATTTTTTTAAAAAACGCAATACGCACTTATATTTCAACAAAAAAAATTGTAACTACAATCAATTACAAGCGATTCTAGACCAGAAATCATTAAAATTGAAGCTGTAGCTGTAAAAAACTTCACATCAATCTTTAAAAAAACGCAATACGCTCTTATTTTTCAACATAAAAAATTCTTTAAACTACAATGATCTGAAAACGATTCTAGACCAGAATTCATTAAATTTGAAGCTGTAGCTGCAAAAAACTTCATATAAATTTAAAAAAAAAACGCAATACGCACTTATTTTTCAACTAAAAAAAAAAAAATTAAAACTACAATCAACTACAAACGATTCTAGACCAGAATTCATTAAAATTGGAGCTGTAGATATAAAAACTTCCTATAAATTGAAAGAAACGACTTACGCACTTATTTTTCAAATAAAGACATACGCGGTTTACACATCAACACCTTTTTGAGAAAACGCAGGCACCCCACTGCCCATACTGCAATAATGGCATTCTTACCGTAAATCATATCATAGGGAGTTGGCCGCAGCTAGAAAACCTACGTCAAGAAATAAGCGAAGATGGCCTAATAGAAACATTAAAAATTGTAAATAGTTCAAACATAAAAACTTTTGTAAAATTCATATGTAAATTGAATCTATATTTTGAAGTGTGATATCGTTATACATACCTAGTAACTAAGTTTTCTTTTTCACTTTTAGACATACACATGAAGCTGATGGCCTCGTTGCTAGAGCTTAATCTTATTTTGTTTAGGTTAATTTTATTATCCTAATGCATTGAATTAATAATAATAATACAAACGATTCTAGACCAGAATTCATTAATATTGAAGCTGTAACTGTAAACAGCT
>NW_023458557.1:12367169-12368462 GCF_013731165.1 Rhagoletis pomonella | reverse complement strand
GCGTATTCCGTTTTTTCAAAATTTATATGAAGTTTTTTACAGCAACAGCTTCGATTTTAATGAATTGTAGTCTAGCATCGTTTGCTAAATTTTTTTTTAGTTGGAAACTAACTGCCTAATGCGCTTTTTTTAATTTGTATTGAGTTTTTTACAGCTACAGCTTCAATTTTAATGAATTGTGGTCTAGAAACATTTGCTGTTGATTGTAGTTTTAAATTTTTTTTTTAGCTGGAAACTAACTGCGTAATGCGTTTTTTTTTAATTTATATTAAGTTTTTTACAGCTGCAGCTTCAATATTAATGATTTCTGGTCTAGAATCGTTTGCAGTTGATTGTAGTTTTAATTTTTGTTTTTAATTGAAAAATAAGTGGGTATGGCGTTTTAAAAAAAAATTTATATGAAATTTTTTACAGCTACAGCTTCAATTGTAATGAATTCTGGTCTAGAATCGTTTGTGGTTGATTGTAGTTTAATTTTTTTTAGTTGAAAAATATGTGCGTATTCCGTTTTTTCAAAATTGATATGAAGTTTTTTACAGCTACAGCTTCAATTTTAATGAATTGTATGTAGTCTGGCATCGTTTGTAGTTGAATGAAGTTTATTTTTTTTTTTAGTTGAAAAATAAGTGCGTAATACGTTTTTTTTTTTAAATTTATATGAAGTCTTTTACAGCCTCAGCTTCAATATTAATGAATTCTGGTCTACCAACGATTGCAGTTCTAAATTTTTTATAAATTGAAAAATAAGTGCGTATGGCGTTTTTAAAAAAATTATATGAAGATTTTTACAGCTGCAGCTTCAATTTTGATGAATTCTGGTATAGAATCGTTTGTAGTTGATTGTAGTTAAACATTTTTTTTAGTCGAAAAATATTTGCGAATCGCGTATTCCGTTTTTTCAAAATTTATATGAAGTTTTTTACAGCTACAGCTTCAATTTTACTGAATTGTAGTCTGGCATCGTTTGTAGTTGAATGAAGTTAAATTTTTTTTTTAAGTTGAAAAATAAGTGCGTAATGCGTTTTTTTTTTTTAATTTATATGAAGTCTTTTACAGCCTCAGCTTCAATATTAATGAATTCTGGTCTAGCAACGTTTGTAGCTGATTGCAGTTCTAAATTTTTTACAAATTGAAAAAAAAGTGCGTATGGCGTTCTTAAAAAAATTTACATGTAGATTTTTACAGTTGCAGCTTCAATTTTGATGAATTCTGGTATAGAATCGTTTGTAGTTGATTGTAGTTAAACTTTATTTTTTTTTGTTGAAATATAAGTGCGTTTCGGGTTTTTTTTTT
>NW_023458557.1:12366505-12367069 GCF_013731165.1 Rhagoletis pomonella | reverse complement strand
CGTATTTCTTGGTGAAGAATTGTTGCAAGCATCAATTTTGAGTAAATTAGCTTTAATATTTATTGATTTATCGAAGATTTCGTATTTCTCCAAATTACCGTTATATGGGATGTGGGCGTAGTTATTGTCCGATTTTAAAAATTTTCGGTCGTTTGGTACACTGCACCAAGGCCAATAACTGTGCGAAGCTTGGAAGAAATTGGTGCAGCGGTTACCAAGGTATGCACATGTAACCATAAGTGGGCGTGGCTACGCCCATTTTCCAAAAATTTTTAATATTCCTATTTTTCGTCTCAGATTTATTGTAAATGTCAATTTTGAGTGAATTAGCGTCATTAGTTACTAAAATATCGCAGTTTTCGTATTTCCGAAAATTACCGTTATATGGGAAGTGGGCGTGGTTACAGTCCGATTTCGCCCATTTTCAATACCAACCTACCTTGGATTAACGGAAACCTACGTACCAAATTTCGTTGAGATATCTCAATTTTTTCTCGAGTTATCGTGTACACGGGCGGACGGACAGACGGACAGACGGACGGACAGACAGACATCGATTTCTCT
>NW_023458557.1:12365874-12366405 GCF_013731165.1 Rhagoletis pomonella | reverse complement strand
GGTGGTTACAGTCCGATTTCGCCCATTTTCAATACCAACCTACCTTGGATTAACGGAAACCTACGTACCAAATTTCGTTGAGATATCTCAATTTTTTCTCGAGTTATCGTGTACACGGGCGGACGGACAGACGGACAGACGGACGGACAGACAGACATCGATTTCTCTATTCATTCTGAGCATTTATGTATACATTTGTCTATATCTATCTCGATTCGTTTTGGCTGTTACAAACAACCGTTATGTGAACAAAATTAATATACCCTTGTGCACAAGTGCGCTGGGGTATAAAAAATTTAAACTACAATCAACAGCAAACGATTCTAGACTTCATTAGAATTAAAATTCATTAAAATTGAAGCTGTATCTGTAAATACTTAATATACATTTTTAAAAAAACCCAAAACGCACTTATTTTTAAACAAAAAAAAAATGAATCTACAATCAACTACAAACGATTCTAGACCAGGATTCATTAAAATTTAAGCCGTAGCTGTAAAAAACGTCATATAAATAAAAAAAAAAACGCGT
>NW_023458557.1:12352498-12365774 GCF_013731165.1 Rhagoletis pomonella | reverse complement strand
TTTTTTTTTAGTTGGAAACTAACTGCGTAATGCGTCTTTTTATACCTGAGCGCACTTGTGCACAAGGGTATATTAATTTTGTTCACATAAGGGTTGTTTGTAACAGCCAAAACGAATCGAGATAGTTATAGACAAATGTATACATAAATGCTCAGAATGAATAGAGAAATCGATTAAGCCATGTCTGTCCACCGTTACGTCTGTCCGTCTGTCCGTCTGCCCGTACGTCCGTGCACACGATAACTCGAGCAAAAATTGAGAGATCTCAACGAAATTTGGTATGTAGGTTTCCGTTAGTCCAAGGTAGGTTGGTATTGAAAATGGGCGAAATCGGACTGTAACCACGCCCACTTCCCATATAACGGTAATTTCCAGAAATACGAAAACTGCGATATTTTAGTAACTACTGAAGATAATTCACTCAAAATTCATATTTACAATAATTTTCAGACGAAAAATAAGAAAATTATACATTTTTGGAAAATGGGCGTAGCTACGCCCACTTATGGTTACATGTGTATACCTTGGTAACCGCAACACCAATTTCTTCCAAACTTGGCACAGTGGTTGGCCTTGATACAGCATACTTAACGAACGAAAATTTTAAACATCGGACAATAACCACGCCCACATCCCATATAACGGTAATTTTCGGAAATACGAAAACTGCGATATTTTAGTAACTACTGAAGATTATTCACTCAAAATTGATATTTATAACAATTTTTAGACGAAAAATAAGAATATTATAAATTTTTGGAAAATGGGCGTAGCCACGCCCACTTATGGTTACATGTGTATATCTTGGTAACCGCTGCACCAATTTCTTCCAAACTTGGCACAGTTGTAGTTGTTAGCATACCAAATGGCCGAAGATAACCACGCCTACCTCCCATATAACGGTAATTTGGAGGAATACGAAATCTTCGATAAATCAATAAATATTAAAGCTAATTACTCAAAATTGATGCTTGCAACAATTCTTTACCAAGAAATACGTTTATGGTAAAATTTTGGAAAATGGGCGTGGCACCGTCCACTTATGATCACATATATGTATATCGGTAACCGTTCTACCAATTTGTACCAAACTCGATATTTTTATTGTGCTTGCCACGTAAAAGCAAAGCGTTGAAAATTATTGAAATCGGACTAAAATTACGGCCGCTTTTCATATAACGGTTAATTTCGGAAATGCTTGAAACTGCATTATTTCGAAATTTAAGGACGCTAATTTACTCAAAATTGATGCACCCCGGCTTACCATCTAGCGGTAGGTTTCGGAAAGGTGAAAAAACATATATTTAATACCTGCGCCGGGTATTTAATGTTCGGCTCCAACCGAACTTAGACTTTCTTACTTGTTTTAGTTTATATTAAGTTTTCTACAACTACAGTTGCAGTTTTAATGAATTCTGATCTAGAATCGTTTGTAGTTGATTGTAGTTTAAAATTTTTTTTTAGTTAAAAAATAAGTGTGTAATGCGTTTTTTGAATTTATATGAAGTTTTTTTACAGCTAAAGCTTAAATTTTAATGAATTGTGGTCTAGAATCGTTTATAGTTGATTTTAGTTAAAAATTTTCTGTATTTGAAAAATAAGTGCGTAAGTCTTTTTTTTATTTAATTTATATGAAGATGTTTACAGCATCAATTTTTAATGAATTGTGGTCTATAATCGTTTGTAGTTGATTGCAGTTAAATTTTTTTTTTGTTGAAAAATATGTGCGTAATGCGTTTTTTTTTAATTATATGAAGTTTTTTATTGCTACCGCTTCAATTTTAATGAATCCTGGTCTAGAATCGTTAGTAGTTGATTGTAGTTAGATTTTTTTTGTTGAAAAATAAGTGCGTATTGTGTTTTTAAAAAAATGTATATGAAGTTTTTACAGCTACAGCTTCAATTTTAATGAATTTTAATTCTAATGAAGTCTAGAATCGTTTGCTGTTGATTTTAGTTAACTTTTTTTTTTTAGTTGGAAACTAACTGCGTAATGCGCCTTTTTTTAATTTATATTAAATTTTTCGCAGCTATAGCTGCAATTTTAATGTATTCTGATCTAATATCGTTTGTAGTTGATAGTAGTTCAAATTTTTTTTGTTGACAAATAAGTGTGTAAAACCTTTTTTTATATGAAGTTTCTTACAGCTACAGCTTCAATTTTAATGAATTGTGGTCTAGAATCGTTTGCAGTTGATTGTAGTTTTAATTTTTGTTTTTAGTTGAAAAATAAGTGCGTATGGCGTTTGTTTTTTAAATTATATGAAGCTTTTTACAGCTACAGATTCAATTTTAATGAATGCTGGTGTAGAAACGTTTGTATTTGATTGTAGTTAAAAATTTTCTTTATTTGAAAAATAAGTACGAAAGTCATTTTTATTTAAGTTTTTTACAACTACAGCTGCAGTTTTAATGAATTCTGATCTAGAATCGTTTGTAGTTAAAAATTTTTTTTTAGTTGAAAAATAAGTGCGTAATGATTTTTTTTAGTTTATATGAAGTTTTTTACAACTAAAGCTTAAATTTTAATGAATTGTGGTCTAGAATCGTTTGTAGTTGATTGTAGTTAAAAATTTTCTTTATTTGAAAAATAAGTGCATACATAAGTCGTAATTTTTTAATTTCTATGAAGTTGTTTACAGCTACAGCATCAATTTTAATGAATTGTGGTCTAGAATAGTTTGTAGTTGATTGTAGTGAAAACTTTTTTTAGTTGAAAAATATGTGCGTAATGCGTTTTTTTAATTATATGAAGTTTTTTTACAGCTACGGCTTCGATTTTAATTAATCCTGGTATAGAATCGTTTGTATTTGATTGTAGTTTAATTTTTTTTTGTGCAAAAATAAGTGCGTATTGGGTTTGTAAAAAAATGTATATGAAGTTTTTACAGCTACAGCTTCAATTTTAATGAATTTTAATTGTAATGAAGTCTACAATCGTTTACTGTTGATTGTAGTTTAATTTTTTTTTAGTTGGAAACTAACTGCGTAATGCGCCTTTTTTTTATTTGTATAAAGTTTTTCACAGCTATAGCTGCAGTTTTAATGAATTCGGATCTAGACTCGTTTGTAGTTGATTGTAGTTCAAAATTATTTTTAGTTGACAAATAAGTGTGTAATGCGTTTTTTTTTAATTTATATGAAGTTTTATACATCTACAGCTTCAATTTTAATGAATTGTGGTCTAGAATCGTTTGTAGGTAAAAATTTTTTTAAATGAAAAATAAGTGCGTAAGGCATTTGTTTTTTTTTTAATTTATATGAAGCTTTTTACAGCTACAGATTCAATTTTAATGAATGCTGGTCCAGAATCGTTTGTAGCTGATTGTAGTTTTAATTTTTGTTTTAGTTGAAAAATAAGTGCATAATGCGTTTTTTTTTTAATTTATATGAAGTTGTTTTCAGCTACAGCTTCAATTTTAATGAATTCCGGTCTAGAATCGTTTGTAGTTGATTGTAGTTTTAAAATATTTTTTAGTTGGAAACTAACTGCGTATTGCGTTAATCAATTTTTATGAATTCTGGTCAAGAATCGTCTGTAGTTGATTGTAGTTTTAAAATTTTTTTTAGTTGAAAAATAAGTGTGTAATGCGTTTTTTTTATTTATATGAAGTTTTTTACAGCTACAGCTTCAATTTTAATGAATTGTGGTCTAGAATCGTTTGTTGTTGATTGTTACAAAATAAGAGTGTAATGCGTTTTTTTTTTATTTATATGAAGTTTTTTAAAGCTACAGCTTCAATTTTAACGAATTGTGGTCTAGAATCGTTTGCTGTTGATTGTAGTTAAACATTTTTTTTTTAGTTGAAAACTAACTAACGAAACTTGGTACCTTCAATTATTTCGGGCGTAGGACGGACGGTATTGAAAATGGGCAAAATCGGACAATAACCACGCCTACATCACATATAACGGTAATTTTCAGAAATACAAAAACTGCGATATTTTAGTAACTACTGAAGATAATTCACTCAAAACTGATATTTACGAAAATTTTTAGACAAAAAATAAGAATATTATAAATTTTTGAAAAATGGGCGTAGCCACGCCCACTTATGGTTACATGTGTATATCTTGGTAACCGCTGCAGAAATGCTTGAAACTTCAATATTTCGAAATTTAAGGACGCTAATTTACTCAAAATTGATACACACCGGCTTACCATGTAGCGGTAGCTTTCGGAAAGGTGAAAATCATATACTTAGTACCTGCGCCGGGTATTTAATGTCCGGCTCCGCCCGAACTTAGATTTTCTTACTTGTTTTTTTTTTTTAAGTTGAAAAATAAGTGCATAATGCATTTTTTTAATTTATATGAAGTTTTTTACAGCCTCAGCTCCAATATTAATAAATTCGTAGTTGATTGTAGTTAAAATTTATTTATTTTTGTTGAAATATAAGTGCGTTTTGCGTTTTATTTTTAATTTGTATGAAGTTTTTTACAGCCACTGCGGCAATTTTAATGAATTCTGATCTAGAATCGTTTACAGTTGATTGTAGTTGAAATTTTTTTTTTAGTTGACATATAAGTGCGTAATGCTTTTTTTTAATCTATATGAAGTTTTTTAGAGCTACAGCTTCAATTTTAATGAATTGTGGCGTAGAATCGTTTGTAGTTGATTGTAGTTAAAAATTTTATTTAATCGAAATATAAGTGTGTATGGCGTTTTTTTAATTTATATGTAGTTTTTTACAGCTACAGCTTCAATTTTAATGAATTCTGATCTACAATCGTTTGTAGTTGATTGTAGTTAAATTTTTTTTGTTGAAAAATAAGTGCGTATTGCGTGTTTTTTTAAATATATATGAAGTTTTACCAGCTACAGCTTCGAATTTAGTTAATTGTGGTCTAGAATCGTTTGTAGTTGGTTGTAGTTTAAAATTTCTTTTAAGTTGAAAAATTGGTACGTAATGCGTTTTTTTTAAATTTATATGAAGTTTTTTACAGCTACAGCTTCAATTTTAATGAATACTGGTCTAGAATCGTTTGTAGTTGATTGTAGTTTTAATTTTTTTTAGTTGAAAAATAAGTGCGTATGGCGTTTTTTTTTTAATTAATATGAAGTTTTTTACAGCTACAGCTTCAATTTTAATGAATTCTGGTCTAGAGTTGTTTGTAGTTGAATTTTTTTGTTCAAAAATAAGTGCGTAATGCGTTTTTAAAAAAATCTATATGAAGTTGCAATATTAATGATAGAATCGTTTGCAGTTGATTGTAGTTTTAATTTTTGTTTTTAGTTGAAAAAAAAAGTGCGTATTGCGTTTTTTTTTAATTTATATGAAGCTTTTTACAGCTACAGCTTCAATTTTGACGAATTCTGGTCTAGAATCGTTTTTAGTTGATTGTCGATTCAACAATTTTTTTTTGAGTTGAAAAATTAGAGCGTAATGCGTTTTTTTTAATTTATATAAAGTTTTTTTTTTTTCAAGGTACAGCTTCAATTTTAATGAATTGTGGTCTAGTAGCGTTTGTAGTTGATTGTAGTTAATTTTTGTTTTGTTGCAAAATAAGTTCCTTATGCGTTTTTTTTAATGTATATGAAGTTTTTTACAGCTACAGCTTCAGTTTTAATGAATTGTGGTCTAGAATCGTTTGCTGTTGATTGTAGTTTTAAATTTTTTTTTTGTTGGAAACTAACTGCGTATTGCGTTAATCAATTTTTATGAATTCTGGTCAAGAATCGTCTGTAGTTGATTGTAGTTTTAAAATTTTTTTTAGTTGAAAAATAAGAGTGTAATGCGTTTTTTTTATTTATATGAAGTTTTTTACAGCTACAGCTTCAATTTTAATGAATTGTGGTCCTAGAATCGTTTGCTGTTGATTGTAGTTAAACATTTTTTTTTTTTTGTTGAAAACTGACTGCGTAATGAGTGAAAATCTCTCAAGTTGGCCACCCAAAATTGGATTTTTTCAAAAAAATAACTTTATTCGGTTTACAACCATAAAAAAATTTTATTTGAACAGTTTTGCAAAACTCGAATTTTTACAAGAGTTATTGTTAATAACTTTTTTTTGATGAATTCAATAATTATTATTATCCACTGATTCATAGGATGTAGCTTGCTGACTTATGGCATTATAATAGTGAATTAGACACGCTTTAGCCTGATTGTTTCGATTTTTCAAAAAATCGTTAGTTTGTACAAAATTTCAAATTTTTATAAAAAAAATTTATAAACAAATGGAAATATTTATTACTTCTCGATCAGATATTTGAATCGTTTACATTGAATATCAATCGTTATTCTATAATACATTATTTAAAGAAAAAAAACACGGAAACTTGCATGCAGTCAAAAGTTATACATTTTGCTCGCTCCTGCCACGGATTCTTTTGCTTTCAAGCCGCGTGCCGCGCGGACTCGCAGCGAGCGTGGTGCAAAAATTGATTTATATACAAGGCATAGATTATCTAATACAATATTTTTATACCCGAGCGCACTTGTGCATAAGGATATTATATTTTTGTTCACATAACGGTTGTTTGTAACAGGCAAAACGAATCGAGATAGATATAAACAAATGTATACATAAATGATCACAATGAAAAGAGAAATCGATTAAGCGGTGACTGTCTGTCTGTCCATCCGTCCGTTCGTCCGTCCGTCTGTGCACACGATAACTCGAGTAAAAATTGAGATATCACAACGAAACTTGGTACCTTCACTTCTTTCGGGCGTAGGACGGACGGGCAAAATCGGACAACTGTAATCGGTGTAACGGTAATTTTCATCATACAAAAAACGCGATATTTTAGCAACTACTGAAGCTAATTCACTCAAAATTGATATTTACAATAATTTTTAGACGAAAAATAAGAATATTATAAATTTTTGAAAAATGGGCATAGCCACGCCCACTTATGGTTACATGTATATATCTTGGTAACCGCTGCACCAATTTCTTCCAAACCTGGCGCAGTTGTTGGCCCTGGTACAGCATACCAACATGCCAAAAATTTTTTAAATCGGACAATAATCTCGCCCACATCCCATATAACGGTAATTTGGAGAAATACGAAATCTTCGATAAATCAATAAATATTAAAGCTAATTTACTCAAAATTGATGCTTGCAACAATTCTTCAACAAGAAATACGTTTATGATAAAATTTTGGAAAACGGGCGTGGCACCGCCCACTTATGATCACATATATGTATCTCGGTAACCGTTCTACCAATTTGTACCAAACCCGGTATGGTTATTGTGCTTGCCACATAAAAGCAAAACGTTGAAAATTTTTGAAATCGGTCTAAAATTACGGCCGCTTTTCATATAACGGTAAATTTCAGAAATGCTTGAAACTTCAATACTCCGAAATTTAAGGACGCTAATTTCGGAAATGTGAAAAACATATGTATGTATATTTAATATTTGCGCCGGGTATTTAATGTTCGGCTCCGCCCGAACATTGACTTTCTTACTTGTTTAAAGTTGTATACATAAATATGTACATACAGAACATGCATATTTATATATGTATGTATGTATGTATGTATGTATGTATTTATGTATGTACATATGCATGTACTTTGTCTTTACAGAAAAAAATAAGTAAAGAGGATAGCATAATTGTTTGTGCCGCAGAAACAAAAAACAACTAGACACTTTAACACCCCCAAAATAGTTTGCTACTTGTAGCAGTTATGCAGCCGTCCACATAGCCAAAATTTGGCAACACAAAGCAGAAATATCGCGTGCGTCGGTCGCAGCTGTTGCAAATTAATAAAATGATGTTAAATATTTTTTCCTTTTAATCAAATGAGAGCAACAAATATAATTTTTCATGCAATTATTGGTATGAAATATTAATTTATCTGTCGTCAATATGTTAATTTAGTGGCCGAAGCATTCTCTGCCAAGCTTCATTGTAGAAAGCATACTTTTAACGTGCATACGCAACGCCAAAGCTGCAGGTATGTGGACCGGCCTCTATTCTTTTTTACGCAAATTTTCCCATATTTACATATACATACATACATATGTCCTTGAACAACAACCCACAAATACATTTTTTTACTAAGGATTATATTTCGTTCAGGTATGCAGCATAACTACTACAAGTAGAAAATTATTTTGGGGGCGTTAAAAAGTGTTTAGTTGTTTTTTGTTTCTGCGGCACAATCGATTATACCATCCTCTTTACTTATTTTTCTCTGTAAAGACAAAATACATGCATATGTACATACATACATAAATACATACATACGTGCATATATAAATATGCATGTTATATATGTACATTTTTATGTATACAACTTTAGAAAACATTGTATTAAATAATCTATGCTTTGTATATAAATAAATTTTATTTTTTTCCGTTCTCTGGTTGCACCACGCTCGCTCCGAGTCCGCGCAGCACGCGGCATGAAAGCAAAAGCACCCATGGCAGGAGCGAAAATAATTTATAACCTTTGACTGCATGCAAGTTTCCGTGTATTTCTTTTTTTCTTTTAAATAACGTATAAGAATAAGGATTGACATTCAATGTAAACGATTAAAAAATCTGATTGAGAAGTAATAAATATTTCCATTGGTTTATACAAATTTTTTATAAAACCTAATATTTTTTTACAAAATAATGATTTTTTGAAAAATTTAAACAATCAGGCTAAAGCGTGCCTAATTAGCTATTATCATCAAAAAAAATCGCCACGCTGAATTCATCAAAAAAAAAGTTAATAACAATAACTCTTGTAAAAATTCGAATTTTGCAAAATTGTTCAAATTATATTTTATTTTATGGTTGTAAACCGAATAAAGTGATTTGTTTGAACAAATCTTGACCATCCAATTTTGGGTGGCCCACTTGAGAGATTTTCACTGTAATGCGTTTTTTAATTTATGTGAAATTTTTTACAGCTACAGCTTCAATTTTAATGAATTCTGGTATAGAATCGTTTGTAGTTGATTGTAGTTTAAAAATTTTTTTAGTTGAAAATAAGTGATTAATGCGTTTTTTTAATGTACATACATATATGAAGTATTTTACAACTCCAGCTTCAATTATAACGAATTTTGGTCTAGAATAGGGCTGCCATAATCCTGAACCCATCGACCAGGACTATTATTCCCTATAAATACAGTTTCTTTGGTTCTGGCGTTGCATTATTTTGAAGTATTTTCTGATATTATAGCAATGTAGTTTTGTGGTACAATCCGTAGAGCTAAATGATTGATGATGATGAAGCGCTCAAGTTCTGATTTTTGTAACCATAAAAGAACAGAAAGAGAAATTTCTTGACGGTGACGTAACTTGGGAAAATGTTTGGCGCTTTTAACGTGGTCTTGAAGGCTTGTCTTACAACCATTAGCAAACTTACACATATCCTACAATGCGCTTCATGATCATTTTTGCCATTTTGTATATGCATAACATAAAGATAATTTGTTGGGCTATCTGAAGTGAAGCCATTCTAAACGACTTACCCAATAACGACTGGAAAAAGTGCTTCTCTGCATGCTTCCTAGAAAGGGGTTTCCTATTTAAAATTTACGCGAATGTAATTAAGTATATGTTTATATTATTTAGCATTACAAATATGATTCAATAAGCATTTTAAGTCTCAACAAAATATATTTTATCTGAACCTTAAATATTTAAATTCCTTAAAGAAATATGATTTGTATGAACTAAAAAAGCTTTAAAAGAACTTCTTCAAAAGGCCTTGAGAAGAACGTCCTACAAACGCCCTTCTGGAAGCTCTTCTTTGAGTAGCAAAAGCAGAAGCCTTTCAATTTGTGCCACTCCGTACAAAAAAGGAAGGCCGTGTACCTGTTCAGGAGCTTGCACATTTTTGGCTTTGCTTGAAATTTTAACCAAAAAAACTAAACAGAAAGGAAGTAAACTCACCAGATATTGTTCACCATATTAGAAACAATGTTTCATTATTGATTTTCAACTACTAATGCTTTTTTTTCAAAGCAAAAATCTGCTAAAAATTTGATGGGTGTCTGCATTGACCTTCATTAAAGAAGCAGGACAATTTAAGTGTGGACCAGGACACCAGGACTATTTGTTTAAATCATGACAAATCCTGGAAAACGAGGACGTCTGGCAGCCCTAGTCTAGAATCGTTTCTAGTTGATTGCAGTTTTAATTTTTATACCCGAGCGCACTTGTGCATTTTGTTCACATAACGGTTTTTTGTAACAGGCAAAATGAATCGAGATAGATATAGACAAATGCATACATAAATGATCAGAATGAAATGAGAAATCGATTAAGCGGTGACTGTCTGTCCGTCCGTCCGTCCGTCTGTGCATACGATAACTCGAGTAAAAATTGATATATCTTAACGAAACTTGGTATGTGCACTTCCTTCGGGCGTAGGACGGATGTTATTGAAAATGGGAAAAAACGGACACACCTACCTCCCATATAACGGCAATTTTCAGAAGATTATTCACTGAAAATTGATATTTAGCCGCTGCACCAATTTCTTCCAAACTTGGAACAGTTGTTGGCCTGGATAACCATACCAAATGACCGAAAAGTTTTAAAATCGGACAATAACCACGCCCACATCCCATATAACGGTAATTTAGAGAAATACGAAATACTCGATAAATCAGTAAATATTAAAGCTAATTTATTCAAAATTGATGCCTGCAAAAATTCTTTACCAGGAAATACATTTATGGTAAAATTTTGGAAAATGGGCGCGGCACCGCCCACTTATGATCAGATATATGTATCCCGGTAACCGTCGTACCAATTTGTACCAAACTCGGTATGGTCATTTTGCTATCCAGACAATGCATAAGGCTGAAAATTATTGAAATCTGACTAAAATTACGGCCGCTTTTCATATAACGGTAAATTTCAGAAATGCTTGAAACTTCAACATTTCGAAATTTGAGGACTCAAAATTTATACTAAAAACATTCCCTTGAAAAGAAGTAACATTGTTTGGAATTTTGGAAAATGGGCGTGATATCGTCCAAATATGACAATATAAGTTTATCTCATTATGTCTAACTGAACGTTCTATCGAAGATGTTTAAAATAGGGGTAAAAGAACCCCGGCTTACAATGTAGTGGTAGTTTTCGGAAAGGTGGAAAGATATATTTAATACTTGCGCCGGGTGTTTAATGTTCGGCTCCGCCCGAACTTAGACTTTCTTACTTTTTTCTTTTTTAATTGAAAAATAAGTGCGTATGGCGTTTTTTAAAAAAATGATATGAAGTTTTTTTACAGCTACAGTTTCAATTTTAACGAATTCTGGTCTAGAATTGTTTGTGGTTGATTGTAGTATACATTTTTTTAGATGAAAAATAAGTGCGTAATGCGTTTTTTTTACATTTTACAGCTAGTTTGTAGTTTAATTTCATTTTGTTGAAAAATAAGTGCATATTGCGTTTTTTTTGTTAATTTATATGAAGCTTTTTACAGCTTCAAATTTAATTAATTGTGGTCTAGAATCGTTTGCAGTTGATTGTAGTTTATAATTTTTTTAAGTTGAAAAATAAGTGCTTTATGTGAAGACTTTTACAGCTACAGCTTCAATTTTAATGAATTCTGGTCTAGAATCGTTTTTAGTCGACTGTATTGTTTTTTTTTTAGTTGAAAAATAAGTGCGTATGGCGTTTCTTTTTTAATTTATATGAAGTTTTTTACAGCTACAGCTTCAATTTTAATGAATTCTGGTCTAGAATCGTTTGTAGTTGATTGTAGTTTAAATTTTATTTTTATTGAAATATAAGTGCGTGTTGTCGTTTTAAAAAAATTTATATGAAGTTTTTTTACAGCTGCAGCTTCAATATTAATGAATTCTTGTATAGAATCGTTCGTAGTTGATTGTAGTTTTAGATTTTTTTTAGTTGAAAAATAAGAGTGCAATGCGTTTTTTTTATTTATTTATTTTTTACAACTACAGCTTTAATTTTAATTAATTGTGGTCTAGAATCGTTTGCTGTTGATTGTAGTTAAACATTTTTTTTTTAGTTGAAAACTAACGGCGTAATAAGTGAAAACCTCTCAAGTGGGCCACCCAAAATTGGATGGTCAAGATTTTTTCAAACAAATAACTTTATTTCGTTTACAACCATAAAAAAATATAATTTCAACAGTTTTGCGAAATTAAAATTTTTACAAGAGTTTTTGTTATTAACTTTTTTTTGATGAATTCAGTAATTTTTTATTATCCGCAGATTCATAGGATGTAGCTTGCTGATGTTTTGTAAGATAATAGTTAATTAGACACGCTTTAGCCTGATTGTTTCGATTTTTCAAAGAATCAATATTTTGTACAAAATTTTTAATTTTTATAAAAAATTTGTATAAACAAATGGAAATATTTATTACTTCTCGATCAGATATTTCCATTGAATATCAATCCTTATTCTATAATACATTATTAAAAAAAAACACGGAAACTTGCATGCAGTCAAAAGTAATACTTTTTTTTCGCTCCTGCCACGGATGCTTATGCTTTCATGCCGCTTGCCGCGCGGACTCGAGCGTGGTGCAACCAGAGAACGGAAAAAAATAAAATTTATTTATATACAAACCATAGATTATCTAATACAATATTTTTTAAAGTTGTATATATATATATGTACATACATACATAACATGCTTATTTATATATGTATAAATGTACACAGCGGGGCCAGAAGCGCTCCATTGGTTCTATTGGAGCGCTCCATATTCAGCAGTAAGCGCTCCCTTCCTAATTTCATACTTCATTGTATTTTAACATTGTGTGTCATTAGAAAGAAGCGCTCCCTTGCTGCTCCCAAAGGAGCCCTTCGTGAGCGCTTCAACTAAAGCATTTAAAAAGCGATGCATGCAAATTTTAATTTTTATATTATATTTTTGTTTTCATAAAAGAATGGCGTTTTTGTAAACCATTTGATGGTTTTATTAGGTGTACTTATAAACATGTTTTTTTTTCTTTTCTTTGGGGTATACATTCGGAAATACATACATACATACATGTTTGCACATAAATTAACTTTTTTCAAAAGAAAATATTTTATGTTACTATTCCCACCATGCAAAACATGAGAAATAGGCAACAATCGTCAATGGCAACAAATTGGCGACTCACCGGTTTATTGCTGTGGTGACAAATCGGCAACATTTCTTTCATGTCAACTTTGGAATAAATAAGTTATCAAAAATTCCTAAACTTATAAATTTCGCGTCGATAGTATTATCCAAAATCGTCTAATTTTTACCAGGGACAGAATTGAAAAAATAGGAAGCCCCATAGGGAAAGAAAGAATTATTTCTGTTTCTATATAAGTTCCAATTTTGTATACAAAAAA
>NW_023458557.1:12344855-12352488 GCF_013731165.1 Rhagoletis pomonella | reverse complement strand
TAGTTCAACTTGTATATTTAAGAGAAATGAAAAGAAAAGAAGAAATAAAACTAAAATAAAAACAATCGATGGTAGGGAAAAATAAAAACCATCGATACTATCGATAGTGTTATCGATAGTTTTGCACCTCTACTGGTCTCCCCTCTCACTGAGTTATTCATGGTCCTTCGAGCGGCTTTTGTTATATCCACTAGACGACCAAGCGCTATCGATAGTGCTATCGATAGTTTTGTGTTTTTCGAGACTATCGTGAATATTGATAGTTTTTCTGAAAACTATCAAAACTATCGATGGTGTGACTATCGATAGTTTGACACCTCTAGTGTAAATCTACGTCCTGACGCGGTTATGTGTGAATAATATTGTAAGAAAATTCTCTTACTCAGTTCTGAAATTCCGTGGCTTCAAGCAACCAAGTCTTCTAACTTCGCAACTAGGCGCCTTAAAATATCGCACCACTTTCCACACAATGCAACGCTCGTAGTTCCTGCTCCTTTTCATTTTTGTATATGTATGTATCTATAAATGCATGTGGTCGAAAAACAAAAAAAAAGTTTACACAATTCAAAACTATCTCAAAGCACAATTGAATTTTTAATGAAAATTAGAAAATGCCAACTTGAAAAGAGTTAAAAGTTATTCATTATTTGACATTATAGTCGGTGTTCAACATGGTTCAAAAAAAAACTGGTAGAAGCCAATTTGACGTCAAACCTACAAAAGTCAAAGTTTTCGGGAGAGTAAAAATAAAAATTAGCGTGTGTAAGAAAAATAAAAAAATTGTATTTCACTGGTTGACGTTTTTAAGTAAACTCGAATTCAATTTGATTTTTATTTATTTATTTTCTTTAGTTAAAATTTGTGAACTTGTATATTGTTTTCTTTTTTTGATTTATGAGTTGCAGTGTTATTGGAGGGACTTTTTGGCATAAGGGTCATAGGAACGGCACTTGGCATCAAATATGCTTTTCCTGTACCTCCCGGTGTATTTGTGAAATCTGCTCCTTTAAAATGTTTAACGCACAGCAGGGCATTTCGCTGCAGCTCTGCCCCACAGCTGCTTCCGCAACGCTCCTTACGCGAAGGACATTGAGGCACGTTAAAAAAATTAGTGGTGTCTGCTTTATATTTAACATCACATAAAAAACAACGCTTCGGGTGCTGCATTTTTAACACATACACTAAGTATAAACCGCACAACACTACAAAAATTCCAATGTTAATTAAAATTTGTTATTAACGAACATTCAAAAAAAAAACAACGATATGACATTCAAGGCGTAACGAAATATAGGAAATAAAATAAAATCAAGTTGAAGTTTAAAGGTTTGGTTCTCATGTGAGCAACGTCATTTTGGCTTCTACCTGTATTTATGTGCCTTGGGTGTTCAAAAGAGAGAAATGTCAAAATCACTTCTACCTTGTTTAATATGCCTTGATTTTGAGTAGCAAAATAAAATATTTTCTTTTGAAAAATAGTTAATTTATGTACAAACATGTATGTATGTGTATATATATTTTCGTATGTATACCACATAGAAAAGAAAAACAATAAGTACACTTAATAAAGCTTCCAACTGGTTTCAAAAACGCCATTTTTTTATTAAAACAAAGATATAATATGAAAATTAAAATTTACATGCATCGCTTTTTAAATGCTTTAGTTGAAGCGTTCACCAAGGGCTTCTTTGGGAGCGGCAAGGGAGCGCTCCTTTCTAATGACACCCTATGTTAAAATACAATGAAGTGTGAAATTAGGAAGGGAGCGCTCACTGCTGAATATGCGGTGCTCCAATAGCACTAATGGAGCGCTTCTGGCCCCGTTGGGTATGTACCTATGCATGTATTTTGTCTTTACAGAGAAAAATAAGTAAAGAGGGTAGTATAATCGTTTGTGCCGCAGAAACAAGAAACAAAAAACAACTAAACAATTTAACACCCCCAAAATAGTTTGCTAGTTGTAGCAGTTATGTAGCCAAAATTTGGCATCGGTAACTCCAACACAAAGCAGAAATATCGCGTGCGTCGGTCTCAGCTGTTGCAAATAAATAAAATTATGTGAAATATTTTTTCCTTTTTTCCAAACGGGAGCAATAAGTATCATTTTTCATGCAATTATTGGTATGAAATATTAATTTATCTGTCGTTAATATGTTAATTTATTGGCCGAAGCATTCTCTGCCAAGCTTCATTGTAGAATGCATACTTTAACGGCATACGCAACGCCAAAGTTGCAGGTATGTGGGCCGGCCTCTATTCTTTGTTTACATAAATTTTCCCACATTTACATACATGGGCGTCGCCAGGATCGAATTTAGAGTGGGTGGGGGTGGAGGGCTAGGGCCGACATATAATAAATTTCAAAATTGTCATCTTTACACATTCATGTTTCTGGTATGCGGGGATGATATGTACTTGCCGATTTGTTTTACAAAAATTATTTAAAAAGCAGACGTCTCGGTTGCTCAGCAAACCGGTTAATCGTTTCTGCAATTATTTCACATTGGTTCTCTAAAATAAATTTTCGATGTATTCTTAAAATGCATAAACCTAAAGGTTAAGTTTATAGGAAATTAAAGTAACAATTTATTAAATCTTGTAGTAACTCCCGAAATACGGGTGAGTACTTAGCTCAAAATTTATTTAAAGTACTTCGTGAAAGACAACAATTAATCTTGTATTGCTAGTGTTGTTCCGATACGAGTAACTACAAGTAATTACTCGATACTTTCTTCAAGTACTGAGTACTTTTTGTACTAGAATCCTTCCGGCAAGTACTTAGGTGGGTATCGAATACGCGATTAAAGTATTTCTTGCTTTTCCAAAAATTCTGAATTACGGTTCTGACAATATATGAATCATGCTGTTGTGGTTTTTGCACCACTTTAAGTTGGCTAATAAAGAAAGTGTCAATTCCTGCTTTCCCGTACTAGTCAATTATTAAAATTTTGCGAGATACAGATTTTTGGCTACTTTTTCGGTAAGTTTGGTCGGCGAGTACTCGAACCGATTCTGTTTTTCTTCACATGACATAAGTACTTACAATGAGTTCGATATGAGTAAGTATCGAGTACTTCTCTCCGATACATTTGTGGCATCGATAATATTCTTCAATATTTTTAAAGAGTACAGGTATCGAGTTCAAGGTCGTATCAGAACAACACTATATATTGCTAGACACCTGATAACCCAGGATAATTTTTAAGTTCTTAAAAGACGTTACTCTACTCTAAGCTTCGTGCAGTAGGCCAAGAGAAAACCGTCATCTTTAAGGTAAAGTCCAACCTTTCACAATATCTGGTATTAGTCTTAATCTGAAACGCAATAATCATTGAAAATTTGCGCCGTTTATGGTGAAACGCAGCTAATATCACACTTTCAAACTAAAGCTTTCTTAACCCTAGAAGCCTAATCTATTTGGGAGTTACGTAAGGCCTTAACATACGCCTTAGAGGCTTATGTATTATGAGGTGGGTTTTGTCGAAGGCTGAGGTGAGCTCAGCCGATCCAGAGTCCAGCGAAGGTCCCACTAGCCCCCACCAAATAAAACACACTATTTCCGTGTATTTACCTCGAACACACACACACACACACAGCGCTATGACTAGAGTGCCAGCAATCTTATGTCCAAAGAGAGGGAGAGCGAGAGAGTGCGAGGTAACGTTCGTTGTTGTCGGGCGGTCGGGTCGGAGTGGATGACGATGAGAGCGCTAGCAGCACGGCGGATGCCTTGTTTTAGTCGAAAATTATCGGCGAAGTCTTTTCTTTCTGCGTCGAGTAGAGCTAGCGCGTGGTCATGCGCGTCTGGGGGGTTAACTTCATCGACGGGGATGCAGCTATTTTCGGCGGTGTCCCCACTATTTGGCGGTCCGCCTGTCGCCGTGTCTACGACGCTTGGTTTGCAATCGGGTGATCGTGGCCCGGCAGGGCTGGGTGGTCGCTCGTTGTTGGCGGGTGCTTCTGTAATTGCGCCAAGAGGTTCGTTCGGTGCTGCGGCTGCTGCCAGGAGTGGTGGCCCCCGAAAGTTCGGGACCCGCCGAATCCTGGCTTTGTAGTGGCCAGGGTACGCTTTCGAATGGCGGACGCCATGGTTGGATGCGTTGCGGTTCATCCGGCGGAGCTGGGTGACGGTTTCTGCGACTCATCACTGTGGTGTATCTGACGTGACTGGCGGGATAATCTCAAATGATAAGATGGAGAACGGGTTTCGGTTGTTATGCGTTGAACGGCTTCAAGTCCTGCAGGTGCGCGTGCGTTGGTTGTTTGTCGGGCCGCTCGGGGTTTACGAGTTTCACCGTGTTGGTGGAGATGTACTTGGTGATCGTATATGGGCCTGAGAATTTCGGCGCGAGCTTCTGAGCATAGTTGTCGGCAGCCGAGGAGAGAGGGTGATCTCGCTTCAATACCTTCTCTCCTACTCTAGGTTTCCACGGCCGTCTGGGTAGGTCGTAGTACTTTTTCTGCTGTTTGGCCGCCACGGCGAGGTGCCCCTTTATCTCTGCCCATAGCTCGGTGATGGCTGGGGATGCCGTGGGGTGTTCTTCTGGTACTGCCCCTTCGGTGCGTATCTGCCATGGTGCCGCGGGATTGCGTTCGAAGTTGATCTCCGCGGCGGAAGCTCGCGTTGATTCGTGTTGGGCCGTGTTGATGGAAAAGGCGATCTGGGGGAGCTCCTGATCCCAGGTGCGATGATCTGTCCTTGAACGCTGTGCTATCATGGTTTTAACTACCCGATTGGTTCGCTCGGTCGGGTTTTCATGAGGGGCGTAGGCTGCGGTGAATTTGTGCTCTATGCGATGCTGGCTGAGAAATTCCGCTATGGCTTTCCCCACAAACTGCTTTCCGTTGTCGCTGAGAAAGATGGCTGGGCAGCCAAACCGGTAAATGATTCTCTCCTGGAGTGCTTTGATGACGTTGGCGGTGGTGGCTTGGCGCACGGGAATTAACTCAACCCATTTAGAGAATTTATCGACCAGGATGAGGAGGCACGTGTTTCCTTGTTTGGAGCGTGGAAGCGGTTCGACAAAGTCGGCCGTGACGACTTCCCATGGTCGCGAGCACTACATGGTGGCCATTAATCCTGCTGGTCGTCTTTGTTCCACCTTGTACTCGGCGCAGGACAGGCACCTTCGTACATGCTTGAGTACGTAACGGTACATCCCAGGCCAGTAGTAGTTCTGCTGTGCTCGTTTGAAAGTATTCTTGACGCCTAGGTGTCCGGCTGCTGCGGCGTCATGCACCTCTTGCAGGATATCTAGTCTGCGACTGGTGGGGATGCAGAGCTTCCATTGAGGCGCACGGGAGAGCTTGTTGTTGCGCGGCGCGATGTGGCGGAACAATCTATTGTCGATGATTTGGTAGTCCGGGTTGCGGCTAGGCTGTTGCTGTACTGTCCTCAGTTTTCTCTCGTACCACTCGCTGGTGCTGGTTTCCACGGTGTACATTGCGTCTGCTCCATCATCGGTTGTTGTCAGGGGACATCGAGAGAGTGCGTCTGCTACTACGTTCAACGCTCCCTTTCGATATACGATGTCAAAATTATACTGTTGGAGTTCGAGCGCCCATCTCGCCAGTCGTCCGGATGGGTTCTGCAGTGAGTGTAGCCACTTCAATGAGTGGTGGTCGGTGATTACTGTGAAGTGGTATCCTTCTAGGTACGGTCTCATCTTGCGGATTCCCCATAGCACGTCGAGGCACTCCTGTTCGGTCTCTGAATAACGCTTCTCCAGGTCGTTCAGGCTTCGGCTGGCATACGCTGGGACTATCTCGTGGTCGGAGTGACGTTGAAACTGGACCACTCTGAGCCCTTCTCCGCTGGCATCGGTTTGGAAGAAGAAGAGGCGGTTGAAGTCGGGGCAGCAGAGTACTGGCGCGGTCGTCAGATTCTGTTTTAGTGCAAGGAATGCGTTAGCTTGTGGTGCGTCCCATACCCAGCCTTTCTTCAGCAGTTGGTTGAGTGGTGCTGCAACTGTGGAGAAATCGGCGACGAAACGTCGGTACCATGATGCGAGACCGAGGAATCGACGAAACTCTGGGATATTCTGAGGCGCAGGTATCTCTCGTACGGCGGATATTTTAGCAGGATCAGTGTGTATTCCCTCTGAGCTAACAATGTGGACGAGGTAGTGGAGCTTCTGTTGCGCAAAGCTACATTTATCGAAGTTCACCTGCATCCTCTTCCCTTGGAGTCGTTCGAACACCTCGCGTAGATTGCTCATGTGTTCCTCGAAGGTGTCTCCTAGGATGATTATGTCGTCTAGATACGCGAATACTTTCGGCTGTAGTTCGGGCCGAGGATCGCGTCGAGGGCGCGCTGGAATGTCACTGGCGCGGAGTGTAACCCGAACGGCATGACTCTCCACTGAAACAGCCCTCTCCCTGGGACGGTGAAGGCGGTGTACGGCCGTGATCCTTTGGCTAGGTGTATCTGCCTGTAGCCATTGGGGCAGCGGGTATGCGTCTTGTTCGCTGGCGGCGTTGAGCTGGCGGTAGTCTATGCACATCCTCCAGCTTCCTTGCTTCTTACGAACCAGGACAATCGGCGAGCTGTACGCGCTCTTTGATGGTTCGATCCGCTTAGCCGCCAGTAACTCATCGACTTCAGCATTGATCACCTGTTGCATGGCCGGATTGCGGGGGTAGTAACGCTGTTTCAGCGGCCGGTTGTGCTTAAGGGTGATCACATGCTCAGCGGCGGTGCTAGGTCCGGTAATTCTGCTGAAGGTCTGCTGGTGGTGTGCCAGGAATTCGGCCAGCTGCTTCTTCTGTTCTCCGTTCAGATGTTCTCTCTCGGTTAATGTGTGCAGCTGGGCGGGTACATCCGTCGTCCGTGGGGTAGGTGCAGGCAGTGGTTGTCCATCCAGGGTGAGGATGGCCCCTCTGTCCCTAAGGAAATCCATCCCCAGGATCATGCGTTCGGCGAGATTTGGGAGTGCCGAAGCCAGGGTGGTTGTTGCTCGCTCGTTGTACATTATCCTTACAGGGTAAGTGTACAAGCTGGAGACGCAGGTTTGATCGGCCAGTTGTACATTTCGGTGATTAGGTCAATGCTGGATTTTCCTCTCTTCAAGGTGTTGACGTATGGACTTGTCGAGCGTTGCGCCGTGTCCAATAGTGCCCGTACGCTCATACCTTCTACGCTCACATTGATGTAGTAGCGACCATCTACTTTGCCTCCTTGTTGGGTGTTAGTGTCCACAGGGACGGCGGCGATCGGAACTGTTCCGTTGCTGCGTATTTTGCGGGGCGGCTTAACTGTGGCAGTGTTGCACGGACAATCCCGGGAGAGGACGTTATCTCGACCGCAACTAGAGCAGAACAGTTTTTTCGTCCTTCGGCATCGGAAGCGGAGGTGCCCGCGCCCTTTGCAATGCCAGCAGGATACCTCTCGGCTGTACCTTTCTTCTAGGGGAGTTAGGCTGTGTGCTGCTTGTCTGCTGTTTCTGGCCTCCTCGCCTTTCAGAAGCTCAAATTCGTCGGTGAGATCCATCAGTTCCTCGATTGCTTTAAACTCCCCTCGGTTGACGAAGAGGCGATACTCCACACATAGGCCATCGTAGATGCGTTCCAGGTGGTCCTCCCCACATATAGTCGGGTGTTGGCGTATAAGCGTTTGTAGTGCCAAGATATAATC
>NW_023458557.1:12309343-12329855 GCF_013731165.1 Rhagoletis pomonella | reverse complement strand
TAACGAGTCAGAAATCTGAGTTGCGAGAAAATAACGCCGAGTCATGTGTGCAGGAAGAATCTTTACAAGATGATAGGTCAGCGAGTCCAGCAACCGAATGCACCATGTTGCCATCTGAAGCACCAAACGTCAATGAGACTTGCAATAGTAACTGGCATAAGACAATGTGCCCTAATATCACAGGGTTTTACTTTCAACCCAAACCAGATATTGAATACCGTAACGAGCTCAGCAACAACAATAAAAAATTCCAAATTCTTTGTAATGGAAATAATATAAGAAACCATTCATTGATAGAAGGGAAATATTATTCTGTAAAAAATACCTACAGATTTGATTCTTTTGTACAAATATTGCTTAGTGATGCAGTGGATGATGAACACTATTCTTTATTCTTGACAGGTTCAAAAACCAAAACAATTAAATTTGTTCTAGATTATATGCAAGAAGGACCAAACAAACAAGTTTATGACGAAAGAAATATATTATTGACCAATTTCTTCCCTGAGTTAATTCACGAATATCTGGGAAATGATTAAGTATTGAGACCTTACTCACTAGATATTTATGGCAATGTAACTGGAATGTGGGCATGGTGTTTTAACACCGAGCCTTCAGCGTATCTGACTTTTGAATGTCCTCAATGTGGCAAATATATGAAACGTAGACATAGTTTGACTGTCAATAACCGCACTATAGTTGACAAGGGATCTAGAACTCTAGCTTATTGTGAATTATTCAATGAACCTGGCAACTGCCATTGTGTCAACGATTCATGTGATGAGATTTGCAAGGTAACCATTGATTATAAATCCCAGGTGTTTGTGGAATTATACATCCGATCAAATGTTACTCACAAAATGGGACTAGAATGTAAATTAGGTGCTTTGCCAACGGTTATTGACTTAAAATCCCAGAAATATCGTTTGGCTGGAGTCATTGAGCTTAAACATCATCACTACAAGGCATATTGTTATCGTGGAATGACAAATTGGGAAATACATGATGATTGTGAAGTTAGAACCTCTAGGTGTGATAAAAACAAGAAGGTTGAACCTCATGCTGTAGTTTACGTTCGCTGCAATACTATTGACCGAAAAATGTCTCCATCAACAATGTATACGAAGTCCAATGAAGAGAATGTGGTCAAAAGAGAAATAGATATAGAGGTTTTAGACGATTCTGACTCTACATCTCGTGATAATTGGCGAGGGAAAGAAACACAGGAAGTGGTAATAGATAATTCTTCGACAGTTGCAGGCCAAAGCGAAGGAATTATTCAAGGGGGATGGAGGTAAAACTTCTGTGAATCATACTGCTTTCGTTTTAAAAAATGGCATATTAAATGTATGATTATTTGATACTTTTGCTTATAAATGTGTAAGCTGACACATATCGTCGCTGAGCTGAAGATCGCCCTATGTCGGCTGCCGCTTCAAAAACGACGTATTTCAGGAAACGGTAGAAAAGCGCACTATTTCAGAATTTGGTTGAGGAACGTGCTATTTCAGAATTCTTTTCTAGATAGGGCGTTTTTAACCAAATTCTGAAATAGGCCCTTCTTCAACCATTTTCTGAGATAGGGCGTTTTCGAACCGGTAGTCGAGATAGGTCGTACTTCCACTCAGGCGCCGATATGTACATAGTATTTTTTTGGAATTTAATTTAAGTTGAATGGCAAATAAAAAGAGCGTGAAGCTACATATGAGTTGAAAACATGTGGTTGTTCTTCAAAATTACGCTGAAGATACATAGTACACCGGCGATACCGAAATAAGCATAAATAACGGACAGTTCTTATGCTATGTAAGAAATTTAATGCGTATCTATGTATTAACAGAATCTCATGTGTTCTTATTTTTAATCGTGGAGAACTTTTAAATTTGTTCCCATGTTTTTGTGCTTGCAAGTTTTGCAATCCGTGCTACATGCAACGGCTTTTCGGGGTTTCAAGAATATTCCTACTATGTTATCTAAACGCCTAAAACTTTGCAATACTTTTAACACGATCATATAATTTTGAACGAATTTAGTTTGGACACAAACCGGTTTCGTGTTGGCATTGAAATGCCATTTTTCGTTCAGATTTATATTGCAATTTTTTTTAAGTAACCCCTGATGGAAAAGTAAGCACTAGTCAATCCTTATCAGCCCTCTTTATACCAAAGATAAATTCGGTGCACTTGGCTCAATTTAGGTACAATACACTGAGACTGAATGTCATCTATGAATCACCTAAAAATGATTCTGATCCTTTAGTCGGCATTTGAAAATTCTATCGATAAAATTTAAGAAGATCAAGGGACTAACTTCCGTAGAAACTACGATTTTTTTCTTATTTTAGAAATATGAAGACCTATCAAACGTTAATTTTTATCTATCATAGACCTACAAACGATTGTGATATTCTCAGCAGTATTCAAAGTAAGATAAAGATACATTCGGTACACTTGGCTCTATTTAGGTACAACATATTTCTCCAAAACCATTTCACGTCAATAATTTTTATATTGAGCATTAAAGGAGCCCGAATGTCATCTGTCAATCACCTACAAACGATTCTGCATCACTTAGTCGGCAATTCAACATTCTCTCGGCTAAATTAAAAAAAAAAAAACAAACAGGAGGCTAACTTCCGTAAAAATGCTGAGCTTTTTTAATATTCTTATTTTAGAAATAGGGAGATCTATCAAACGTTAATTTTTGTCTATCATAGACCTACAAACGACCTACAAACGATTGTGACATTCTAAGTAAGATAACGATACATTCGGTACTCTTGGCTCTATTTAGGTACAACACATTTCTCCAAAACCGTTTCACGTCAATAATTTATATATTGAGCATTGGAGGAGATCTATCAATCACCTACAAACGATTCTGCATCACTTAGTCGGCAATTCAACATTCTATCTCCAAAATTAAAAAAACAGGGGGCTAACTTCCGTAAAAATGTTGAGCTTTTTTAATTTTCTTATTTTAGAAATAGGGAGATCTATCAAACGTTAATTTTTGTCTATCATAGACCTACAAACGACCTACAAATGATTGTGATATTCTAAGTAGTATTCTAAGTAAGATAAAGATACATTCGGTAACCTTGGCTCTATTTAGGTGCAAAACAATCTCCAAAACCGTTTCACGTCAATAATTTATATCTTGAGCATTAAAGGAGACCGAATGTCATCTATCAATCACCTACAAACGATTACTGCATCACTTAGTCGGCAATTCAACATTCTATCGGCAAAATTAAAAAAACAGGGGGCTAACTTCCGTAGAAATATTGAACTTTTTTATTTTTCTTATTGTAGAAATAGGAAGATCTATCAAACGTTAATTTTTATCTATCATAGACCTACAAACGACCTACTAACGTTTGCGATATTCTATATAATATTTTTTTTTATTAAACAGTAGATAACTTCCTGGAGGTCAATATGGTTAATATTTTTCAATAGACTATATTACTCACTATCGACTTTTCTGCCGCTTTTTACTTTTTTGGCAAACACGGTCAACTGCAACTGCAGCTTGCACTTTAGTTTGATATATAGCTCAATTCTGTTGCTGCTACAGATCGGCCTAACTAAGTGGTAGGACTGAGCGATTACAGTATATTTTGCTTTGCTGCCTTTGGGCTTAAGAGCACATTTAAGATACCTACCCAAAATGCGCATCAGCGGCATTATTTTTAACATTTATAAGGAAACTGCTCCGATACTTGGATGCAACATACCTGCACATTAGCGATACCTGCCTTAAAAATTTGCCACTATTATCAATTATCAAAGAAAGTATTACGTTTACCTGCAATGGCTCTACACTTACCCTAAATTTACAATCTATTATTTATTTTGCTCATCTCGCAGAACAACGAAAGTGGCAATTATTTTATGTAGTTATATAGATAATTAGATACCATTCGGAAAAAATTTCCTTTGCAGTAATGTCTACGTGGAAAGTGCCCCTCCATTATTTGGTTTCATAGGGATTCGGATTAGTGCTTTTCGCTTAAGTGCTTTTTTCGGTTAAGCGCACAAGTTTTTCGTGCAAAGAAGGATGGGCAGCTAAGCAAAATATACTGTATATATAGATACTAAAGGCCTGAACTACAAGACTTAGCGACATATAACACATCATGCAAGTGCCAGTTTATATCATGTCGCTTATACATACGGTGACCATCCGTCCTTTATTTCAAAGGACAGTCCTTTATTTTAGCTCTCTGTCCTTTATAATTTTTTTCAAAATAAAGGACGCATTTTGTCCTTTGTTTCTTAATCTGTCCTTTAAATTAGTTCTGGATTTTTCAAAGGTAAGTTTTTAACAGAGAATATAAAATAATAATCTCCCTTATAAAATATAATGAAAACCTTCGCCTTTGTTTCGCACCTCTCTTAAGGGTTGCTATTTAATCGATAATCTTCGTACAATCTATAAATCACGAATCATTGCTAATACTGATAGAAAAATTAATATACATACTTTGAGTAAAATTCTCAAAAGAAAGGGGAAAGTTGGGCCCAGTACGTGTTGCACGCTGAGTTTCAAAACTGGCATTTAGTGTTCATAATTCACTGGAGACTTAATTTTTCACTCATTTGGTTAATTTTTTGAATGAAAGCTTATAAAATTTGCAAGTGCTCAGTGGAGCCTTATTTGTGAATTTTTTATTTTAAATTTTTTAGTGCAAGTGCAGAAAACGTAGCAATTTTGAAGAACATGTATTGTACTTTTCCGTTAATAAATGTTACATAATAAAAACCAGTTGAAAGCAATTATTTGGTACTTCCAAAATGGAAAAAAACAAAAATTTGAAATGTTATAAAAAATTTTCACCAAAATATTTTTTTTTTTTTTGTATTAAAAATTGGTATATGCAGTTTAATAGATCATTAAATTTTATAATAATAAAGAGCAAGGTGCAAGTGTCTAAGAGTTCCCGTTGATTTTTAAAAATAAAACAAACGCATTTATTTCCCATTTTGCATGCAGGTGTGCTCGAAGTGTTATCGAAAAAAAAAATATTAAAAATCAACGCAATCTCTTAGCTAATTGCAACTTGCATTTATTATACTACAATTTAATAATCTATAAAACTGCATACCCAAAATTTTTCTAAAGACTCAAATTTTTTTTTAATTTTTGGTGAAATTTTTTTTATAATATTTCAAATTTTTCTTGTGATATTATTCTTAATTTCGGAGGAAACCTGCAATCGCTTTCAATTACGTTTTATTATGTAACATTTATTAACTGGAACAGGAGAATCGATATTCTTCAAAATTGCTACTTTTTCTGCACTTTCAAAATTCGTGCTCAACTGGTCTCTTACTAGGTTTATAAGCTTTCATAAAAAAATAATAATCCAAGCGTCTTTAAAAAAGGGAAACTTGTACAATTAGATAATATAATGTACTAGTAAATGTTTGATTTAAATTACGATACTTTTATCATTTTGAAAAAAATGTCCTTTATTTTACGTTGGTTAATATGGTCGCCGTACTTATACATGTTTGAAAGTTATTTATGAAGACACTGCCGAATAAATTCAAATCAAATCATGCATCAAATTTATGCATGTCAACAAAAGGAACACATGCGACATATTCAGCATTATTATTTACATTGTATATACGGGAAGAGATTTTCCGAATTTTGCAAGCTCCTACTATAGTAAAATTTATTAAACAATTATCTAATTAAAAATCTATATACATTTTCATACAAGGCAGGATTAAACAGTATTAAAAATATGCTGCAGAAACACAACAGCAAACAACAGCTGAGCTAAGAAGCAATGACATGCTATAACAATATGTTTGAGATGGAATGACATGGCATAGTAATGCATGAAATTTTTGAAAATGACATTTTAATAGATACGCTGGGAAGAAGTTAGGAAAATGTTTAAATTTATATTTTGTTACCTACTTCACCGATTTTAAATCTGAAAACTATACCTTTCATGAGCATGAAATGGTACTATAACTTTGGTCCGATATTTGTAAGAACCAGAATAAGAAGAGATAGACTCATAAAAATGTGTACTTATGTACATATGTGACCAGAACCTCGAGCTGAGCCGACTTAGGCATATGGCAACCGAGTGATTGATACGTAGTTATAGTCAAAATAAAGTGCACTGTAAAGTTAGTTACAGCTTTTTGGCACAACTTTCAATGGGATATCTGTAAAAAAAACTGCAACAAACTTTACAGTGCACTTTATTTTGACTATAACTACGGGTCAATCACTTTAATCTTATTTTTTAGCTAATTTAAAACAGTTAAATTAAATCAGGTTAGGGAACTTCCTAATCTTCTTAAACGGAATCGCTATATCTACAAATTATTTTATACTTTTTAGTTCTTGTTGTAATAAAAGCGTGTTTTTAGTTTTTTAATTATAATTTTATTTTTTTTTTAATTTACATATATGAAGTATTTTACAGCTACAGCTTCAATTTTAATGAATTTTGGTTTAGAATCGTTTGTTGTTGATTGCAGTTTTATTTTCTTTCTTTTTATTTAAAAAATAAGTGCGCAATGGCGTTTTTAAAAAAATTATATGAAGTTTTTTTACAGCTACAGCTTCAATTTTAATGAATTCTGGTCTAGAATCGTTTGTGGTTGATTGTAGTTTAAATTTGTTTTAGATGGAAAATAAGTGCGTAATGCGTTTTTTTATTTTTATGACGTTTTATGCAGCTACAGCTTCAATTTTAATGAATTCTGGTCTAGAATCGTTTGTAGGTTTAATTTTTTTTAGTTAAAAATAAGTACGTAATCCTTTTTTTTTATTTATGTGAAGAATTTTACAGCTACAGCTTCAATTTTAATGAATTCTGGCCTAGAATCATTTTTAGTTGATTGTAGTTTAAATTTTTTTTTAGTTGAAAAATAAGTAGGTATGGCGTTTTTTTAAATTTATATGTAGTATTTTACAGCTTCAGCTTCAATTTTAATGAATTCTGATCTACAATCGTTTGTAGTTAAATTTTTTTGTTGAAAAATAAGTGCGTATTGCGTTTTTTTAAATTTATATGAAGTTTTTTACAGCTACAGCTTCAAATTTAGTTAATTGTGGTGTAGAATCGTTTGTAGTTGATTGTAGTTTAAACATTTCTTTTAAGTTGAAAAATAAGTGCGTAATGCGTTTCGTTTTAATTTATATGAAGTTTTTTACAGCTACAGGTTCAATTTTAATAAATTTTTGTCTAGAATCGTTTGTAGTTGATTGTAGTTTAAATTTTTTCTTAGTTGAAAAATAAGTGTGTATGGCGTTTTTTTTTTAAATATATGAAGTTTTTTACAGCTACAGCTTCAATTTTAACGAATTCTGGTCTAGAATCGTTTGTAGTTTAATTCTTTTTTTGTTGAAAAATAAGTGCGTATTGCGTTTTTTTTAATTTATATGAAGTTTTTTACAGCTACAGCTTCAATATTAATGAATTCTGGTCCAGAATCGTTTGTAGTTGATTGTAGTTTTAAGTTTTGTTTTTTTAGTTGATAAATAAGTGCGTAATGCGTTTTTTTATGTATATGAAGTTTTTTACAGCTACAGCTTCAATTTTAATGAATTGTGGTCTAGAATCGTTTGTAGCTGATTGTAGTTTTAAATTTTTTTCAACAATTTTATTGAGCTTGAGGCCGTTTTTTAATGAAAACTTATTGTGGAAAAGCAACAATAATTTGAAAAAATGGTAGATGTGATAGCCATTTCGGAAATCACCACATTTCCTCATCAGACTTCTTTCAGTAGGATTCGAACCGATGATCCCACTGACTCAGCCAGTTGCCTACGCACTTCTACCATTTTTTCAAATTATTGTTGCTTTTCCGCAATAAATTTTCATTAAAAAACGGCCTCAAGCTCAATAAAAATTGTTGAATATAATTGTTACAAGGCCATAAAATAACAAAAACAAATAACTTAAGGACGAACCCACCTAAAACTTAAACATTCTAATAATAGAAATATTAACAAAAACCAACAAACACATGATCAAGTGAATTGCAGCGGAATAGTGCGCTTGATTGTAGTTGGCTTAGCAAGTGAAATAATGGAAATAAGCAACAAAGATTGACTAGGCGAACTTAGCACTGTTCGTAGGCAACTGGCTGAGTCAGTGGGATCGTCGGTTCGAATCCTACTGAAAGAAGTCTGATGAGGAAATGTGGTGATTTCCGAAATAGGTATCACGTCTACCATTTTTTCAAATTATTGTTGCTTTTCCACAATAAGTTTTCATTAAAAAACGGCCTCAAGCTCAATAAAAATTGTTGAATTAAAAAAAGTAATGAAAAAAAATATATTTTTTTAAAAACAAGTTTTTGTTTAACATGTACAATCCAAGGAATAAAATAAAGTAGTGTAACAAAAGATTTTTTATCAAGAAAATTTTGTTAAAACTGCACTAATATGAATATAATAAAATAAGTTAAGCTTTCGATAAAGTTACTAATAGCCAAATAGTGAAAGGAGTTACTCAAACTCTAATGAAAATTACTAACAATTTGTACTGATTGACTTCGTTTTAAAAAAAAAAATTTCGCGCGAATAGCGAACCGCCATTTACATATCTACATAAATACATACATATGTATGTATACCTGACCAATTATGCATGTACGCTGAATTCGCTGACAAGCTTTTTTAAAAACGAAGTAAATCAGTACAAATTGTTAATAATTTTCATTAGAGTTTGAGTAGCTCCTTTCACTATTTGACTTTTAGTAACTTTAGCGAAAGCTTAACTTATTTTATTTTATTCATTTTAAAGCAGTTTTAATAACATTTTCTTGCTAAAGAATCTTTTGTTACAGTACTTTATTCACAAAAGCTTGTTTTTAAAACATATTTTTTTTACATTATTTTATTCCAGGTCGTCACATAAGATTGACACCTTATTTAACCAAATCACACATTATGTATATGGATTGCGGAAGTTTGACCATATATCTCTTTAAACTTATCAGCACAAAGACCTCACCTTATCTTTATGAGAAATTAATTTTTCCAAAGTCTGACCGTTCCTGTGATCTAATGGTGCCTTTATTTAAATTTAAGAACTCTACTAGACTATTTTTGGAGGATGGTTCCGTGCGCAGAAGTGGAAAACTTTTGACTGCCATTCACCTGGGAGTGGCCAGAAGCGATTCTTGTGCGTACGGTTCAAATCGCAGCTCACAACGTCCGGATATTTATATCCACGTATCCTCTGGGTAGCAACCAAACACCCGTTTGGGAGCGAGCTAAAGTGAGAAGGCGTAAAACTTCGCGCGCGCTGGGTTTGGGTCCCGCCACGTTAAAACCCCGCCCAATGAAAAATTCCAACAAGCCTCGGATGAGACCCCCTTTTTCTGATGACGACCACGGCAAACGTATAAAGGACTATGATTTAAGGGTATGCACCTGGAATATCCGGACCCTTAATGGGGAAGGTGCCTCTGCCCGGCTGGTTGATGTCCTCGGGAAGACAAAGGCTGACATCACCGCCATCCAAGAAATGCGATGGACGGGGCAAGGTAAAGTAAGCGTGAAGCCTTGCGACGTCTACTACAGTTGCCACGTAAAGGAGCGCAAATTCGGTGTTGGATTCGTGGTAGGAGAGAGACTCCGTCGCCGAGTACTGGCGTTCACCCCGGTGGACGAACGTCTAGCCACAATCCGCATCAAAGCTAGATTCTTCAACATCTCTCTCATCTGCGCCCATGCCCCGACGGAAGAGAAGGATGAGGCGTCCAAGCATCTCTTCTATGAGCGCTTGGAACGTACATATGAGCGCTGCCCCCGACACGATGTCAAAATCGTGCTTGGCGATTTTAATACCAAGGTGGGCAAGGAAGGGATCTTTGGCGCCACTGTCGGAAAATTCAGCCTCCACGACGAAACGTCCGATAACGGACTGAGGCTGATCGACTTCGCCGGGGCCCGAAATATGGTAATATGTAGTACTAGGTTCCAGCATAAGAACATCCACCAAGCTACATGGCTGTCTCCAGATCGAAAAACGAGAAACCAAATCGATCATGTTGTGATAGACGGAAGGCATGCTTCAAGCGTTTTGGACGTACGTACACTCCGAGGGCCAAACAACGACTCGGACCACTATCTTGTTGTAGCCAAGATACGCACCCGCCTCTGTGCAGCAAAAAATGTGCGCCCAACAATGCAAGGAAAGCTTAACGTCGAAAAGCTGCAATCACAACAGACGGCCAATTTATTCGCCACTCGACTCACACACCTGCTCTCTGAGAGCACTCTTCAACAATCCGACGTACGCGAGCAGTGGAACCACATTTCCCGATCATTAAGTACCGCCGCCGAAGAAGTAGTTGGATTTCGGCGAGCCCGAAAGAACAACTGGTACGATGAGGAATGTCAAGAAGCCGCAGAGAAAAAAGATGCCGCCTACAGGGCCACGCTGCGATCGGGCGCAACGCGAGCCATGTGGGACCGTTATAGGGAACTGAAGAAGGAAGCGAGACGTATTTGCCGCAATAAGAAGAGAGAGGCCGAAATACGTGAGTGCGAAGAGCTTGAGATGCTGGCCGACAGGAAGAACGCCCGAAAATTCTACCAGAGGGTTAGGCGACTTACGGAAGGTTTCAAGACCGGGGCGAACTCCTGTAAGAACAACAATGGAGACCTAGTGACCGATGTCCAGAATATACTTAAATTGTGGAGGGAACACTTTTATAACCTACTGAATGGTAGCAGCGCTGAAAGTAGTGAGGAAGACGAACCCGAGTCCCCAGTCGATGATGATGGAGTAGCTGTCCCACCGCCTGACTATGACGAGGTACGAATAGCGATTACGCGGCTGAAAAACAACAAAGCTGCTGGAGCTGACGGCCTGCCAGCCGAGCTATTCAAGTACGGCGGCGAGGAGCTGATGAGGTGCATGCATCAGCTCGTATGCAGAATATGGTCAGATGAACGCATGCCCGACGACTGGAATTTAAGTGTGCTCTGCCCAATCCACAAGAAAGGCGACCCCGCCATACGCGCCAACTACCGCGGAATTAGCCTTCTAAGCATAGGTTACAAGGTCTTATCGAGCGTATTGTGCGAAAGACTGAAGCCCACCGTCAACGAGCTGATTGGACCTTATCAGTGTGGCTTTAGGCCTGGAAAATCCACCATAGATCAGGTATTCACAATACGCCAAATCTTGGAAAAGACCCGCGAGAATAGGATCGACACACACCATCTATTTGTCGATTTCAAAGCCGCTTTCGACAGCACGAAGAGAAGTTGCCTTTATGCCGCGATGTCTGAATTTGGTATCCCCGCGAAACTAATACGGCTGTGTAAAATGACGTTGAGCAATACCACCAGCTCCGTCAGAATAGGGAAGGACCTCTCCGAGCCGTTTGATACCAAACGAGGTTTCAGACAAGGGGACCCCCTTTCGTGTGATTTCTTTAATCTTATGTTGGAGAAGATAATACGAGCCGCAGAACTGAACCGCTCAGGCACAATACTTTATAAGAGCGTACAATTGCTGGCGTATGCCGACGACATCGATATTATCGGTAAAAACAAGGGCTACGTCTGTTCTGCCTTCTCGGGATTGGATAGAGAAGCAAAGCGAATGGGTCTGGTGGTGAACGAGGACAAAACGAGGTATCTCCTGTCAGCACACAAACAGTCAGAGCATACGCGTCTTGGCACCCACGTCACTGTTGACAGTTACAATTTCGAGAAAGTAGACGACTTCGTTTATTTGGGAACCAGCATTAACACCAGTAATAATGTCAGCCTTGAAATCCAACGGAGAATCACTCTTGCAAACAAGTGCCACTTTGGGCTGAGTAGGCAATTGAGAAGTAAAGTCCTCTCTCGTCGTACAAAGATCACACTCTATAAGTCACTCATCATGCCTGTCCTGGTGTATGGCGCGGAAGCATGAACAATGAAAGCATCTGATGAGGCGGCTCTTGGAGTTTTCGAGAGAAAGATTCTGCGAAAGATTTACGGACCTTTACGCGTTGGTGATGGCGAATATCGCAGACGATTTAACGATGAGCTGTATGAGCTTTACAACGATATAGACATAGTGCAGAGAATTAAAATTCAGCGGCTCCGCTGGCTTGGCCATGTCGTTCGGATGGACAGAAACGCTCCTGCTCTGAAAATATTCAACGCGGGCCGCGATGCTGGGAACAGAGGAAGAGGAAGGCCTCCTCTGCGTTGGAAAGACCAGGTGGAGAAGGACTTGGCTTCACTTGGCATTTTCAATTGGCGTCAGTTAGCACAGAAGAGATATGACTGGCGTGCTGTTTTGGACTCGGCCAAAATCGCTTAGGCGGTTACAGCGCCAAATAAGAAGAAGAAGACTAGACTATTTTTCATTAATGCTATACGAATCTGGAGTTCAATTCCCGCTGCAATTAGAAGCAAGATCAATAAAAGCAACTTCAAAAACATTCTATATAGCTACTTTTGTAACAATTGATGAATTGAATTGAATTTATTTGTTGTACTATAAAAGATCTTGGTCTTACTGTACTAATATTTAATATTGAAATAAATTGTAATTGAAATTTTCCCGAAAATTTTGGGAGGAGAAAATTCGAGCTTCGCAAGAGCCGTTTGACACTTTTTTAACAGCTCAACTTCGCCATTTAATATAACAAATCCTCAGGGAATTTTTATTCAAGATATGAGTTTATATATAGAGTTTATAGAGTTTATGTTTAGAATCGGCCTGTTTATATTTTGCGTTAACGGATTCATTATCTAATAATATGCACCAAACCTTTTTGCTGAACCCAGAATTTTTTACAAGAATTGGTCTTATTCGACCAATATGCTGTGTGTCACTTGGCGGTCGATGCGCGGGCTCTTACAATTAAAATAAAATACTAATATTTTGCAGGCTTGTCGTTGACTTAATGATACAATATATTTTCACTATTCCCAAGGGATTTGATAAAAATTGGATTTTCGATCCGCCCTAATATACATACATGCATACATTTTTATGTAGTTAACTTACATACATATACCTCCACAGAATGCTATATATGTATTCTTGTAATACTAGATATAATTCGTTCGAAAGCAAACATAAAACCTAAATGTATGCTATGCACTTATATTAGCTTTAAATTTTAACATTTTCGCAGCTCCCTATGTTTGTCTTCAACTTAAGAAGGGATCACTCAATTTGTACATTTTGGCAGGTACAGAGTGGTGTTGTTCGGAAATTCTTTTATTGAGCTGAACTCAAATTTCTAAACAACACCTCTCTGTGACTGCCAAAATGAACAAATCCGTACACATCGTATGATCTACGCTTAACAGCTGTTTGACAGCGTCTTCACTACTGCTAGAGCAGAGCAGAGCGTGATTTGTCGGCGAAGTTAAGTAGTATAGTTTTAGGCACTGGTATGATAGATTCTATTGTGAATTCCTTGGTAAGATAAAATACCGGAAATTAGTTTGAATGAACCAGTTGTTAACCTTGTAATATTTCTATACGAATATCTGTAGAGCACCTACCTGGTGTGTGGTTTGTACTTGAACTGAATGCTTAAATTATATAAGACACCGATTTGTTTCTGATAATGCTCCTAATTCGTGGCACATTGGGCGCGTTCATAAGGTTAACTTTTACTTTACTGTTTGTCCTCGAAACGCACAGTTGAGTAGTTCCTCTCAGTTCAACAGTTGCCAACTTTCCGCCATTTTTTTTTAGATGTGTAAATGGCGGTTCGCTATTCGCGCGAAATTTATTTTTTAAACACGAAGTAAATCAGAACAAATTGTTAGTAATTTTCATTAGAGTTTGAGTAACTCCTTTCACTATTTGGCTATTAGTGACTTTACCGAAAGCTTAACTTATTTTATTATATTCATATTAGTGCAGTTTTAACAAAATTTTCGTGATAAAAAAATCTTTTGTTACACTACTTTATTTTATTCCTTGGCTTGTACATGTTAAACAAAAGCTTGTTTTTAAAAAAATATATATTTTTCATTATTTTATTTAATTCAACAATTTTTATTGAGCTTGAGGCCGTTTTTTAATGAAAACTTATTGTGGAAAAGCAACAAAAATTTGAAAAAATGGTAGACGCGATACTTATTTCGGAAATCACCACATTTCCTCATCAGACTTCTTTCAGTAGGATTCGAACCGACAATCCCACTGACTCAGCCAGTTGCCTACGCACAGTGCTAAGTTCGCCTTGTTAATCCTTGTTGCTTATTTCCATTATTTCACTTGCTAAGCCAACTACAATCAAGCGCACTATTCCGCTGCAATTCACTTGATCATGTGGTTGTTGGTTTTGTTGGTTTTTGTTAATATTTCTATTATTAGAATGTTTAAGTTTTAGGTGTGTTCGTCCTTAAGTTATTTGTTTCTGTTATTTTATGGTTTTATATCAATTATATTCAACAATTTTTGTTAAGCTTCAGGCCGTTTTTTAATGAAAACTTATTGTGGAAAAGCAACAATAATTTGAAAAAATGGTAGAAGTGATAGCTATTTTGGAAATCACCACATTTCCTCATAAGACTTCTTTCAGTAGGATTCGAACCGACGATCCCACTGACTCTTTTGATTTGAGTTAACAGTGGAGGTCGTTGCTACAAAAATATGAAGCTGTTGAATGAAATACTTGGACTTTGAGGTCCCAACAACGAACACCTTTGGCGGAAAGAACTTACGTATTTGATTCAAATACCAATTTGTTGGAAAAAAGTGCAATCTTTCTGGCTTACAATGTAAACTCAATTGATTGGTTTCGGTTTGAAAGAACTTTTTATTTAAACGTTTAAGTTATATATGTATACAATATAATAAAGTAAACTATGTAAGTTTATTTTGTACATATTTGGAAATTAAAAAAAAATTATTGCAATAATTCATTGATCTTATATTTTATTTTGTTACATTCAAAAGTTACTGAAATCTTAAAATTTTCTGTTTATTATTTAAGACGAATGGTTTTGTAGTAAATGAAAAAATTCAATACTTTTTAAATAATAGCAATGGCAAGTATCAAGAATTGTATATGACTGAAACTCTTCTGAAAATATTGTATTAACTTCTTGTCCAATCAAATAAATTTAGTCAACAGATTCGTAAAAGATTTTAAGGATTATTATTATTATGTTATTTAATTTTGCAAAACAATTTTTCTCATACAAAATACTTCTGTAAATTAAACATAACATAACAGAGACCCTTGCTATTTCATTAGCGCTATCTATTTTCGGTATTTTACTTTCAGGTGTATACATTTCTTCAGAAGAGTTTTCAATGTCATCATGCTTTTTAATGTGACACTTAAATTTATACAAGTTTTGGAAGTATATGTTACATTTGTTAAATTTACATAAGTACTGATAAGTTATTGGAGTTTTATGTTCCTCATTAAGATGAAAAATTAGATTTTTTGACAGCGTGAAAAAGTTATTCCAAATAGAGCAAATATGAGTATTGGTGGAATTTTTTAATAAGTACGTTTTACTGGACATTATTTAGTTTAAAAAAATATTTTGTAATTTTGGAATTTTCTCTTTAGAACAGAAGTAAGGTTGGTATCTTGTAGCGTAAGCTATCCAAATAGACGTAAAATTCTGACAGATTTTTGACTGAATCACCAATAACTTTGGGCTGTAGTTTTAACTTTTCTTGGATGGCACACTCCACCATTTCGTCTTCTTTTTGTTTGAAATTATTTAAATTTACTAAATATACTATCATGTCGTTTTGAACGTCAGATATTGATGGCTTGGATATCTTACTGATTCGCGGAGGTAATATTATTGAGTGCAGTAAATTGAACAAATAACAAGTAAGAAAGTCTAAGTTCGGGTGGAGCCGAACATTAAATACCCGGCGCAGGTATTAAATATATGTTTTTTCACCTTTCCGAAAGCTACCGCTAGATGGTAAGCCGGGGTGTATCAATTTTGAGTAAACTAGCGTCCTTAAATTTCGAAATATTGCAGTTTCAAGCATTTCTGAAATTTACCGTTATATGAAAAGCGGCCGTAATTTTAGACCGATTTCAATAATTTTCAAAGTTTTGCTTTTATGTGGCAAGCACAATAACTGTACCGTGTTTGGTACAAATTGGTAGAACGGTTACCGATATACATATATGTGATCATAAGTGGGCGGTGCCACGCCCATTTTCCAAAATTTTATATAAACGTAGCTTTAATATTTACTGAATTGCGAAGATTTTGTTTTTCTCTAAATTACCGTTATATGGGATGTGGGCGTGGTTATTGTCAAATTTTCGGCCATTTAGTACGCTGTACCAAGGCCAACAACTGTGCCGAGTTTGGAAGAAATTGGTGGAGCGGTTACCAAGATATACACATGTAACCATAAGTGGGCGTGGCTACGCCAATTTTCCAAAAATTTATAACATTCTTATTTTTCGTCTAAAAATTGTTGTAAATATCAATTTTGAGTGAATAATCTTCAGTAGTTACTAAAATATCGCAGTTTTCGTATTTCCGAAAATTACCGTTATATGGGATGTGGGCGTGGTTATTATCCGATTTTTAAAATTTTCGGCCATTTGGTATGCTGCATCAGGGCCAAAAACTGTGCCAAGTTTGGAAGAAATTGGTGCAGCGGTTACCAAGATACACACATGTAACCATAAGTGGGCGTGGCTACGCCCATTTTCAAAAAATGTATAATATTCTTATTTTGCGTCTGAAAATTCTTTTAAATATGAATTTTGAGTGAATTAGCTTCGGTAGTTACTAAAATATCGAAGTTTGGGAAGAGCCCGTTGTTACAGTCCGTTTTCGCCCATTTTCAATACCAACCTACCGTGGATTAACGGAAACCTACATAATAAATTTCGTTGAGATATCTCAATTTTTACTCGAGTTATCGTGTACACGGACAGACGGACAGACGGACAGACGGACGGACAGACAGACATGGCTTAATCGATTTCTCTATTCATTCTGAGCATTTATGTATACATTTGTCTATATCTATCTCGATTTCTTTTGCCTGTTACAAACAACCGTTATGTGAACAAAATTAATATACCCTTGTGCACAAGTGCGCTCGGGTATAAAAATGCTTTGAATCTAGGAAATAATAAGATATAATATTTATTAAGGACATGATAATATAAAGTTTTTCAATACTCACTTATATTGATATCTTTTGACTGCATTTTTTGATAATACTGTAAATTAAATTTATCTTTTATGAAGGATGGGAAAAATACTGCAGTTAATTCTTGCTCCATATCTTGAACCCGTTCAAACATCATATTTGTTTTTCCAGGATGAAGTGTTTCAAAATAAATATCAATTAATTTATACCCATCGGGGTCTTTGTACCTAGGCCAAGCTTCTAGAATATCCTCAAGTGAGTTCTTGTTTTCTTGCATTCGCATAACCGAGGTCTCCCTCCATGGTGTTACTATATCGTTGGGTATGTTGTGCGCTAGCCAAGTTTTTTTTGCAACAAGTTCAGCATTTTTTGGGGAAACATCGGTAACAAGGTTCATATGTTTTTCGCAAGATTTTAACTTTTTTGGTGAAACGGCAGAATTTTGGAATCCTTTCCACTTGTAAAGTGCATTGAAATACCGGTCATATATTTTGCCTGAAGGGTTTCTTTTATTGCATCTCGGTATATAGTATGTAGATACACTCTCCGTCGGAAATAGCTCAACAATTGCTTCAGACACTTTTGCCATAATTTTGGGATCCATCTTTACTTCATTAAAGGAAAAATAATCCACTATTATTTGCACTGCAGCCGCCTGATCTGTTTCGTCCAATATGTTCTTGAGCTTATACTTCGAGAGAATATATTTTCCAGTTACCGTTTTCGATAGAATTTCTCCAATATTAAAATTCTCATGTGCTCCCCTTTGCTGTAACGAAGACGAAGTTGAAGATAACCAATCCGTTACAGTATTTGACAATGTTATGTCACTTCCGCAGCACGATAACCGTTCATACTAAAATTAAAAAAAAAAATGCATATGTATGTATATTTATGATGTTATAAAATGTATCCTCCAAGAACCGATTTCCCACAAAGATTTTGAGCACGGTCCTCAAAAAGTATGTAGAGTATTATGTCCATGGAGATTATGTTATACCGAGCGGTGAAAATAAGGAAATTATCTGTACTTACGTTATTGTTCACTCGCCACTTTTGCAGCATGTATCTAAATTTAATTTTTTCGGTAATGACGGTTCTGCTGTTAAAAATTTCATCAATATCGTTAGTGCGCATCATTTTTAATATCTCCACGGATTTAATTGAACACTCAGACACAATTTTTATAGCGTCACTAGATAATCCCCACTCCAAGTATAAATTTAACACATCATTTTCAAGTTCAACATAAGATATTGGAATTTGCTGACTTTCACAGGAATTTTCAAAAATTTTTTCTGACATAACTCCCTGTATGAGAAAATCAAATAATGTAATTCTTAACAGAAGTGCTTAAAACTTAACAGTTTGGCAATTTAAATACTGTTGAAGTTGATTTACGGTATTTCTCTTACTAGCGCCTGCAACTATACTTCTTAGTTACTACCGCCAGCAGCTTTAACAATTTTATAGTGGTTTTACGTTCTTTGGCAAATTAAGCTCTGTTAGCCATAAATTTTACTATGTTTTGACCGCCTTTGTATCAAGACCCCTGGACTATATAAAGAATTCATTTATATTTTAAACTAGCTTTTACCCGCGGGTTTCACCCCATGTCTTTATAAAAATATGAAAAGTAATTTATGTAAATATGTTATATTTTATTTCTGCTTTAATTTTACTATAGGAGAATATGGAAGGACAGTTGTATTGCTTGGGTGTTATGTAATGAAATGTAATAATTTGGCACAGTAGGTGTTTTTATTTACATTAAAATATCTCCAATAAATAATATATGTATGTAAGTAATAGCAGAAATACCAATGTTATAATATTAAAGTTTTAGATATCTAATTTCTTTGGAATAATATCTGTAATATTATTTCACAGCATGTACTTCAAAGCCTCTATTAGCATAAATGCATTTTCTAATGCAAATATCATAGATTTTATTTGCGATAAACTTTTGGGTTTTTAAGGAATTCTTGTTTATTGTCATTGAAAAAACTAAGCGAACTGTAAACTGTGTCCTGTAAATTCGAAAGGCATATCAGAAAGAATTAAAGGGGCCATGTCAATTGCGGTTCCGAATTTATGGCTGATACAAAATTCAACGCCTGTGTTATGCGCTACGCCCCCTTTTACAAACTCATTTATATAAACATACCTTACTATAAGCACCTATGTATCACAGATATGTCTGCATGCCAAATTTCAAGTTTATGTGACTTTTCAGAAGTTATGGCTGATTAAAAGTTCCACGCCTATGAGATGATCCACGCCCCCTTTTACAGACTCATTTATATCTATACACCTTACTAAAAGCACTTACCATAGATATGTCTGCTTATCAAATTTCAAGATCATGTGACTTACGGTTCCGAAGTTATAGCTGATTAAATATTTCACGCCTACGGGAGGTACCACGCCCCTTTTTTCCAATTCCGCCCGTTTTTCCCATGAGTATGGAATTAATGTCATTTATCTTGACAACAAATTCCAGTACTCTACCACAAATATTTTAAGAGATATACAACGTGAAAATTTTAGTTAGTATGGGAGGTGCCACGCCCCCTTTTCCAGTACTGCCGATTTTTCCCTATGCCTATAACCTTCCCGGGGTAAAAACAAATAAGTGTGCAAGGTTTCGTGCGATTCCTTGTCGCGATTAAAAAGTTATAAGGTAATAATCAAACAGACATTCACATTTATATATATAGATTGCATTGTCATCGTGATTGGAACTATGCTGAAAATTTCATGTCTCTACCTTGTCGGGAAGTTAGTTTAAAATTGATTGGAAATTTCCGCGGGATGACCAAGTTAAATAAAAGCTTGTAAAAAGGAGAAAATTATCAGTTCGTCGGAATATTTATTTTTTATGTAACTATGGAACTTTGGATCATGTGAACCGATTTCGATTTAATAGCATAGGTGGTACCTCAAGGGTGGCCCCATACTAATTTGGATTAGCTCCGAACATTTGATCACGATTCTTGCTCAAAAAGTAGTTTTCGAATAGCAATAATGAAATCATTTCCACTTTCAGTGTTTAAAGAGTGCAAGAATTTTTTACATTTCATTTTAAAATTACTTTTAAATTGGTGTTAACTTTCAAAAATTTTAATTAGAAGTCGGTTTCTCTCTTTGAGCCAACAAGCAAACTTTATACTTAAGATCCTCTCAATTGCTTCGTTTCAGAGTGGTTTTGAAAAAACAAAATTACATATTTTTTCATTATTTAAAGACTTCATCCAAATTTCCTCATGGCTTAAATTACTTTTTTCAACTGCGCAAAAATTTTGAATGGCTAAGAATTCGCTAACAAAGGAATATCTAAGACAGCGAGATGTATTGTATGCAAAACTCTTTTACAATTTCAGATAATTT
>NW_023458557.1:12302244-12309243 GCF_013731165.1 Rhagoletis pomonella | reverse complement strand
CTCGTTACTGCCTTACCAAACTTCTTAGGCGGTGGACTCGGACAAGGGCCGTGCTCCTCAGTAAAGTGTGTGAGCTCCGAATTTAGCATAGTTGCGGAAGCTGTGTGGTCATTAAATATTACTTTTTTAAGTCAGAAAAATGGCCTTCAACATCACTACTCGTAGCGTGGCCTCCAAGAAATGGAAGAGGTATTGATGTCCATAAACAAAATTCATAGGCCACCGGTTTGAATCTATCAATAAAATCTTTGAAGTAAAAGGAGTTGGGCTCACTGCCCAGTTGGCGAACGCAAAGGGCTTTGTTGTAAATATCATCGATCCAAGGGCGAGCATGACAACGTTCAGTAGTTTGCATCTTCACAGGATCTTTGTACTTCACATCTTCACCTTCCAGGCCTTCAGCTTCGCTCCCATCATAATTTCGACATGCAATTTTCCTTTCTAGTTCCTTTGAGGCCTCTAATACCGTCTGACCATTTTCAATGATTGTATCCTGATACTCGTGATGGCCAATTATATACAACAATGACCAAATCTGCTCAAATTCATTTAATTTTTCAGAGCCGATCATTAATGAGAAAGCAAAAAAGAATAATTGCCGTACTTTTGTAAACCTCATTTTCTTTATACAATCCCACCGACGAACCATATTTTTGAGATGTGCTATATCGAGTCTTAGATAAGTGTAGATAGGTGGGCGATAATAATACTCCTCACTATCGCTTGCAAGAAGGAAACACGTTTCGTTATAAGTTTTGACGGTTTGGTGATTGAAAGCAATAGTTATATCATTCATCAATGCTCTCGAACCATCACATACTGCTTGCTGAGGTTTCAGTGCTCCTGACCCCATCCACTTCTTGATCTCCCAAGTCAACGTATCTTGTGCCTCAGTCAAAAAATTATAAACCGGTACGGTCTTACCGTGGAAATTGACAGTGATTGCATACAAGAATAAATGACCTGAAATCGATCCATCTTGACCGTCAATAGAGATTGTGGAGTACTTCTTAGTTTTCGAACGATACTGCTTATATGCATGAAGCTGTGCTGGTGTCGAATAAGCAACAAAGAATTTATTACTTTTCACTTCATGAATGAAATTTTTATACTTTGATGTATATCTACTTGCTTCAATATTGGCTACTACGTCATTTGAATCAGTCGGTTTTATACCGTATAAATTATCACTGAATTCTGTTTTCGCTTTACGGATAATATCTAAATTAGGAATTTCAGGAGGCACCGGAGCAGCAAACTTTGTTAACTCGTTCACCTGCCTTTTTTGCCAATTTCCAGTACCTTCATAAAAGGCTCTTTCTCCAGTAACCTGACGGCGTTTTCCTCTTAACTGACATTTGATTGCTTCGTGTGTTTCATATGCAGTATTTCTCATCCGTAATGTTATATAAACGCTCTCATTTTTCTGAGGTTGTTTGTACAGATAACAAAAGATCTTACTTCCACACTTTTTACTCGTACAACACCCATTAACCGTCAGAAAGTGCGGACTACCTTCTCTGAGATAAAATTTATAGCCGTGATATGCAAAATTACATTTTGTTTCAGTTTGCAATCGGATTGTAAGGTATAACGTGTCACTCCAAATTCCTTTCTTCAAAGAAGGATAAGATTTTCCATCTTCATAGCTAACGTTGCAGTCCATTACTTCATTCCATTCTTTATCAGTTATCAGAACTGTAAACTCATTCAAACCATCTGCTTCCTCCTCATTTTCAAACATGTCAACCTCTCCTTGCAATTCTGATTCATTCAAGGTCGTATCATTCCCTTTGGTGAAGCTCGAATAATCCTCGATTCCACATTTCTTGAAAGCAGAAGAGCGTACTTTTCTATGGTCCTGAGTGAAATTAACATAAACATTGTGACAATTCCATCTACTATTCAACTCGTTGCTCACTTTTTTCCAAACATCCGAAGACCATGGTTGTGTGGGTTGAAGCTGATTTTACAATCAAAGCGATCGCTTCCTCTTCAGAAACCAGCGATTTGCGCGGCATAGTCTTTTCATACACTAATCTGAAAAATGCAAACTGTTAGGTATGCGTTGATAACAACCAGGAATTTACTTGGAAGTTGTATGAAATTTCTGACAAGTTTACGTAGTTTATATAACATAAAAAACGGTATAAGTATTCTTAGAATATCTTTAGGTTGCTGATTCCGAAGGTATATTCGTTTTTTCAGATCGGTTGTAATTTGCGAATTATTGGCGACTTTTTAATCGTATGGGAACCGACCCGATGTACAGTATACCCATGCTCTAGCTAGACCGTTGCATACTGGGACAAAGCGTGCTCAAAATTAAATAAAAAAATTTTTTTTTGGAAAAATAAAGACACAGGTTTATTCCCAATTTAATTCTATATTTGGGGGTCCAAACTTGACAAATATGAACCTATTTTTTATACCCGAGTGCACTTGTGCACAAGGGTATTATAACTTTGTTCACATAACGGTTGTTTCTAACAGGCAAAACGAATCGAGATAGATATAGACAAATGTATACATAAATGATCAGAATGAAAAGAGAAAACGATTAAGCGGTGACTGTCTGTCCGTCCGTCCATCTGTACACACTGCTCTTATCACCGGGGCCGCTACTACTACTGCCGCCCCATTCATCATTGGTTCTGGGATTATACCGAACAATAAAAAAAAATTATTCAAATCGGTTCAGCCATTCTCGAGTTTTGACGACCGTGACATACGAACACAACATTTTTATATATATAGATAGTTTATTTCTTAACAAAAATCGAATAAATCTAGGTTTCAAACTTCGTAAAAATATCGATGTTTTTAATTAATTCAAAAAAGATTTTGAGTGCAAGTTTAAAGTAGCTAGGACGTACCGTTGATTTTTGGCAAGTTTTTTGGTGAAGGTGTCGGATCATTTCCTCCATATAAAAAAATCGTCGAACATACTTCGTATGGAAATACGTAAGTCCTAATTACTTCAAAATTGCACTTTAACGTATTACAATCAAATGGGTTACAAAACTACATACTCAAAATCCTTTTAATAGTGCTTGTCATAACTATAAGACACCCACACATTTAAAAGTTCCGACTATTTATTTTATTTTATTTTATTTTTTATTACAAATATAGCTGACTCATGTGTCGCCGTGGGAGGAATAACCATTCTATTTCTGCACAGAATGCTGCCCACGAATGTATCTGTGGTTTTCGCACGCGGAACCATTGTAGGGCCTTCCCGCGTAACACTTCAGGTAGGGTTGGGGGGGGGGGGGGGATGCGGTAGCATTCGGATAGCTCTTCGATCCTCTCCAAGAAGTCGTGTAGCACGTCGCCTCCCGAAAAATGTTCGTCCCATCGGCGAACGGTATTCATTAACTCGGCGTCGCTGATCTCGCCACGTTTTGTTGCAGGCTTCATCTCCTGTGGCGGTGGACTATAGTTGTCGATCCGGACGGTGGGAATGGTGCTGGGTTGCAGCTTTACTGGTCTCTCCTCTTCTGATTTAATTTCCTCTTCCAAATCTCTTAATAAATCCTCTGTTGATTTGCGATGTCGCTTCGCTTTCACATATGCGCTAAGCGCGTTGCGCAGGTCGGCGACTGTATATCCCTCTACGAAAATTCGGTGCCGCTTGCACTCCTCTATTAACTTCTCCTTCTTTAGCAGATATATCCAGCTGAGGGAGTCGACGTTCAGCGTATTGGTGTTACTCTCGCTGGCGCGTGTGTCATCTGTTGGTTGTGGTGTGTTCGGCGAGCCCGCTTCCGCAGTGTTGGTGCTTGTTAAGTTTTTTGCACATGCGCCTGCAGAGCTGGGTCCCTGCTCGGGCGCCATTTATGAGGTGGGTTTTGTCGAAGCCTGAGGTCAGCTCAGCCGATCCAGAGTCCAGCGAAGGTCCCACTAACCCCCACCAAATAAAACACACTATTTCCGTGTATTTACCTCGAACACACACACACACGGCGCTATGACTAGAGTGCCAGCAACCTTATGTGCAAAGAGAGGGGAAGAGGGAGAGCGAGAGAGTGCGAGGTAACGTTCGTTGTTGTCGGGCGGTCGGGTCGGAGTGGATGACGATGAGACTTCTAATAGCAACGGATGACTCCTAATAGCAACGGATGGTTCGTACTGTTACTCGGCAACCGATGGAGCGGAGCGACCTAGCAAGACTCGTCAGGTACCGCCGCTCCCATAATTGCACACTAAATGAGTAGGGACTGGAATGGGGGCGGCGGTAACCGCGGCTCGGCCAGCCGGAGACGATTTAGTACGTCCGAAAACACACTACTAGGCGCCAACCGATTGGTCGAGCCGTGCTTGGATTAACCAGCCGGAGACGATTTAGTGCGTCCGAAGACAAACCCCTAGACGCCAACCGGCTGGTCAAGCAATGTTTGGGTTAACTAGTCAGAGACGATTTGGTGCGTCCGAAGACACACCACTAGGCTCCAACCGACTAGTCAAGCCCAACGCTTACCTAGCGAGACTGACTCGACTGCGCACTTGTTCAGCTTATTTGGTATGAGAATTCGTCGTGTGCGCTGTCCCGATGGTGACTGGCGAACGAAGTGGTTGGTATGCTGCTAGCAGTGTTTTGCCTGGTGCTGTATGAATGTGCCGAAGAGTGCATACCCTGTGGGGAAAATCTCTAGTTCTGAACTGGTGCGCTTCTAGTACATTTAGACCCAGTACTGGTTCGCGATAAATCTCTTTTGCATGCAAGCAACTGGCGAATTTAACATGGCGATGTCCTAGGAAGTGTCAATTGCCCCCCGCTGCATCCCTTTTTCGATAGATCCGAACTAGTCCTAAATTCTATAGTTCCGAACCAGCATCTGCGAAGCACAGAATAGAAGCGTATTTGAACGAAAAAGCCGCCGAACACATATCTATGTAAAGTAAACAAGACCCCCGCTGCATCCCTTATTCGATAGTTCCGAAATAGTTCTAAATTCGACAAATAGGATCTAGTTCGTTCTGCATCCCTTTTGCTATAGTTCCGAACCATTTCTAAATTCATCACTTTAGATATAGATTTCTAGTGAAAAAAACTGAAAAAAATTAGTTTCTTAAAAGTACCACTTTTCGCCGATTTGGGACTGGTGGGGATCTAGTTCCTCTCGGACTAGTTCCTTTTTGGCGATAAGGACCTAGTACGTAACTAGAAATTTGATTCACTAGTCCGCGGTTTCCCTGCAGGGTATGTACATTGTTGCGTATGTACGGCGGTGTATATATGTGCAGTAGAGTGTGTATGCTTCGTTTGTACGTTGTCGGTATGTATCGGAGGGTATGTATATGCGTTGTTATGTGTGTATAGGGATGTTCCGATACAAGTAAATACGAGTATGTACTCGATACTTTTGTTTCGATACCAACTACTTTTTTTACTCAAATCGTTGTTTCGATAGCTACTTAGTATCGAAAGAAAAGTACTTATATCGAATCGAGTTGAGCAAGTGCCATATCTTGTCGGCCATATTTTTTTTATGGAAGAAACTTTGCACAGCGTCGTTTTTATGAAAAATAATTGCTTTAAGCAATGACACCGCCAAAATCTAAAGTGTGGATTATTTTTTTCAAAGTTAGTGATACCACAGCAAAGTGCAAGCAATGCTTTGAAGCCGTAGAGTTTAGAGGAAACCTTTCAAAGGTTGAATCCTTTGTCTAAGTAATCGTATTACCTCTAGCGTTACCAATGAACAAATAAGTATACATATCGACACCTGAGTGGAAGATCGAGATATGTATCTCGAAAACGCCCTATCTCAGAAAACTTTTTAAGAATTTGGTTCACAAATGGCCTACTTAAACTGAGAATATGTTGAAAATATTTGAGATAGTGCGTTTTTGAATCAGCAGCTGGGATAGGGCGATTCTGCGCCGAATTCCGAAATAAGGTGTTCTTGAAAAGTTTTCGGAGATAGGGCGTTTGCCAATCAAATTCTGAAATAGGGCGCTTTTGAAAAGTTTTCTGAGATAGGGCGTCTTCGAACTGGCTGCCGGGATAGATCGATCTTCCAGTCAGGTGTCGCCAAAGGTATGTCACAGGTTACGCCCGAAAATTACTTTCGCTTTGTTGCAGGATGTGAAATTATCGATATAAGTAGGTATCGATACATTCGGTTTACTCATATAAGTAGTATCGGAACAGCGATTTGAGTAAACTCATTTAAGTAGGTATCGATACTTTGATGGTATCGGAACGTCCCTATGTGTGTAGAGTGGTATATGTACGTGTGTATAGTGGGATATGTATGTACGGTGGGGTACGTATATACTCTATCGTGCTGTGTACTATTGTTTCGTAGTGAATTGCTACGTTACAGTACTCAAAAGATAACCTGTGAGCCAAACTATACTTAGTCCTGCCTTACTTTTTAAAGAATATTGAAGTTGTGAGTTTGACTAATAATAAAACATAGTTTTATTAATAAAAACTACAACCACATTTATTTAACACAACAAAATAAAAAGGCAATTTTGTGTTAAAATTAAAAAAATACCCATTCCGTATACGCCTCGCAGACGTAGATTATACTTTTGGGGTTAAACCCTTTCTGTACAAAAATTCAACCACTGGTTCTAAAAATTTTAAATATGTATACCGGCTAATTTTGGATCGTTCATTTTAAAAATCACATACAAAAATGTGTTAAGCTTTGAGGTTTGCGGTCATTCAGGGTCCTTTTTAATGGTCAGTGATATCCTAGGTGTTTAAAAAAGAAAGGGATCTCAGCTATTTTTAATTTTTGCTTTCGTGCAATATATTTCAAAACTATGAATAATACCTAATAATTTTTCCGAATCTCAATTCCACACGGTCAACTGCAACTGCAGCTTGCACTTTAGTTTGATATATGTGGGATTTATTTATATCCCTTGAATGTTTATTTTGACATTAAAGTTTCTTACAAAGTTTATTTTTAAATTATTAAATTAAATTATTAAATTATTAAATTAGGTTAATCAAAAATTATACATATTGATGCC
>NW_023458557.1:12300930-12302144 GCF_013731165.1 Rhagoletis pomonella | reverse complement strand
TTCGCCGTGAGCGCAATATCGGCGATCCGCGTTGTGATATAATTCCAACAAATATTTCGTTCAGATTATTATAGGTAAGTTTTCATACTAATTAATTTTTAAAATTTGTTTTTTTTTATAAAAACGTTGCAATAGAAAACCGCTATTTTTTACCGGTTATAGTAAATTTATAAAATAATATGTGTACAGTGAGAGTATTCTTGTTTTCGTACGAATCGAAAATTTGAAATTTTTGTATAGAGAAGTGATGGAAATTAAATTATATTTTTCAACTTTTTTGACAAATTTTTCTAAATAGGTGTTTTCAGTGAGCTGAAATTATTTTTAGTTTCAACTTTGTTTTGACCATGCACTTATCCTATTATGTTTTACATTGAAACGCAAATTGTTGTATCTAGTATTTCCTACCCTTTACTATCTAACTGACCTCTATATAAATGACTTCACCTGCTTCATGCTCTTTACTAGTGATTACAACAAATACACATATTGTTACTGTATTATGACCCTATTAAGCTAGCATTTCAGGGTACTATTTTATATATATATAAGGAAATTTTTTAAAGTTAGGGGGGTGGGGGGATCGGGGACCCCCCTGCCCCTACCTGGCTACGCCCATGAAGAGAGTACACACTCCTTCATCATTTACCCCTTGCAAGCTTTTCCTTAAATGTTTATTTTTCAATTATAGTGGAAAATTTTGTATTTTTAGTTAATGTATTTTAAGTTTGTTAAATAAAAATAAATTGGTTTTTTTGAATGTTATTTATAATCGTTTTTCTACAAATATAAAAAAAAAACTATTAAAAAGTATTTGAATAATTTGAACACTTTTACCAAATCTAGAAACTCTAAACAAATGTAGAACGCATTTAACATGTTAATTTTCCAGTTATTGAGGCGTATTCTTGTTTTCGTATAAATCGAAAATTTGACTTTTTCCATCACTTCTCTATACAAAAATTTCAAATTTTCGATTCGTACGAGAACAAGAATACTCTCACTGTACACATATTATTTTATAAATTTACTATAACCGGTAAAAAATAGCGGTTTGCAACGTTTTTATAATCGGACGTCTGTAGTTAAGAGTTAATTTCAAAAAACAAATTTTAAAAATTAATTAGTATGAAAACTTACCTATAATAATCTGAACGAAATATTTGCTGGAATTATATCACAACGCGGATCGCCGATATTGCGCTCACGGCGAA
>NW_023458557.1:12294957-12300830 GCF_013731165.1 Rhagoletis pomonella | reverse complement strand
AAAAGTGACGTCAGCCCCTTTTTTAATTAAATTATCCTCATCTGGTATGTACGTATAGACTCGGCGATATGCCCATAAAATCGTTGCTCTTTTCATTGTATTAATTTCCTGCGCATATCAAACATTATCAGAAATATGTCAACTATAATTAAATTATTTTCTTTTTGCTTTTTAGATTACGGTTTAAGGAATTCCAGCGTTATGTAAAAACCCAAAGAAAATCCTAAAGTATTTTGTTTGTGTAAAATAATATTACACAAACAAAATACATGGGGAAAAATTACTATAAAGCGAGTACCGGTGAGAAGACCCCTATTACAAATTTGTATGCTCAGAATTTAAAATGCAGTACAAGTCAGTACAAACTTTGAAAAATCAGGACGTTAGCGTACTGATTGAAGAAATTAATAAAATCAGTACGAGAGTTCAAAAATCAGTACGTCTGGCAACCGTACACTGCCTACGGACTGTGCTAAGTTCGCCTTGTGAATTCTTGTTCTTTTTTCCACTATTTCGATTGTTAAGCCAACTACAATCAAGCGCAGGTATTCCAGTGCTATTTAAACTTTACCATGTGGTTGTTGGTTTTTGTTAATATTTCTATTGTTAGAATGTTTAACTTTTAGGTGTGCTCGTCCTTAAGTTATTTGTTTTAGTTATTTTATGGCCTTATAACCACAGTATACCAGTAGAACAGGTTTTTGTTGTTGTGGCTGTTAATTTGGTCCCCATAAAGGACTTGAGGGAGCAACTGTTTTGCCGCATTCAGGGTGCTGTGCAGCAAAATAACGTGGTGAAAAACTTTAACATCGGTTAAATGGCGAGAGCAATATTGTTATGTGCTTTATAAGTAAAAATGAACGTAATAAAATTTTTTGTACTTCAATACAACTAACTAGCGCTATTTTTACAATTCGAAGTGATCTTAAAAATATTTGTAATGAAATATGTACTTTATGCGTTCAATGGAAACTATGTTTTATGAAAAAATATATTCCGATTTTTTTCAAATACCTGGTGTAAAATGTTTTATATATGGGTAATTTTAATAATAATAGTTATTACTTTCGTCTACATTGCTTTTAATGTATGTTTTCACGAGTTGTTGCAGTTTTCTTCAATTGTCTCTGGCAGACTATACACTGTAAAACTAAATAATTTCACAATTTCTACCCTACTATAGGTTTATATTTTAATACAAAGTAATCAATTACTGAAAAATATATATACTCCGATCAAACTATAGTACTGAATGCTTGTCAAACAATTAATTAAATCAAATGAACGCACTCGGAGCGAGTTTTGGAACACGAAAAAAATATTATGCTTATTAAGACTAAATAATTTCTAACTTTCTACCATATTATACGTTTATATTTTAATGTAGTATGATTAATTACTGAAGAATATATAAGTTCTGATCAAACTTCACTACTGAATGCTTGACAAACAATATTCAAATAAAAACCTTAAAAGTGAACGCGCTTAGGGCGAATTTTTGAACATGGTGTAAAATATTATGAATATTAAGACTAAATAATTTCTCACCTATTATAAGCTTATGTTTTGAAATAATATGATTTATTACTGAAGAATATTTTAACTCCGATCAAACTAAAGTAATAAATGCTTGACAAACAACTATTTAAATCAGTAGATCAACAGTGAACGCGCTCGGAGCGAACTTTTGAACACTTCCTAAACTATTTACAGAAGCAGCAAATGCAACTCTGGGATGTAGCTGAATATCAAATAATTAGGCAAATTTGTGCGCGCATAGTGTTTTTTCCGCAAAATTTTCGTAGTTTTCGTAAAATATTGAGTTTTGTTGAATAATATATGTATATATAAATCTTGCATTAGCGAAATATTGACTTTCTTTTTAAATAAGATTTAGACATTTTGTATTTGCAATACACGTGAGTCGTGTGCTTGCAGAATTTTACAAATATCGGCCTCGTGGAGATTTGGAAGTTTCTGGCCAAACAACAAACAACCAACAAGTAAGTACAATATTTAAATTTATTATTGCGTTTACTTTTTTAATTGTTGTGTATTTACATACATATGAACGTATTTGCAGAAAAAATGCCGAAAAGAAGTAAGCTCCCTCTACAAGTTACCTTTGGCTTCGGATGTATTAAGGTATGATGTTTATTTAATTTTATTTGTTTATTAAAATTAGTTAAACTGAATGTTGGATAAGCGATAGCCATCGTCTGGATTTAGTTTTTGTACTTTAAAGAGATATAGGGTACTCTCGCATTTACTTGTACATTTGTTATGTTAAAATCCAGGCAGACGGACTAGTCTTGCAGTTATATCGCTTATCCAGTTATTAAAGTTTCATTTACTTTCATTGTAGTGTGTATATGGTATAGCAAATAGATAGCTAAGATGGTACGTGCTGTTAATTCCTCTTTGTATCTAATTAACTTTAATTAGTATGCGTGGAGTTAAATTTAGTGTAAAAGCAGCAAAATATATTATTATGTACTTCGGTTTTCAGCTGCTTACTAGTAATAAGTCGTGGATTTAGGTTTTTTTTTAAATTACAAGATATTTTCATACACATATGTATGTATGCATGTACTTAGGTTTTCAGCTACCTTCTAGTAATAAGGCTTATGGCCTTATTCATAAAAAATAAAGTAGGTTTAAAGAGTTTTATAAATTGACGTTTTCATATATTTTTCAATTTATAAACCTATTTTAAAGAAACTTAATTTTTTATGAATAATGCCATTAGACGTTAAACAGAAAATTACATAACTAACTACAATCAGTAAGAGAATAAAAATAATTATGTACTAATAATAGTTAACTAAACTAATGTTACCAAGGTTAAGAATGTATTCAATAAAGTGTTAAAACATTAATATACTTTAACGAGTATCAGAACGTTGGCAACAACGATTTATAAAAGCAAAGGTTGGTAAAGAATTTTTTTAGTTTTTATCACATTTTTATTTAAATCATAGTTTGGTTATTTAAATCATAATTTTTTTTATTTAAATTATCATGTTTTTATTTAAATAATCGTTTTTTTTTCAAATCATCATTTTTTTCTTAGCTTTTTGCTGAATTTCCACTAGCCATTAGTTGCCGAAAATTGTAGGGACAAAGTTGAAATAGTAGTAATTAAATTAATTTCCACGTGGCATTTTTAAATGTGGAAATTCCACATTAGAGTTTGTATGCGTGCCAGAAGCATTTTTCTCCGAAATATCGGAATGTCAGAAAACTATCAAAAGGGGCTATCCCCGATATGAATTTGTGCGCACCCACAGTAGGATTAGTGTTAGAAAGCTTGTCCCAATCAGATATAAGTGAACAAGTCACCCCAGCAGTTTTTTCAACCCGAATGGGCCGAATGGGAGAAGAGGAGGCTCTTCAACACACTTTTCGTGAACATCCAACTTGTTCTTCTTTAGGAAATTCAACGTTTGGGGTAGTTAGCCAAGGGACACAGGCAGAGGCACATCTTAGCGAAGAGTCTCCTAGGAAGCACAAATATAAGGAAGAGATAGACGTCTTAAAACAAAGGCTAGTTGAAAAGGAAGTACAAATTTCAAATTTGATGACCCAAAGATTGCCTGTTCAGCGGCAGGATAACAGGCAAATTGAAGCTTTATGCAGCAAAATTCCTCCACATCTCGCGGTATGTGTGAGAAATTGCATGAAGAATGATGGCCGGCCACCTTCTGGTCGACGCTTCGATAGAAGTTTAAAAACAATAGTTCTAGGAGTTAGGTTTACGTCACCTTTAGCGGAGAGGTACTTAAGACCCCTTTTTCACTGGCCTTCCCCAACAACACTTTCCACGTTCGTTAAAGGTTGGCCTAGGCTCCCTGGCTGTTCCACTAGCAGCATTCGATCTCTGGAGTTGCGAAGCCGAGGTTTCACTCGTGAACAAAAGTACATTTCGATATGCTGTGATGAAATGTCTTTAAAGACGCACTTAAAATATGACAAGAGTAGAGATTTTATAACAGGATTAGAAGATTATGGCGATGAGAATCGCACGTCGAGAGTAGCGAATAGTGTTTTATGTATTATGGCTCAAGGCATAGGCGGAGCCCCTTGGTCACAGCACGTTGCTTATTTTTTCGTGCACGGCTCGTGCAAGGGTGATGTGATAAGGAAATATGTGTTTGAGGTTATAGTTCAACTCCAGGGCATTGGTCTTCATACCTGCCAATTCGTCTGTGATCAAGAATCAAATTTTGTTAATTTCGCTCGTCTTGTAGGGGTTGCAGAAGATAGGCCATACTTCGAAGTTAACGGTGAGAAAGTTCAATTTTTCTTTGACTCCCCCATCTGCTAAAGAGTACGCGGAACTGTATGTTAATTTCCGTTCAATTGGCAGATATTGTCCATTTCTATCAGCAGGATACCCATCGCGGTATACGATGTGCGCCTAAGTTGACTACGGCACATCTTAAGCCAACATCCTTTGAAATGTTGAATGAGTGTTCGTTTAGCTGCTCAAGTACTGAGCAATACGGTCGCTAGTGCAATGCTTTCTCTGTATAGTACTGGGAATCTAAATACGTCTAAATTTCCAAGCTTTTTAAATACTGCAGAATTTGCACTTTTTTCGACCAACTCTTTAATATTTTCAATAATAATGGGATTAGAGCCCTCCGTAAATTTGGTCAACCCTTATATATACTCTTTGGTCGAGATATCACAAACAAGTTTTCCTTTATTAAAGGCTGGCTTCTTAACATCCAAAGTTTGCGATGCTTGTGGCTTATACTATCAAACCATGAATTCGAGTATATAAGAACCAGAAGACTCTGCTAGGACGAAATAGAACATTATTTTGGTCAAATTAGAAGGGGCGGTGGATTAAATCCAAGAAGAACTCCGTGCATGTTCTCAGATCTTTTCAGGCAATCCTGGGGCCTAAGACACGTTAATTTTGTTACAAGCGGTAATTGCGAACCTCTGCCTAGCGCCGAATGGGAAGTTTTTTCGTTTCGCACCCTTGAAAGGGTGTGTAATGATCCTCTGGTTCAAGACTCTTCCTGGCAAACCTTTAAAAGTTTACCCAGACCTAACAGATATCACGATATAGGAAACGGTATAGATTTTGATGTCGTTGAAAGCGACTTTCTGCAAAGGAACTCTTTTGCATATTTTTGCGGATATATTTATTTTGAATATTATAAGTTACATACTTGTTTGGAGCCATTACCCCGATTTGAGGAAGGAGAAATTCCGGAAGAAGCATTTACTTTTACAAAAGAAAAGGAATATGACAATTTAAATCGTGTAAAAGCTCCTTCTGGATTCATCGAGTTTCTTGCAAAACTTGATGAATCGTTAAACGAAAACTTCGATTCTTGTTGCCATCTAATTGGGTTTTCAAAAGCTTTATTTGAAAAAATGAGTGCTATAGAACCATATTATCAGATAATGTTAATTTAATGAGAAGGAGCAAATGTTAATTTTAAATTTTTTTAGTACTACTAAATTCTGAAAGGTTTGAGATGCGGGAGTTCACCAAACTAAATATAAGATCACCACATAATTTTTTTACCACAGCAAGGGATGAAATTATTCACCTTTTTGCACTTCCTTTTAGGATATACCGTTAGACTAAAAATGAGAATTGAGGAATGCCAAACTAGTTTATAATAAAATAAAAATCAGAAGAAAAAACCAAAAAACAAAAATTTTAAATTCAAAAATCAAAAAAGAAAGAATATGTAGTTCGTTTTGTCAAAAGTACTAATTTACTAATTCAAGAAATGTAGCGTTTTCATAAATTGTATGTAATTAATTCTAACGTAAAAAGCCCAAAACTTAATTAAAATACATAATTGCAACTTAGCACAGTAAGAACAGGATAGTGAAAATTAGTA
>NW_023458557.1:12290054-12291957 GCF_013731165.1 Rhagoletis pomonella | reverse complement strand
TATAATGGTACACATTTCAAATATGCTTTAAGAGTCCTAAAATATTTATACTCAACAAGATACCTAAGTTTAAATTATAGTTTTAGCCCAAATGTAAATGATATTTTAGATTGCTTCGTAGATTCTGATTGGGCAGGTGATGTGGTAGATAGAAAATCGACTACTGGTTACATAATTAGAATGTATGGAAATGTCATATATTGGAAATCGCACAAGCAAAGTTCTGTATGTAAATCGTCCACTCATGCTGAATATATAGCTTTATCAGAAGCAGTTACAGAAATTATTTGTATAGAAGAAATTCTAAGAACTTTTGAAATTAATATTGAAACCCCAATCAGAATCTTCGAAGATAACTCTGGCGCTGTCCAAATTGCCAAGAATGGTAACTACACGATAAATTCTAAGCACATCGAGGTGCATTATCACTTCATAAATGAAAACTATGAAAATAAAGTAATTGATATTGTCAAAATTGATTCTGCCATAATTTAGCAAATTTGTTAACAAAATCACTTTGTAAAAAAAAATTTAATGAATTAAGGGATTAAATAAATCTTAATTAAGTAATGAATAGATTTTGTATTTGAATTAGTTCATAAATAGGTGCGTTCGTTTAAAATCTCCAACAGAAACCAACCAACTGCCAAATTCCGGCGATATGTCATCTGTTCGCTCACAAGAGAGAAATATCCAAAATAGTACGCGAACAGAAAATTTGCAGAAACTTGCAAGTTAGACGAACAGCTGATATAATTTTTGTTTACATTCAAAAGTGTAAAATCTAAAACGTTCGAAAACTCATTACAAAGTGGTATCCTGGCACAGTTTATTGATTAAACAAATAACTACTTACTTCTTACAAGTTTAATTAGTCGCATTTTGTAATTTTTAACTTCCAAACCATCAAATTCAATTTTGTGATTTGCGTAAATGCCAACCAGCTGTTTTTGATCAGCTGTTTTCCTGTTGGCAAATTGCTGTTGGCAAAAATTTTTCCAACAGAAACCAGCAGCTTCCCCTCAAAATGAAATGTCACTTTGCTCTCTCAATTTCCCCTACTTTGCAAGTTTTTTGCGTACGCGAACGCAAAAACTTGTAAGTTTTGGTTAAACATGAACAATTAACAGCTACGCGAACGAACCTAATGTATGGAGGTGTGTTGAATATGTGACACCCTGTATCTATAGATGTACATTTATTCCTAACTACACGATTGAGAGAAATAGAGATTGCGCCAATCGCGGTACCGCTAATCCGCTCTTTGTGATTTTGACAGAATGAGCTGTGTGCGTGACGTTATCTTGGTGCAATTGTTGAATGTGAGCATACGAAAAAACCAAATAACAACTTTAATATTTGTGCGTTAATATTTCTGCGTGGTTTTAAACAATTATTTAGACATTAAAAAGTAAAATGAAGTGTGGCGTGGCAAAGTGTAATAGTGAAAACAAAAGGAAAGCGTGCTATATAAGTTTTTTTTTCATTTCCTACGGACGCAAACCTGGCGAAAAAGTGGAAACAGTTCTGCCGGGGAGGACATGCATTAAACACCAAATCGAGCTTTGTGCTATGTGTGTGAGCTATGAGCTTCTACATGAAACTATGTTGGCCTTTCCTTGGTGAATTGTCGTAGGTATATTTCCATGGTGAATGTAGACAGTTGCTGGTTTAGTTTGCTGGCAATGGCATACATACAAAGGCAGTTTCTACAGTAAATAGATACGTGAACTTCACTACCTACTTATTTTTTGTTAGTACCTGATTCTTTTAGTGCTGGTATGAGGTAATGCACCAGTGAATAAGGTCGCCAGGCGCTAATTCAAGCGGCATCTTACCGCGCTGTTACGTACCTAATACAAAACAGTGCCCAAATTATTATACATTTAAAAGTTCAGCTTAA
>NW_023458557.1:12276907-12289954 GCF_013731165.1 Rhagoletis pomonella | reverse complement strand
AATTTGTAGCAAATTTATATAAATTAGCTGCCGTTGGTGATACATATTTGCAAATTTACGCCGTCAGCTTATGAGTACTGTGGTGCATGCTGCAAAAATGTAGCTTGCTTTTTTCCAATTTTTTTGCACTGATTCAAAAACCAGTGGAAGGGTGGTATATTTTTATTTATTAATTTTTTTTTTGTTGTTTATTAAAACATATATCGCTAGCTTAGAGTGAAACGTTGCTAAGTCCTATTTTAAAAATGTTACAGGAGAGGAAACAAAAAAAATTCGTATAGTAGAAATTTTCTTCAAGCATTTCGCAAAACTTTGAATATAACATTTTGGTTGCTTAAAGGAAAGCGAAACTCCATATAGGGATTCCAACTTTATTCAAAGATTTCAAGCTATGTACTTTGGCCTTATCGGATTTTCGGTGCTTCTTTTGGAATTAGAAAATTTTCCTTTCATTGAATTTAAACGAGAATAAATAGTACGAAATACCTTTATCCTTTTCGACACAATACATTTTTAACTTCTCTAGTCTCCTGTATCAAAATATGAGTTTTCATAAAAAGTGGTCTTAGCAACTTTTCAATCTAAGCTAGGGATATGTACATAAATGCATGTATAAGTATGTTTGCATATGCAAATCCATCATTCAATGAAAATATTTATACCTGCACATGTAATTAGTATTTTTCTTTGCAACAAAGTAAAAGGTACCAAATAAAAATATGTACATATTATTTATGTAGAAATTTAGGCGAAATAAAATGATTTTTGGAACTTGACAAAATGTTAAAGTTTGTAAAAAAATTAACAAAAAAACAAATAAAAATATCCGCTATTATGAAAACAAATTAAAAAATTTTACATTGAAAGTATACACAAAACTTAAAATTACACAAGCATTAAAAAATTTCGAGACATTACTATCGATAGTGTCGGCATTTTCGATAGTTTAGGCCACGACCGTCGATAGTTTTCCAGCTCTAGTGGAAAGTACTGTCAAATAATTTGTGATTCATAATTCAAGTGTTTGGTAAAAAAAAAATATATAGTAGAATCATCTGCTTTTTGTAAAATTGTCTAAAATATTAAATTAAGCGAGTGCTTAATCTATATTATATATGGACCACACTAAAGGCTCCTTTTCATATAAAAATTCGTACGTGTGTACGTGTGTGTACGTACTTGTGACAAACGTTGCCCCACCCGTGACAGAGGAATTTCGGATTGTTTTTTTATAATAAAGCAATAATTTTTGTTTTAGTTTTTGATTTGTTTGTATTCGTGGTTATTTGTTTTATTATAAAGGCATCAAGTTCACACAGAAAAGTGAAACAAATTCGCAGAGTTTCCGTAAAATATATCTGCTCCAAAAAGCAGGTTCCTTTTTTTGCCCCACCCGTGACAGAAGATATGACTCAGATTTTTTTCATATAAAAGTAAGCTGGATTTTTTTTCGTATTTTGTAATAACTCGTACAATAGTTGATTAGGTGTAGCTTTATCAAAATGTAGAATTGTTGGGTACTTTATGCTTAAATTTAAACAAGAAAGAAGATTTTTTCTGTACAAATGTCGCATCCGTGACGGTGGAATCGCCCATAACATATATGTAATATGTAGGCAAGTGCAGTAAATCAATTGAAAGAAAAAGCTGATTAATGGAAAAATTATTATTTAATTCATCAAAGAATAATAATTTTGGATTAATCAATGTTAAAAATTTATCGATTATTTATATGTTATTAATCAGAATCTAATTAATTTTATTAATCAGAAAACTGATTAATTATAAAGCTGAATAATTGCTGATATATTATGTTTTATTTAAAAATAGAAAAAAATATATAAGTAGCAGATATTTTGACAGGTAAATATGAACAAATAAAATTCAAAATTAAAATACATGTTTGTTTTTGTTATTTTATGGCCTTATTACAATTATATTCAATAATTTTTATTGAGCTCGAGGCCTGAGGAAATGTGGTGATTTCCGAAATAGCTGTCACTTCTACCATTTTTTGAAAGTATTGTTGCTTTTCCACAATAAGTTTTCATTAAAAAACGGCTTCGAGCTCAATAAAAATTGTTGAATAAAATACATATGATTGAAAAATAAAAATGTATACATACATACATACGCCCATGCATAAGTACCTATGTATGTACGTATTAACAACGCGCATGCGTGCATCTGTATGCAAATGCACATAATCATAAATAATTAATAACTTCTAATCACTAAACAAAAATCTACAAACATCAAAACGAAATACTTCTGCACATACAAACATAAAAATACTACAACTAGGAACCTACAGACGCCACGTTTACTTTTACCCGAACTCCCGCTTCTAACGAGCAAGAAATTCATTCATAAAAGTAAAAACTTCCATTCATAAACTCGCGCGCACCTCGCACACTTGCCCCGCTACGAACATATGCCGTCCGCAAGTTCATTTTCGTCGCGGCCTTGACAAAATCTAAACATCTCAAATTTTGTCAACCACCGCGCCGATCGGAAAAGTCTCAACAATGTACAAAATCCCCCTTCCCTTTGCTCACTTCAGTTGTCTAAACAAAATATTTTTTTCTGAGCATTACAGAAAACGGGCAACAATGCCGACAAGTGCGCAGAATCCCTTCACTTTCGTTTCCCCCGCCTTGTCCAGAATTCTTCATCTTCTTCAACTATTGCACAATCCACAGAAAAGCCAAAAATTCAATTTTGATCACAAATTATTATTTTATTTCATTTTATAAATATATTAAAAAATCACCGCATCTAGCCGGACTCGAACCCATACCGTATCGGTAAAGCATCATCATCGCTTCACCTCTACCAACTATGCCACAGCACATCTTGAATGATAGGCATCTTACAAGCTAGATGTACGTTTCAAAATGCATGTATGAATTCAAATATTTTTTCGTTGACATATCTACATCTACGTACCAAAGGATATATGTGCGTACTTGTAATTTTTGCTTATACGAACACACGAAATTGACCTGAAAAACCTACCAAAACCTATCTAAATTTTATCAAAAATCCTGTTTGCTTTTATAAAATATTTTTTATTGATATACCTTTATTTAATCATAAGTATGTTATGAACATAATAAAAAGAATTGAACTCATTATAATGATATGAGAAAGTGCAAATAAACCATTTTAAAAATTTGAAATTACATAAAAAGAACAGGAAAAAATTTATAAAAAACCTTAATTATGGGATTTAAAAAATCCTGAAATAAAAAAAAAATTAAAAATAAAATCTGACTTTTTAAAAAGATAAAAACCTGGATGATAAAAAAAATCCTTAAATTATATAAAAATAAATTTTATGAAAATAAAAAGCAATAAAATTAATAAAAAGGCAAAAATAGGAAGGAAACAAGAATTACGAATATGCCTGGGTTCCGCCTTAAGACAAATTCTCACACGATCTAATCAATTGATATTGATGATCATTTTGGTTTGACACGAAATTTTCACCAGTTTTTCAAACCACACGACTCAATCCATCTAATTGAAATCGTATGTCAATAATTTAAAAAAAACTTGGCTCTTGTCCATAGTTACTAACTACATACTAATACGTGCATCTACAATACAAATACCGAACTACACTATTAACAATAATACAATACTAACTTTTACTCTAATCTAATCTAATTTTTAATCTAATTCCTAATACAGAACTATACTACTAATAATAATACTATACTAATTTTCACTATCCTGTTCTTCTTAAGTTACAATTATGTATTTTAATTAAGTTTTGGGCTTTTTACGATAGAATTAATTACATACAATTTATGAAAACGCTACATTTCTTGAATTAGTAAATTAGTACTTTTGACAAATTTACATACTAATGAACTATACTAACTACAGAAAAAACGAACACATATTCTTTCTTTTTTGATTTTTGAATTTAAAATTTTTGTTTTTTGGTTTTTTCTTCTGATTTTTATTTTATTATAAACTAGTTTGGCATTCCTCAATTCTTATTTTTAGTCTAACGGTATATCCTAAAAGGAAGTGCAAAAAAGTGAATAATTTCATCTCTTTCTGTGGTAAAAAAATGATGTGGTGATGTTATATTTAGTTTGGTGAACTCCCGCATCTCAAACCTTTCAGAATTTAGTAGTACTAAAAAAATTTTAAATTAACATTTGCTCCTTCTCATTAAATTAACATTCTCTGCTGAAATGACTCGCTTATATATACACGAGATTTGGAAGTTTTTATCCAGACGCCCAATCGACATGTTTGAGATATCATTGGAAAGGCCTTGCGGAGTGTGTCCAGAAATGTATTCAAGCTTTATAATCGATTAACCGTATTCTTAAAAATTTGGCTAAAGTGTTGCGAAACAAGAAAGTTTTTTTGCTTTTGCCGTTTTAGGGGGGCCTGTGGGTACACCCAACATATTTAGTGTTATTCTATAGGCCAATACCTTTCGAACGATACCTTATATATTACGCTCCAGCTACTAGTTGAAAAGATATAGGGTAAATGTGTTTTGGTTCGTGTCTCCGCTACGAGATGCTTTGGTATGTATGTGGCGTCTGTACGTACCTTCATTTAATTTTTTTCTAACTTTCAGGAATTAAAGTACAAAAAAAACTAAGAAGGTTTTGTTCCAGGATGTTTTGATTCGTATGCCTTTGTGGGCGTGCCGACTGGAAATGGGCACTACAGAGGATTCTGTGCGAGGTCAGGATGGTGCTCAGCTAAGATAAGTAATCAGTGCTATGTGCTAAACTTCTTAATAGCTTAGTCATATGGAAATGGTTTTTGATCGTGGGTTGGAGGTCTGAAGGGGCTGGATCAAGGCGTCACGGGCACCGTACCGAGGATCGGCCAGGCTGGGGGCCACTAAATAGTCAAGTCGCGAACGGAGCCCTCTGGGAGACGGCCACACCCAGGATGAAAGTAGGCCTTACCTGGGCATCGCGCATCTCTGCCCGGGTGGATGACCCCTTTTCTCCGCAGCCCGTTGGAACAAATATGGACAAAAATCAAAAAACAACAAAAGCAAAAACAGCAACAACAACAACAAAAACAAACAAGACATCTGAAGGGTCTCGGCCCACTAAAGAAGGGGTTCAAGCGATGCAGAGTACCTCCACCAGCCATAGTGCGGTGACAAACAGTGGGAAACCAAGGCCAATGGTGAAACCGGGCCAAGCTGTTGCAAAAAAGGAGGAAAGCGGCGGTGGGGATGCTCAAAGGAGTCCACCGCGGGAAACTCCTGGCACCAGTGAATGCCAACCTGGCATGCAGATTGCAGCCGGGGATAAGGCTGAATCTGGGGCGCAGGCCCCGGGCGGTCCTCCCACGGCCTGACCAGAGGCCAGAACCAGCTACAGCGGGCTATCGACAGAAGAAGATGGCTGCACGAATCCTGCAAAGGTTCACCACTACGCCTGACCTGTGTAGCAAGGCGAAGGCAGAGCATGTGAAGGAGATCCCCACAGAAATCGATTGTTCAAAGGCAGTCCTGCCCGATTACCGGCAAGCCGGAGGAGAGACAGCCGCAGGCGCCCTCCAGTAAGCGCAATGGATCGGGGGGAAATACGCCCAACAATGCAAAGAGGGTCAAAACGCAGGGGCCTTCTTTTGCTGAAGTAGCCAAGGAGCAGATCCTGCTTGGCGTCATTGACGAGAGCGATTAAGACAGCCTAACCCTAAGGCAGCAATGGAAGTGGGTTAAGGCCGCGATGGCCGACATTGATATCACCATCATGTTGGAGAATCCGGGACCTCCGCCAACCTGCAAGGGAGCGGCGTGGTTCCAAAATAACATCCGGGTTATAGCATGCGAGGATGCTAGGTCAGCGGATATATATAAGAAGACAGTCGCAGGCATTATAGAAGTGTACCCTGGTGCAAAGCTCAGGTCGGTCTACTTCAAGGACCTACCGGTGCGAGCGAGAGCGAGAGCATGGTTGCCTTGCAAGCCAGCGGAACCCGAAAGGATCCTGCTTACCATAAGGCTCTACAACCCGGAGCTACCTACCGAAAATTGGAAGGTGGTAAAAATCAATGAAATCGGTAAACGACGATGCAGGTTGTCCTGCTTCTTAATAAGGACTCCATCGAGTTGCTGGAGCAAAAGAGCGGGGTGATACGGTACGGCTGTGACATGGCCAAAATTAAGGTCTACAGCAACGACGTAAACGCAGCGGAGAACCTGATCGCGGAGGTAGAGCCGGAGGAGGCCAACAGCGACGTGGAGATGGAGGAGGAATCCGAGCAGGTTGATCCGATGGACGACCTGACTGGGGGTTATGCCTTACCGACGTCTTCGCTGGGGGTCGGACGCATGCTTCGGCTTTATACGGAGGAGGAGTTGATCGAGATGTCAGAAGACGCGGTCAACTCCACCCTAATAGGCGACGTGGGCGATAACGGCCAAAATGGTGAAGGTATTGCAGATTAACCTTCACCACTGTAAAGCAGCTTCAGCTGCACTGCTGCTCCATCTAACAGCTAAAGGGGCAGCTGACATCGTCCTAATCCAAGAACCTTGGGTGGTGGGACAAAACATTTTCGGGCTGAAAGCGCCGGGCTACAGACTGGTAAGTGGAGTCTCAACGGGGAAACCAAGGACGTGCATATTGATAAGTATCACACTAAAGTGTCTCTTTCTTCCACAATTTAGCGACGAGGACACAACAGCGGTCAGTCTAAGTGTAAACGGACGACCAATTAAGATGGCATCCACGTACCTAGCGCACGACAAGGAGGTGCCAACTATCTGCATGAAGGGCCTAGTGGCCAGCACGAGAGAGGCGCTAATTTTGGGAGGTGATGCGAATGCTCAATATCATACCTGGGACAGCTCCGACGATAACGAACGGGGTGAGTCACTTTTTAATTTCATACTTAGCTCTAAGCTTGTTATTGCAAATAGGGGGAACGATCCCACTTTTATTACAAAATCCCGAAGGTAAGCTCTGGACGTTACCCTTATCTCTGAGAATGTCTGGTGGGGAAGTGGAAGGTGCTCGAGGAGCACTCCTTTTCCGACCACCGATATATCCAATTCGAGGTAGTAGGGGGAATGCCCAAGGCTCCTCTAACTAGAAACTTGCGAAATGCCAACAGGCACAGGTATCGGGAAGAGCTGGATAGGCTTTTGCCAGAAGATAGAGAGCCGAATACTCCAGCAAACCTAGAGGAGCTGGAATATCTTCTCGACCATTTTGCGGGGACCTGCAGTAAGGCAATTGACATTGCATGCCCCAAAAAGCAGCAGTAGAAAAAAGCCACCCTGTTGGAATGAAGAAATCGGGATTTCACGCAAGAACGGCAGGAAAACCTTCAACCAGGCCTCTGCTACTGGTAGTGAGGGACATTGGGAGACCTACAAGACAACGTTACGGAAGTACAAGAAGTTCCTAAGAAGGTCGAAAAGAACCTCATGGAAAGACTTCTGCAACGGGGTGGAGTCTATCTCAGAGGCAGGCAGGCTCAGAAAGATACTCTCAGGTGCTGCCCAGAAAGCCCCAGGATGCTTGCAAAGACCTGACGGCTCCTGGACTGAGACCGAGGAGGAATCACTGGATCTGTTTCTTTGCACACACTTCCCGGGTGCCACGGACAGCATGCCGGTACAGCCACATCTAACTGGAGATCTTTCAGTCACTGGAGACTTCCTCACTAGGGAAAAGGTCATCTGGTCTATTGGGACTTTTAAGCCATATAAATCACCAGGTCTGGATGGCATTGCCCCCATACAGCTGCAGCAAACATTTCAACTAAGCTCAGCGTGGCTACACGCTATAACTAAGGGTGTATTAGCTCTTAATCATATCCCTAGAAAGTGGAGGGAGTCAAGAGTGGTATTCATCCCCAAGGCAATGAAGGTGTCCCACAACAACCCAAAGGATTTCAGGCCCATCACCTTGTCGTCATTTCAATTGAAGGTTATGGAGAGACTGGTGGAGGTCCGTATCAGAGAGTCGGTTGGTGATGGACTCTCTACCACACAACATGCTTATACGAAAGGTAGATCTACAGAAACGGCGCTACATGAAATAGTGTCGCATATAGAAAGATCACTAGACATCAAAGAATATACGCTAACAGCCTTCCTGGATATAGAGGGCGCCTTTAACAACATCATGCCGGGCGCGATAACGGCAGCACTGACGGGCCTGGGCATCGACTCGCGCTTGGTTGCGCTCGTAAACTAAATGCAGAGATGCAGGGTGGTTCGGGCGGAGCTGGCGGGAGTATCGTTGACCAGGATCGTAGAGAGGGGCACCCTGGAAGGGGGAGTCCTATCCCCTCTATTATGGGTCGCAGCGGTAAACTCACTGCTGTGTGGCATGGAGGGGGGTGGCTGTAAGATTATTGCGTATGCGGATGATCTTGCGCTAACAGTAAGTGGGAAATTTCCACAGACCTTATGTGACGTTATGCAGGTAAAACTGAAGGAAGTCGAGAGTTGGACAAAAAATAACGGGTTAGGGGTAAACCCAAACAAAACAGAACTTGTACTATTCACGAGAAGGTACAAAATCCCCCCATTGATAACAACAAGGCTGGCACAGACCAAACTAAAATTAAGCGATTCTGCTAAATACGTGGGGATAGTCCTAGATAGAAAATTAAGCTGGACTCAAAACACCGAAGAGCGGGTGCGGAAGGCCACGGTTGCCCTATACAGCTACAGGAGAGCAATCGGCCAAAAATTGGGTTTAACCCCGAAGCTAGTGCACTGGATATACACCGCCGTGGTGAGGCCCATACTTCTGTACGGGGTAGTGGTATGGTGGCCAGTGCTGGAGAATAAAGTAAACAGTAATAAATTACAAATGTGGAGAGAACGGCCCTGATCTGCATTAGTGGTGCCCTCCGCAGAACACCTACTATGGCATTGAATACGATCCTTAACATCATACCTATAGATATTATAGGACGACAATACGCTGCGTTTGCAGCCCTAAGACTACAGGAGCTTAAAGCTGGAAAGTGGCTCGTTGTTGTCACACGGAATTTCTGAGAAACCGACAACTACCGAGTACAACGGACTATTGTGTACCAAGGCTCACCTTCACTAAAGGTTATAGCGTAACGCTACCTAGCAGAGAATCATGGCTCGAAGGAGTTCCGGGTTGCCATAGTTGCCATAAGATTCTACACGGACGGCTCCAAACTAGAAAATAGGGTAGGAGGAGGCATCTAGAAGTTGGGAATAAAAAGATCATTCCGACTACCTGACCATTGTAGTGTCAAGCCGAATTGTCAGCCATACAAGAAGCCGTTGACGGCCTGAAACTAGCTGTTATCGCCACTGCGGAAATATATATATACTCAGACAGTCAGGCGGCCCTTATGGCGCTTGACTCTGTCACAATAAATTCGGAAACAGTTGCCAACTGCCGCAAACCACTTAATGTGATGGCAGAGCAGTTCGCTTTGCACCTGGTATGGGTACCGGGGCACAGTGACATACCAGGAAATGAGGAGGCGGACGAGCTTGCAAGGGCGGGTACTTCCTCTCCACATTCACCAGCCTGGAAGAGGATGGGTATGCCACTCGCTTCCTGCAAGCTCTTACTAAGGGAGAACTTCCTTGAAGAAGCGGCCTCCAGATGGGATCGCACTGAAAACTGTAATACAACGAAGCTTACATGGCCAAAATGGGAGATCGAGAGAAATTCTTACTCTCAATAAAGGCGATATGTCACTGGCCATTGGTCTGCTCACAGGACATATCCTGATAGGAAGGCACGCAGAACGCCTCGGGGCTAGTCACAACGACTACTGCAGGAGCTGCCACGACGGAGAAGAGCCTGAATCAATAAGGCACTTACTCTGCGATTGCCCAGCACTAGGCAGAAATTCCTAGGTATAGGTCTTCTAGACGATCTAAGCGACTCCACGAACGGGTTTAAGGAGTAGGAGTTTTTGGATCCATGTGGTATCACAATGGGCCCTGATCGGGCCTAAGTGTGCTGGCGCCGTCTGGGCCTAGCAGCCACTTCAACCTAACCTAACCTAAGATATAAAAGGTGGAGAAGCTCTGCCAAACACTAACATTTAAGCGCCAATCTATTATTATTATAAGATATAAAAATAACATACTCAGTTCCCCGAAAAAAATTTCCCATTCCCCGATTGCCACTTAAACCGAAAATCCATGCAAATCTGGAAATTTCCCGCGAGTTGACAAGTTGAAAGATGCAGCTGTGCTAATCACTTCGTACATGCCTTGGAACCACAATTTGTGTGTATTTTAGAGTTTTTTTTTCAGTCACATGCTGAAATTGTAATATTTTCCCCATTTTAGTTGCAGGTATGTACACAGTATTTAACTATGCTACATGGGTTTATCACCGGCAATTAACCTACCTAATATTTACCTATAGTTGCACATAAATATGTATGTATGAATGCATTTAGTTCACCCAATGTGCCGGTACTACTTACATACATACATATGTATAAAGTGCCACTGAGCAAAACTACTTGAGAAAAAAGCATTACTTTAATGGCACGAGTGCAACACCGTACACGTGATAGAAGTAAAACTTCTTAAAAAAAGCATATGTGTGCGCCCCACACCCGGTAGAAATCTTAACAAAAATGAACTACGAAACTATCAGACGAATACAGTTGTTTATTGTATCCAAAGTTGGTACCAAGTTGATAAGTTTTTATCATATCTCATATATTTTTTTTTATTTTTTCGAATACAAAGGATATGATCATTCTTTTTCGCTTTATTTCGTATTCGAAAACTTATATGTTTCAATGGACACATCGTCTTGAATACATAATTTAGATTTAGATAAAATTGTTGGCAATTTATTTGAGAAAAAAAAAACATTTAGATTATTGTTTGTATTTTCGTCGATTATTATTATTCGAATTATTTCTTGGTAAAGAACTGTTGCAAGCATCAATTTTGAATAAATTAGCTTTAATATCTACTGATTTATCGAAGATTTTGTATTTCTCTAAATTACCGTTATATGAGATGTGGGCGTGGTTATTGTCCGATTTTAAAAATTTTCGGTCGTATTGTACGCTGCACCAAGGCCAATAACTGTGAGAAGTTTGGAAGAAATTGGTGCAGCGGTTACCAAGACATACACATGTAACCATAAGTGGGCGTGGCTACGCCCATTTTCCAAAAATTTATAATATTCCTATTTTTCGTCTGAGATTTATTCTAAATGTCCATTTTGAGTGAATTAGCGTCATTAGTTACTAAAATATCGCAGTTTTCGTAATTCTGGAAATTACCGTTATATGGGAAATGGGCGTGGTTACTGTCCGCTTTCGCCCATTTTAAATTCCAACCTACCTTGGATAAATGGAAACCCCTAATACCAAATTTCGTTGAGATAGCTCAATTTTTGCTCGAGTTATCGTGTACACGGACGGACGGACAGACGGACAGACAGACATTGCTTATTCGACTTCTCTATTAATTCTGAGCATTTATGTATACATTTGTCTATATCTATCTCGATTCGTTTTGGCTGTTACAAACAACCGTTATGTGAACAAAATTAATATACCCTTGTGCACAAGTGCGCTCGGGTATAAAAAAGCAACACCGCTGTTGAATATGTGACACCCTGTATCTATAGATGTACATTTATTCCTAACTATATATCAATAAGTTTGTGCACATATATTACACCACACATCTCTATACGCACTAGAGAGGTTCTCACATCTCTAATTTTAGTTTAATAGTTTATTTGCCTTTCACGAAACCACTCTTGGAGCACGTCTTCATTTTATGTAAAATGAATTTATACACTCCTGAATAAATAAAGACAAGTGTTCTAAAAGAAAAGCTACCGTTTAAACATTTTTCAACATGGTAGCAAAGCAAGGTTGCTCAAGTAAAAAAAAAATGAACTCTACAAGTGAAACGCGCGAAAGAAAACACATGGCACATACATTTTTGCTGTGGATATAAAAGCGAATACATGTACATACCGTACCGTGCTGAGCTCCGTAAAAATTCTGATAACTTTAACTTGCGTTTCATATTCGTGTATCAAATTTATAAAAAAAATGGGACAAAATGTCTCAAAACGGGAGATGGCAACTTCGGATACCGAAAAGACGTGGATTGAGTGGCACATTAAGGCCCACTTGCAGAACAGCAGGTTATCTATATAACTCGAAGTTTACCGGTTAAATTGATAAATTGGCTTGCACAATCAATGGTTGCGTGTAATATTAAAGTTAACTCGTTAAAAATTTAGCCCAGCAATTTTCGAAGGTTAACTTGCTAACTTTATATATGTCAATTCTGTCAGTAACAAGAATAATATTGAGATTTCAAAAATTTAAAAATTATTTTTGAACACATGTTTACATACACATATGCACGTATTCATTTTTCCGCCTTCAAATCGAGGTTTCGGTCAGTCTCGCGTAAAAAGTATGTATATGCGATTTAAATGCACCGAAAGTGTGCAGTGAAGAAGTGTCGCTGGCCAATTTGCAGAGAAATGAGCTGAAGATCTTCATGACCGCAGTGTTCTTTTCAACTACCATGGCGTGGATTTGGTACATAAATGAGTACATATTAATCATGATTCAATAATAAAAGGTTTGCTCAAAAACCAGTTTTCTCGCTCCCTCTTGACAAAATCGGCTCCCTTAGCAAGGCACTGTTTGTGGGTTCGTGTGTGTGTGCAAAGCTTTTGTTAGGGAGCTAAGGGAGTGTCAAAACTCGAATGCCACTAATGAGCAAACCTTTAATTATGGAATCATGGATATTCATTAAATTTTTTTTATTTATATATTTCTATTTATATTTGCCATTCTTTAGTTTTTCTGGTTGTAATAGAAACTTTATATTTAATTTCAAATAATAAATATAAACAATCAAAACAAACGTCAAAAAAGAGGGAGTGGTGCCTACTTAATTAGAAATCCTCGGGTAACTTAACTCTGAGTCAGTTTTCAATCCTGCAAGACATTGTCGGGTTTAGTAATGTAAAAATGTAACTCTTAGGCCCACTTGCAGAAAATCCAGAGGTAAATGTATAAATAGAG
>NW_023458557.1:12274787-12276807 GCF_013731165.1 Rhagoletis pomonella | reverse complement strand
TCCTTGATCTCAGTGGTGAACTCCCGCATCTCAGATCTTCTAATTAGTACTCGAAAAAATGTTACTTAACATTTGCGCCTTCTCATTAAATTAACATTCTCTGATATTATTGCTGCAGTAACTGTTGCTGTTCATTAGAATCAGAACATATTTTTCTTTAAAAATTTTCAATAAAGAGGCATGTACACCTGATTTTAAGCATACTAAATTTCTGTGTATTTCTCACAGGTAGTTTATATGAATTCCTCGACTCCGGAATTTCATCTTCTTCAGTTGGAAGTTTTTTTAGTATAATGCGCACTCATTTTTTAACATTTAAAATTACTTGTTATTATTGAGATACAGTTTCGCTACTCTTTACAGATTTTCTCGACATACTTGTTCACATTTCTCTGGATTTTTGTTATTCTTTATTTTTTTTTATTAATCACTTTAAGGTTTAGGAGTTACTGTGGGCGCATTTTGTAAATATGTACATATAAAAACAATTGCGATATTTTATTTTATTTAAAATTATGAATTTTATTCGTGCAATTTTTTATGTTTAATAGTTTTAAGAACATTTTTTGGTTTTTTTGTATTCTTTTATTGCATGCCTTAAACTTTTTTATTATAAGTTATGATGGTGAAGATATGCATCCTGGGGAACCGAACACCTTTAAAAAATCGGTAACGCGCCTAAACGCATACCTCGACGGTGGGGTAGAAAGTGCGTTCAAAAATGATTAAAATTGTTTAAATAATTTCTTATATTCTACTTATTCACATTGCTTATAATTTCTGTGTTCAATTTGCAGGTGAAAATCAACCGCAGTCCAGCAGCGCATCTTCTCAAAAACGGCGATACATATTTGATGAACTAACATTTTTTCATACTGAAGGCACACAGCGTACAAATAAAGTAGTGTCAAGTGAGGACTGGGAAGCGAGCGAAGAGGGTCGAGTGAACAGCCGGACAATTAAATTACATACACAAAACTCTGTATCATATAATTTTTAAATAAACATATCTTTACTATACTAAATACCCGGGTTACATCTTCACACTACTTATTAATTACATTGGCACTCTTATTTATTCAAATAAGTAAACGTTTTTATTGTGCATTTTTGTTGTTGATACGGTGTTTACATTAGACGATTTTACAGGCAATTTTAGAGGAGATAAGTTGAGTCAAAAGTTGGCAAGTTGGTTGGGTGCAAGAAATTTAGCAAATGCGAATCCATAGTAGTTCGGGTTTTCATAAAATCTACGAAAAAGCGAACACTTATGGAACTCTTCACTGGATACATCACATATTTGAGTCCATGATTTAGTTGGATTAGGGTCGCTGCCTTGCAGCAGTACAATGCAATTGTAGACACGTCTCTTGAATTCCTTGTCCTCGTAAAATCTGAAGAAAAAATAAACAGATGAGTAATATATCTTTTTAAAAGCGCATTAAACGCGTCTCCCGATAATTCTCGTCTTTTGAGCTATGACGGTATTTTAGTTGTTTGGTGATATGCAATTTCGGTATCACATATAATGGATTTCTTGTTAAATTTTATTAAACTCCGCATAAGGCTGAATGAAAGTTTTTTCGGGCGAAACTCAGAATAAGCCAAAGTACGAACAGTACTCACCTCTTTTTTGATTCCTTGTATAAGGCTTTCAAATCCCCAATCGTCCAGAAAATTTGGGAAGCGGTCCTCTAAGTGCACAATCAGCATAACGAAATGTGTTCACCAATCGCCCAGAAACACTAACAAACGACAAGTGGACTCTCCAATAATTGTCAAACGTAATTGACCAATGTGCATCTATGTGATACATTGCTTGTGGCAAGTTGGTAGGTTAACGCCAGACCGTAAGAGGTTGGAAATCACACGAACAGCATAATCCCTACATTGGATATACAAATTGTTATAAATTTTTGCATTAACATAACCATAAACACTATATTTAATATTTTAATTGAGCTTTGTACCACGATTGTTTATTAGGAAAAATTGAAAAAGCAACAAAGTCTAAGCGGTA
>NW_023458557.1:12269672-12274687 GCF_013731165.1 Rhagoletis pomonella | reverse complement strand
TTCTTCCAAGCTTGGCACAGTTGTTGGTCCTGGTACAGCATACCAAATGGCCGAAACTTTTTAAAATCGGACAATAACCACGCCCACATTCCATATAACGGTAATTTCGAGAAATACAAAATCTTCGATAAATCAGTAAATATCAAAGCTAATTTATTCAAAATTGATGGTTGCAACAATTCTTTACCAAGAAATACGTTTAAGATAAAATGGCCGTGGCACCGCCCGCTTGTGATTACATATATGTATCTCGCTAACCGTTCTAGCAATTTGTACCAAACTCGGTATGATTATTGTGCTTGCCACATAAAAGCAAACCGTTGAAAATTGTTGAAATCGGTCTTAAATTACGGCCGCTTTTCATATAACAATAAATTTCAGAAATGCTCGAAATTTCAATATGTCGAAATTTAAGGACGCTAATTTACTTAAAATGTATACACCCCGGCTTATCATGTAGCGGTAGCTTTCAGCAAGGTGGAAAACATATCTTTAATACTTGCGCCGGGTATTTAATGTTCGGCTCCGCCCGAACTTAGACTTTCTTACTTGTTTCATATAAAAACATTTTTAACATAAATTTCCGAAAATCATCGGTAAGTGCTAGCATCTAAAGCCCAAGCTCTTTCATTTCACACCTCATTTTCGAAAATCGAACGAACGGTGCAGATTTGATGACATGGACAAAAAATGCCTTTAGGTATAATATATATCATGATATAAAAAATACGGTAGTTTCATTGTCACTTTTCGGGCGCCATATTAACTATCTGACAATTAAGCAGATTCTGACCAGTGTTGCCGTGAATCTTTTTAGTGGTAGCCAAATTTTTTTTTTTAAAAAAAGGGCTAAAAAAAGTCGTTGTGGCAAAAAATGGTAGCTAAATTTTTTTACTTACATATAATTATATATAAAAGTATACACGCAAACATATTCAATAAGTAATGGTATAGAAAAACAACCAAAAACCTTTTTGTATAAAAGGGGAAATATACGACACCAGCTTGGTGGCTCCATCAAGTGATTGTACCATCAGGCTCGAAGCATACAACTCACCAGCATGCTGGTACAATATTTATTTCTTTACAAATGAGGTCGAGGAAAGATCGAAATGATCAGAGCCGAAATTTCATAATTTGTCTACCATTTTGTTAAACATTGTTTTTTTTTTTTTTAATTCACAACTGCAATATCGTGGACTTAATCTTCCACAAACACGGCTTTGACTCATATAGTGCAAGAAATTTCCGCCAAAATACTTTTTACTTAGAAAATTGAGCTAAGTTCACCACTCACGACACCAGCATGCTGGTACAATCATAAAATTATCAAATAGTTTTTGAAGTCGCACCAGCAGCTGGTACAATCACACCACAAGAACATACACGGTCAATCGACTTGATGGGCCATTTAACAAATTAAGTATATTAAGGGCCGTTTTCTAATGTAAGCAGCAAAGTTGCCTTTACTAACAAGGCAGATAAATTGTTCCTCACTTTAAAGTGTTTTCATTTTCTTATCTTACCGGTAAAAATAAATTTGTTATTCCGTAGAGTGAAACTTCACTACATTTCCGAGTGTGAAACTTCACTACATTCGTCATAAAATTTCAAAGGTTGGCAATGCAACATAAGCAAATATAGAGCAAGAGCAACTGTTAGCAAAAACCAAAACCTTGGTTGAAATATCTAATATATCTGACTCATGAACCAAAACCAAACCAAAATTTAAAGTTGGGTACCTACAAATTTTAAAGGTTGAATCGGGTGAGCAACAGTTTATCGATTCGATAAATTAATGCGCTGATGAGAAAACGAAAACTCGTATATCGAGACGATAAAGTGGCCGGTAAACTAAAGGTTAGATGAGAAAACGGCCCTAAGGGCCGTAAACTTATCTATTTTGTATTATAGTTAAATCGTTAATAGATAAGTTAAGAGCCCTAACACTTTTACAGTATGTATGTATAAAAACGTAAGGAACATACAATACCAACATGTATATCGTTACCTTAATATAGAAAGGCCATAACTCATATAGGGCCGTTTTCTAATGTAAGCAGTAAAGTTGCCTTTACTAACAGGGCAGATAAATTGTTCCTCACTTTAAAGTGTTTTCGTTTTCTTATCTTACCTGTAAAAAAAAATAAATTTGTTATTCCGTAGAGTGAAACTTCACTACATTTCCGAGAGTAAAACTTCACTACATTCGTCATAAAATTCCAAAGGTTGGCAATGCAATATAAGCAAATATAGAGCAAGAGCAACTGTTAGCAAAAACCAAAACCTTGTTTGAAATATCTAATATATCTGATTCATAAACCAAAACCAAACCAAAATTTAAAGTTGGGTACAAATTTTGAAGGTTGAAACGGGTAAGCAACAATTTATCGATTCGAGAAATTAATGCGCTGATGAGAAAACGAGACGATAAAGTGGCCGGTAATCTTAAGCTTAGATGAGAAAACGGTCCATAGTCGCTGAAACGCAAAAAAGCCGTAACTGACTAAAATTTTTTGTTGCTTGAAATGATGTGGGCACTTATAATTCGATGAAATGCATCATAAACAATCAAAAAGGGAATTTTGGATATTTACTTGGTTACGACTTTTTGTATTTCAGCGACAATATGTGTTAGGGCCTTTCTATATTAAGGTAACGATATACATCAGTCTTTCTTAGTTTAAAAATTCATTAAAAATTAAGCATATACAACTTTTTCAGGCCAAGTATGAATAAATTCTCGAAAGGGCTAAAAAAGGGCTAGGGGCAATTTTAAATTTATGTGGCCAAAAAAAATATGTGGTAGCTAAATCTAGCCACCAAGGGACTAAAACGGCAACACTGATTGTGAAATTTCATGCTACCATACCTTATCTCCAAAAATAATTTTTTTGTCACTACATTTCTCAAGGGAGGAGATTTAGCTTTCGAAGAAGATCGCAAGCCTAAGCCGAAGCTCTGTGCCGAAGTAAATGTAAGCATTACAATTACTTAGGGGCTTCCGCACACTGGACTGCTGAGTCCGCCTAAAACCGGTTGTGTGTTGCTACTTTTTGTGTGTAAATTTAACTCTTGCATTAAATCCCAAATATTAAAAAAAAATCTCCCTTCTCAAAAAATTCCAGTATGGCAAAGCTATGCTTAACATTTGCATCTGGAGAAATGCCAAAAATCTGCTTTATAATCAAAAAAATAGTAGTAATGAAACTACCTTCTTTTTGTATCATGATATATATTGTTTTTTATGTAATTTTTCTTACTTATTTTTCGCTCTGTAACTTTTTAAATAACAAATAAAAAGTGGTGCACGAGGATCATAGTCCAATAGTATATTGTAGAATGAAGCACACACGTATTTATTTGGCCAAATTTTCCAGTTGCAGACCTTTTAAAGAAGTTTTTTTTTTTTTAACTATCTTTTAATGAGGGCACATAAGCCTGCCACGTCTAGATCCCTGCGATATACCAGAAAAACAATTTTTTTTATCAAAATTTCAAGAAATGGTAAATTTTAATGGAATAGATAAAAAATATATGTAAAAATATGTTTTTTTTATTAAATAGTACGGGTTTATAGCTTTCGTAAGAATAAATAAAACCTGCTCAATCTTTGCACTTTTTGAAGTAATGTGTTTTTGCTAATACATAAAAATCATTGTTTTCATTTTTTGTCAGTGTCATCAGATCTGCACGATTCGTTCAATTTTTAAAAAATTAAGTGTCAAAATAAAAAACTTGACCTGTAGACAATAGAGGTTTTTTTTTTAAAGAGTTATCACCTGTTAAAAAATTAGATCCAAAATTTTTTAATAAGTTAAATGAGTTATAAATAGATGGGTATCAATCAAAGTGTCTATGAAAAGGGTTTATTCTTTAACTACATATAGAGGGTTTCCACCTGTTTAAAAAATCAAATTCCATTTGAATTAAAGGAATTGAGTTATCGAAATAGATAGGTATCACCATATGAAAGTCAGACGCAAGAGGTTTAAGAAGGTTTTAGCTTGCAAATATTACGAAGAGGGTTGCCACCTGTTTGTAAAAGCCAATTTAGTTAAACTGAAATAATAGCTGTTTCAAACCAAAGGTTTATGACATCGTATTGGTTATTTTATTACAAATACATATATTGTCAATCAGTGACTTGTTCTGATTACATTCTTTTAAATTACTGGACTCTTAAATTAACTCAGGAATGTTTATACTCGTCACTTATTTCTTGCTAAATATGCCAAATTTTTTCTATTGTCTGAAACCCATATTCGTATAAGTACATATTTCCGTTACCTTGTTCCCTTAATTAAAGTGAATTTGATTTTTTAAACATGTGGCAACCCTACTAAATGTCGTTTAGAAGTAAATCATTTTCCAAATCATTTCAACGGATAGCCATATTGTAATATCTAATTCATTTAACTTATTAAATAATTTTAATAAAATGTGTAACAGGTGGCAAGCCTTTACAAAAAAAATAAAACTTTATTGCACATACGCAGGCCATGTGTAGTCATTTGACACCTCACTTTTGAAAACAGAACGAACTATATGTACATACCTAGTATGTAAATGCCACAAGAACCCAAATTGTCAACTGCAAAACGCATTTACAGTGAAAGTATGAAAGATACCCAAAAACAAAATGCATTTTTGAATTTACTAAGAAGCGAATTTTCATTTAAATCCGTCCACAATTCTATTTTTGCCCACATTTTATATAGAAGGGGAGCACTGTGCGGCGCGACTTTGCCGATCACTTACAATAGGTTTGTCCCGCGGATGCGATGTAAGCACATTATTTTTACATGTATAATACGTTACTCTATGTCCATGATAAATTTAAAGTGCCATTTTCGCCAAAATTTCGACATTTTTGCGCGCTTGTAAGCGGTACATTGTCCCGCTAAATAAGTGTAAGTGATCAATTTTTGACATCGTCCAATATTAATTTACAACCACACAAAAGTCCAACGACGATAAAATAAGGTTATTTTTAAGTTTTTTACTACACAATG
>NW_023458557.1:12264348-12269572 GCF_013731165.1 Rhagoletis pomonella | reverse complement strand
TATTGAAAATCTTATAATACTTTTATCGACGATAAAATAAGTCACTAAAAACTGTCGCTAGCTCCCGGACTAAAAGCAAGGTCTTAAAATCTGCCACATTAATGCGCAAAGTATTTCCATAAAAATTGACGAGATCAGATTCCTTTTTGAGGATTCTGATGTAGATGTAATATGTGTGTCGGAGACCTGGTTTTCTCCTGGGTGTAGTGATCACCTATTTGTTGCAAAAGGATATAAGTTATATCGGGTAGATAGAATCGGGCGTGGCGGTGGAGTAGCTATTTATGTCAAGAGCGATATTTTATGCATACTTGTGTGTGTGTCTTCGTCTCTAAGCTTGATTGAGTATATTTTTGTGGAACTATTTACAAAATTTGACAAACTGCTCGTTGGCTGTGTATACAGACCCAGCAAACAACTTGATTACATGCAATTTGAAAATTTCCTAGAAAATATATCGATCGGCTATAGCAAAATCATTTTGACTGGGGACTTTAATTGCGACATACTCAGTGATATAAAATTTCCACTTCTTATATAAAATTTGGTTATTTCCTTTGTAAGCAACGCCGAACCAACTCACTTTAAGGTGTTCTTACACGATATGTATTTGCATCTGTAAATGGAACTTTTTCAATGCATATGCAACTACGTAAATATGTCTGTAAAATTCACAGTCCTTATTGAACTAGTTAAAAATACGATCTTTGAAAACGAAATAAACTAAACTCAGATGATTCTACCTGTGTGTCAGATGAAAACAGAAACATTTCTATTTCGTATGTACGTGCATCTGCTTTGTACAGAAACAAATCTAATTTGCCTCTACACGATATGTTGGCATTTCCATAAGTCATAAGTGGCATGTGCACATGCAAATACATATCGTGTAAGAACACCTTTACCTGTATTTCTAGTACTCTTTTGGATATTTTCCTCGTAAACAGTAAGTCTAAAGTGCTTTTATACAATCAGCGTCAGTTCTTAACTTCTCCAAACATGACTTGATATTCTTAACGTACGTATTCTTATTCATATCGTGATTTCAACCATATTCACTATGACCAACTCGATGCAGCCGTTGATGCTATTAACTGGAGGTCTATTTATTGTCGGACTTCTGCTGATGATCAGATCAATTTTATTCAGAACAATATTAGTACCCTCTTTGACCAATTTGTTCCGCTTGTAACGAAGCCTACTAGATTTAAAAGGCGTCCATGGTTTAACAACAATATACAGAAATTAATAGAAAAACGCAATAGAGCGTACTCGGTTTGGAAGAAGGAAAAGTCAGAAAGTGCCTTCACTGACTATAAAACTGTAAGAGGGCCCCTTTTCAGTGCAGCTATGGGCTCACAGCAGGCTTGGAAGCAGATTCGTAATATAGGAGTCAGTAAGAAGAGTATTATCACACCTGAATATATAAACGCTAATGAGTTAAACCGAGCCTTTGTTGATTTGTCGTCTACTCAGAATAATGTCAGTTATTCTCGTTATATTACGAGCTCTACATTTTCCTTTTCTGGGTTTGGTTTTCAGTGTGCTGATGATTATGACGTTGTCCAATCTATACTCTCAATAAAATCAAACGCCGTTGGCCTTGATGGCCTTCATCTGAAGTTTTTAAGTGCCTGCTGGCAAAAATTGTACCATACCTCACTTACGCTTTTAACACAGTTTTAAGTACAGCGGTCTTTCCGAAATGCTGGAATGAGGATAAAATTGTTCCTATTCAAAAACCAAATGGTGATTTGATTGATATTTTGCCTTTTCTTTCTAAGTTTCTTGAAAGTATAATGCAACGGCAGATAACCTCGTTCGAAAATAGCAACTGCTTGATTAGTCCATACCAGTCTGGATTCAGAACCAATAGAAGCTGTGTCACTACACTATTAAACGTCTCGGACGATATAAGACAGAACATAGATAATGATCATGTTACCTTTCTTACTCTTTTAGACCACTCGAAGGCATTTGATTCTGTCGACCATACACTACTTTGCTTGACACATGAGAACCTCTTTAACTTTTCTAACCCAGCTGTCGATCTAATTAAATCATATCTCCTGAGAGATCCCAGGCGGTAAGGGTGGATAGATCCATGTCTAACCGACTGCCTGTAACTATTGGTGTTCCGCAAGGATCTATACTTGGCCCTTTATTGTTCGTGTTATATATCAATGACCTACCCAATGTTCTTAAACACAGTAACGTACATATATATGCAGATGATGTTCAAATCTATCTGAGTAGTCCATTCGCCTCCATTGAAAACTGCATATGTAATCTGAACGCTGATTTGTGTCTCGTAAATGAATGGGCTAATAATAATGGATTAGTCTTGCACCCCTGCAAATCGCAGTGCATTGCTATATACAAGAAAACTTTTGACCTTGACCACGACACCAAAGGAACTCTAAACAACACTGTGATAACATTTGTTGACACCGTCAAAAACCTTGGTATTATATTCAACAGAACACTGACGTGGAACAATCATATTTTTACAACAATAGGCAAAGTATATGGAATGTTAAGAGTATTATGGACAACTCAGCACTTCACACCTGTTAAAATAAGATTGCTATTAGCAAAGTATTATTTAATTCCAACGTTGCTCTACCATTGCGAACTTTGACAGTGTTTGTAAAAAAAAATTAATGTTGTGTATAATAATATTGCATCTTTTATTTCCGACATCAACCGTTACGAATACATTTCCGACAATGCTTTGAAGGTATGTACTACTTAATTAGATGATTTGTTAAAGTTTAGGTGCTTAGCACTCCTACATAGGATTTTAGTAAATAAGGAACCCATAAATCTCAATGAACGATTGAAACTTACACCATCAGTGCGCTCCACACAAATACTTCACATGAAATTCAGCTCACGAATAGCTGAACGCAAATATTTTGTTTCCAAAGTCCGTCTTTGGAACATCTTACCTATGGAGATCAGAAGTATCGAGGGTATATTGCATTTCAAAAGAGAACTGTTGCGTTACTTTGCTTAACCCTTCTGAGGGCGCGCTTTGAAAGTTTCACGAGAGGACGCGCCGCGGCAATTTTGGCACAATGTGCATCTCAAAGGATGACTGGATATTTTTTATTTATGTGTGTCGGAAAAACCATTCAAATAAAACATTTGAATAATTTGTGTTTATACTCAAACATATTATAAGCATTTATTTTGTAAATTTTTATTTGTCATCTTCAACAGTGGTGGTACATTCTACGCATTGTGAAATATGCTTGCAATGTTTTCTGCAAACATTTATGTTACAGTTAATACAACAAATTTTTGTTTTATTATTCCTGGTACTTATTCCTGGTTTAAATTTCCGTTGCGTACCTGGTTGGCTTCTATATAGGTTTAAAAACATCCTTTTTTCTCTAAAACCTAAGAAAATGATTATCATAAGATTTACAATAATGTGAACGCAAAGCTTAATTTTAAAATTACACATGACAAAATACTTACAAAACAAGAATTTAGATTTACACAGACCCTTATCACAGACTCACTTTTTCAACTATCTTAAAAAAATTTTGCGAGTTACATTCAAACTTTTTTGGTACACGGAAGGCCGCGACGCGGCAATTCAGCCGCAATATGAGATACCAACTTTCAAGTATAAATATCAACTCAACGATATAACAGCAAGTAACAGCTAACTATGAACCATGCTGCATCTCAAAACTTAAAAAGTCCCGGCTACTACAATTAGTATTTGAGAACCACAAATTAAAATTTTAGTCGCTAATTTGCCGCGGCGGCCCTCCGAAGGGTTAAAATTGAAGCTGTAGCTGTAAAAAATTCATATACATTTTTTTTAAAACGCATTACTCACTTATTTTTCATCATAAAAAAAATTAAACTACAGTCAATTACAAACGACTAGTATCGCCCAGTTGTCGAAATTCGACATCTTTTTTCATACATTTTACCTGTCACCAATACCAAATCCTTTATGGAAAGCTTAAAATCGAATAATGAACGTTAATACCGGATTGATTAATGACAATTCTACCAAGTCTCCTCCAAATTTCTTCAGTAGCTTTTGAAATTAGACCGAAAGAGGAACCTCGATTTTCATTTGAAGAGGTTAGAATCTTAAGGACCTAAGATCTGAATTGTTTTTTGAGATAACTAAGCTTAAAGTTGATTACTTATTGTAAATTCTGGATAAATGCATTTGAAATCATTTTTGCCTAAATGAATGCAGGTAAATTAAGTAATTCAAAGAATGTTTACTCTTTGTCGCCAAATATTTATATTATATTTTACTATACAAATATGGGTATAACTTATATTTTCAAAAAATGTCACTTAGACCCTTATGATTCTAGCCCCTTTATTTAAATGCATATGTATTTGTATGTATAGATGAGATGACCAATATGTCAAACATATACCAATTCAGACAGTAAATAAGTTTTTCGATTATACTTGTCTGAGGGCCTCTTAGCGGTTAAAAACTAAATCGCCCACATCTACATAAACTCTTTCTTTTTTTTATCAGAATAGTTAAAGGCTGAGAAAGTATCTTGAAGATTTACAACAAAAGATAATATTTCCTTCTCTAACGGCGGTTTCACACGACTGAGCTACCAAGTTACACCAAATTTTATGTTACTAATATGTTTTCTAAAAGTGAAACAGTTCTCTCAATCCCTGCGCCACCTATCGGAAGACAAACACACAAATCCTTCTAAAAACTTTTGAACAAAAAAAAATCATTCAATGCGATTTTAAAATCTGGGAGAAAATGGTTCCCAATTGAATAATTCTTGCGATTTTATATGTGTATAAATGTAGGTGTATAAAATTCCATTACCTTATAATAAGTGGTTCCAGAGATAAGCGATATGAGAATTTCAGTTTTTATGAGCGGTGCCACGCCCCCTTTCATATCATAAATAGTTGTGTTAAATTTCAGGACGTTAGCATAAGTGGTTCCAGAGATAAGCGATATGAGAATTTCAGTTTGTATGGGCGGTGCCACGCCCCCCCTTTCCAAAATCTACCACTTTTCGCCGTAAGTACGGTATTGACAACATATGTTGCTGTGTCAAATTTCAGGACGTCAGTATAAGCGGTTCCAGAGATAAGCGATATGAGAATTTCAGTTTGTATGGGCGGTGTCACGCCCCCTTTTCTAAAATCTACCCGTTTTCGCCGTAAGCACGGTATTGACAACATATGTTTTTGTGTCAAA
>NW_023458557.1:12257363-12261348 GCF_013731165.1 Rhagoletis pomonella | reverse complement strand
ATAAAACCGTTAGGGATAATTCAAAGAAAACTGATTACAAAGTGTATCTTTTTACTTGCATAATCACCCAAAGAGCACATACGTGGACATGGATGAAACAGCGAAATTGCACTTTTTAACATACAAACACCCACAGTCCACAAACGTGGACATGCTTTACTGACTGCTTATTTCCATAGTTTTCAGTATTTTTTTTTTATTTCACAACACTTGTATACAGTTTTGTTTCTGTTTGAATAATCTCTTCTTTTTTTCAATAAATTCATAATTTATTATCGTTGTTTTACTTACCAAACAGAGAGGCTTGCTTGCGCGACATATTTACAAAACGTATATGACAAAAACGCGCCCGAAAACGTAAACAGAGAAACTGAAAGAGTAGTAAAAAGAGAGAATATGTTCCCTTTCTATTGCGACAGCATTTGAGAGAAATAACGAAAAATTAGCAAATATTTGCCTATGAAAACTTATGTCCACATATGTGGACATTAACCCCGAAGAGGATAAGCTATGTACCAGATAAAACCTAAGGTTTTGGGCTAGATTTGTGGAAACTTAGAATAAAATCGACTCACCAGTTTTTTGAGAAAATGTCTGAAATGTATATTTTCAGCAGCCCGATTTTTAGTCTTCAGGCGATAACGTTATGGCATATTTATATTTTATAAACACAAAAGATTGCGTTAGATAGCTTGTTTAAAGACCCTTCTACTGATATCCGCATCAATGACATGGACATGAGTAGTGCGGCCTCAGTGGTATTTTAAAAAATTTGCCTCTTTTAGAAATTTAGGCACCAACCACGCCCACAAAGGCATACAAATCAAAACAGCCTGGAACAAAACCTTCTTAGTTTTTTTTGTACTTTAATTCCTGAAAGTTTGAAAAAAATTGAATGAGGGTACGTACAGACGCCACATACATACCAAAGCATCTCGTAGAGGAGACACGAACCAAAACACATTTACCTCTATATCTTTCCAACTAGTAGCCGGAACTTAATATATAAGGTATCGCTTGAAAGGTATTGGCCTATAGAATAACACTAAATACGTTGGGTGTACCCACGTGCCCCTTTAAACCGGCAAAAGCAAAAAAACTTTTTTATTTCGCAACACTTTTGCCTAATTTTTAAGAATGCGGTTAATCGTTTATGAAGCTTAAATACATTTTCTGGACACACTCTGCAAGACCTTTCCAACGATATGTCAAACATGTCGATTGGACGTCTGGATAAAAACTTCCAAATCTCGTGTATATACAGCGTGGCGACGAATAACTGTTATCCCGTTTTTTTTGAGAAATAAAAGGGTCCTTTATAGATTTTGCGAAAAAGGCATTTTATTGTTAATTTTCCACAGATTTTACTTTAGTTGTATTAATAAGTTTTTAAATTTTAATCCTTATTTACATTTGCCAGCAGTGTAAACTTTGAGAGAAAAGTTAATTCTTCTTCAGGTTTATCTTTTCTTAGGCTGTTTATAAAAAAGCACAAACACGAAAAAAACTGTATAAGGTAGGTCGAATGAATGGCCGTCCATTCACCAGTTAGAGTCTATTCGATTTATGAGTATGAGGCCTTATGCTGGACAAAGGGGGGAGTATAAGAAACTCAAAATGGAGAAAATTTGCCTAAGATATGGAATAAATTAACTGACGAAGACCTGCATGCCAAATCGAGGGCTTATATTCAATACCCTCTATCTACAATTTTGATGAAAATGAGTTTTTGATGGTAACGTGAGCTCTTATTTATCCTTCAGCCATGACAATAATGCCAAACTTAAAATTTTGCTTTTATGGTATTATATTCTCATTTTGAAAAATCCACTATCTGCAATAACATTTTGTTACAAAAGCAAAATCCTCTATCTACACAATTTTGCTGGAAAATCGTTTTCATTACTATTTTTTTGATGCAGGTCAAATAAAGACTGGGTAAGTTACATGTGCCGATGCATGTATGTGTATGTTCCGGTAAAATCCGATCTTAGGTCAAACTAGTTTTGCCCAGGCTAAACTTGTTCTACCTAATGCGATGTCCAACCGAAACCAAATCTTGTGGACTGCGTAGCTTCAGTTGGACTGATGATGAGAGTTACAAAAATAGTTTATTCTAAGATCGGGTTTGGCCGGTAGCTTACAGGTATATACATGTCCGCTCATTTACTACAATAATGTCATAACTCAAAAAATCAAAACCCGAGAAGGTCGGCTTTAAAGTTTTGAATTTACTAAATGAATACATATTTTATTCTAGTGAGATTCTGGTAAAGGCGTGTATGCAGCTCTCAAGAAAAGCAAAAACTCCATATAAAATGACGTACAAGAAATGGCTAAGAAATTTTCTTGAGTCAAATTTCCTTAAGGCAGTACGCCGTTCTTAAGAAATTTACTACGCTTTCTACTACGGTTTTGTAAAGTTTTTTGTGAAGAAAGAGCATAAGGCAACCCAGTTTTGCAACAGAAATATATGCCCGTTCCATTATTTCTTGAGGAAAGAGTGAGGCAACAGGCTGTGAAGTATCAAAAAATGTCAAAATTCCTTGGACACACACGCGAAATAATGGCAATTTTTTCTGGACCGTTTTCTTGAGAGTTGCATACAGGGCTTAATCGATACAGCTATGATATTTTTACACGAAATAGAAAAAGGCGTAGGGATAATTTCTGCATACTCAACTCAAAATTTGTATTTTTTGGATTATGACACTACTAAAGTAAATGAGCGATGTGTATATGTTTATTTGCCTCCACTTGGTCCGAAGATTCCCACAATTCTCTCTTACTCATATCTATTTAAGAGTTTGACCAACCATCTCTTCGATGACAGGCAAAAGCCCTGGTGCAGACAAAATCCCGTACCCCGTTCTAAAAAATCATCCGTATCCCATCAAACATAGAGTCATTAAACTCCATAACTACATTTTATTTCAAGGGTTATATCATCAAGAGTGGGAAACTGCTATTATTATTCCTATTGCCAAACTAAATACGCTAATGATATTTTAATTTTTTCTAAGACTAAGGACTTGACGCAAGTAAAAATTATTTTTTCTAACATACTAAACGATCTAATCAATTGGTCCAAATCTTCAGGAGCTCAGATTTAAGCTGAAAAAGTAATTTTTTCACATATGCAGAAAATACAAATAAATACATACATCCAACCCTCTCCTTGTCTAACACCCCTCCCCTATACTGATACATTGAAAATATTTGGAATGATTTTTTACAATAAACCTACTTTTAAGCAGAACTGTCATTATGTAAAAGTTGACTTTGGGCTCGTAATTTATGGACACTGCGCTAAAAAACATCTTAAATTGCTAGAAACACCTTACTATGTAGCAGAGGAGAAAAAGCATCCGTGCGTTTCCCACCTCGCCAATAAAAGCTATCTCTCACGTCGAATCCTGCTTTCAACAAAAAAACCGATGTAGCAAGCAATCACCTTTATTTCGTATATTAAGCTACATCAAAGATTTCGACATCATCCGATGCTTACTAAAGTAAAAACTCTACCGCAAGGGCATTTGCCCAGTTTGATACTCATAAATTACCTGGGAGCTTATTTTCACAGACGGTTCCAGATATGGTGGTAACAAAAGGGCTGGGTGTTACAATTGTCTTCAGTGCTTTTCCCCCGTTCTGCTCGGCATTTACAGCCGAATCAGCTGTACGTTTCGCCTCTATAAACGAAAGAAATTTCCTCATCTGAACGGACAGTAAACCAGCCAGCGAAGCCTCTTTTAACAGTGCTAATGATTCTCATATAATTTCGAAATCACGTGAAATTCTCTTTTGACACAAAAACACATTTAAAATTATGTGGTTACCTGGGCACATCGGAATAGAAGGGAACGAATTTTCACACCTATGATTTTTGCATTAAAATCATAGTTTAACATAGTATTTACGTCTAAAGAACTGACATTTTCATTATTCTGCAAAACCCTCTATCAGCAAATTTGTCTATATAAAT
>NW_023458557.1:12249235-12257353 GCF_013731165.1 Rhagoletis pomonella | reverse complement strand
TAGTTTAACATAGTATTTACGTCTAAAGAACTGACATTTTCATTATTCTGCAAAACCCTCTATCAGCAAATTTGTCTATATAAATGGTTATAATTCGAATTGCAATAATCTCTATCTGATCTTTAAACTAAAATTAAATGAATTAAAAGTAAAAAACTAGTTTTAGTATATTGCGTGAATATTTAAGACATGCGTGTGTACTTAAAATTATTAACACTTTTAAAAACAGCTGCCAAAACAGTTTTTTTGCTCTCCTGAAAAATTGAGTTTTTGCAGATAGAGGGTATTGAATATAAGCCCTCGAAATGAACTTTTCTCTCAAAGTTACACTGCTGGAAAATGTAAATAAGGATTAAAATTTAAAAACTAATTAATACATCTAAAGTAAAATCTGTGGAAAATTAACAATAAAATACTTTTTTCCGCAAAATCTATAAAGGGCCCATTTATTTCTCAAACAAACCGTTGTAACAGTTATTCGCCCCCACGTTGTATAAGCGAGTCATTTCAGCATGCTACTGTGGCTGCTTTCGTCACGTCGTCGAGTATTCCACATGAGTTGAATGAGAGTGTTTAACTTTTAGGTGTGCTCGTCCTTAAGTTATTTGTTTTTGTTATTTTATGGCCTTATAACAATTATGTTTAACAATTTTTATTGAGCTTGAGGCCGTTTTAAGTGAAAAACTTATTGTGGAAAAGTAACAATGGTAAAAGTGATAGCTATTTCGGAAATCACCACAGCTATTTCGGAAATCACCACAGCTATTTCGGAAACCACTACATTTCCTCATCAGACTTCTTTCAGTAGGATTCGAACCGATGATCCCAATGACTCAGCCAGTTACCTACGCACTGTGCTAAGTTCACCTCGTGAATTCTTGTTGCTTTTTTCCACTATTTGATTTGTTAAGTTTTTAATTAATTAATTTATCCTCTCCGTGTCCTCCAGCATCAGAATCCTCAGCCTCAAAAGACCGTGTAACGAAATCTGCTTCGGATAATAAAGAGCCTGAAGTAGCTTCCCCTTCCCCCATTTAAGTGGTGGCATCATCTTCAAAGCCTCCACCGCCTTCCCTATCCTCAACTACTAACGCAGAAACTCAACCCCCTCCACCGGTAGTCCAGTCTGATACGAGGAAACTAGTTGTGGTTCCGCCAAAGAAGTCAATCTTTGTTTCGAGAGACACTACCGAAGACGATATAAAGCTTTATATCTCATCAAAAATTACAACTGTCGACTTAAGCATCAGAAAATTTAATTTTAATTACGAAAGAAATATTGCTTCATTTAAAATTTACGTAAATTTAGATAATTTTAATGCGCTGCTTAGTAGTTCTTTTTGGCCGCCCGGCCCAAAAAAGTAAATAACTTAGCTAATATTCCCCGTCATAACACTGAATCAAAAAACTAATAAATAAATCTGCTTTATGTATTTATTACCCAAATGTAACAGGCTTAAATACTAAATTAACGAACTTATACTTTAAAGGCCTTGAATGTAATTATAATATCCTTTCTTTTACTGAAACTTGGCTGAAACCTCACATTTTGAATTCAGAGATTCTTCCAAATAATTATCATATCTATAGACAATATAGGGAGGACAGAATCGGCGGCGGCGTACTCTTCGCTGTCGACTCTTCAATACCATCTGAAGAAGTTAGTCTTCCACACTTTGATTCAGAAGAGTTCAAATGCATTCGTGTACAGGCTGGAAAAGGGTCTATTTACTTAGCTCTGTGCTATATCCCTCCCCGATCTGACACATTGGTGTATTCACGACTCATCTCTTTACTGAAATCAGTTAATTTACTGACTAAACCTTCTGATTCAATGATTGTGTTGGGTGATTTTAATTTACCAAGCATATCATGGAACATCAATGGCAATGATATCATACCTTTCGCGTCTAGCGCGTGCAACAACGTATTTTTAGAGGAGATGGCTGAACTCTGCCTAACTCAGGTTAATGTACTTCACAATAAGTTCGGTAAAGTATTAGATCTTGTTTATGTTGATGATGCATCTAAGTCCGTTGTAAATAAGTGTGATCCACTAGTTTTGCCCTGCTATGGAGGTATCTTACGAAGTTATAAGTGATGGTCAAAATTGCAGTACCCAAGCATACGAACCAAATATTCGCTTTGATTTTTCGAAAGCCAACTTTAAAATGCTTAACAAAGAACTGTCTAAATTGTCGTGGCCTGCATTTATAGAAAATATTGAACAAAGCATTGCACTTTTTAACTTTACTTTACATAAATTATTTGAAAAGCATGTACCTAAACGTATGTTTTTTCCTGAAGAGCGAACACAGTTATGGTTCACTAAAGAACTGAGAAATTTGAAAAACAGAAAGTCGCGTTATTTTAGATTACACAAAAAAAACCGGTTTACACTCATACTATGTAAAATACTCACTTTTGCGTCATAAGTTTTTTGAATTAAACAAAAAGTGTTATAAAGCTTACTTGTGTAAAATCAAACGGCGTATGATATATAACCCCAAATCATTTTATGACTTTGTAAACTCCAAGCGAAATGTACGTGGGTTTCCTTCCGCCATGAAATATCAAAATACCGTCTCTAGTGATAATCAAACAATTTCTAACATGTTCGCTCAGTTTTTTAAATCCAATTATTCGATTAACTCACATGCTAACATTGACTATCCTTTTAAACTATGTCCAATGAACTCAATAAATATCCCAGTAATACCTCCCGATGATGTAGTATTTTATCTGAAATCCTTAAAGCGGTCCTTCAGTTATGGTCTTGACCAGATCCCTACTTGTATTCTTATAAATTGTTCTGATTATCTCTATGAGCCGTTAACAGCGTTATTTAATTTATGTCTTAAAGAGGGCGTTTTTCCAACTATATGGAAGGAATTGTTCATAACCCCGTTACATAAAAGCGGTAGCAGATCTTCAGTGGAGAACTACCAGGGAATAGCTAAGCTTTCTGCAATTCTTAAATTATTTGAAGCAATTATATTTCTTCTAGAATTTCATAGTCAACATGGATTTTGCAAGGGCAAATCAACTTCTACAAATTTACTCGAATTAACATCCTATATCTCAAAAGCATTTAGTGAAAGCAAAACTGTTGATGTTATATATACTGACTTCAGTAAAGCATTTGACAAAGTGTGCCACTCGTTGCTCATCTACAAACTTGATCTTCTTGTTCTTCCACCTAATTTTCTACGTTGGATCTCTTCATACCTCTATGATAGATCACAAAGGGTAATGTTTAAAAATACTATCTCTGACGTCATTGATGTTACTTCAGGAGTCCCTCAAGGTAGCCACCTTGGCCCGGTTCTTTTCTTGCTTTTTATAAACGATATTTCTACAGATATACAATTTTCCAAAATTTTAATGTATGCAGATGATATAAAGCTTTACAAATCGTACGTTTCAATTAAAGAAAGGTCTTTGCTACAATCAGACTTAGACAGCATGGCTTACTGGTGTCAAGTAAATCTTATGCCTCTAAATCTTAAGAAATGTAAAGTAATTACCTTCTCGCGAAGAGCTGTTCATCCCACTTCTTATACAATAGGTAACCATAACCTGGAACAGGTATACAATTTTGTGGACCTTGGTATCACAATGGATCTTAAGCTTAATTTTAATCTTCATATTAATGTAACAGTCAACAAGGCTAAAGGTGAAATTGCATTTGTGAAACGATGGTCAAAAGAATTTTGTGACCCTTATATCACTAAAAACCTGTTAACAACATTAGTTAGGCCAATTCTGGAATACGGTTCGGTGGTTTGGAATCCAAGGTATCGAATTTACTCAGACTTGACTTTTCTAAAGCTTTTGACTCCGTGAACCACGACTTACTCTATATGAAATTAAAAAGCTACTTTGCCTTCGGGGATTCCGCAACGCGTCTCATGCGGAGCTACTTAGCTGGTAGAACTCAGTGTGTAAAAATTGGCTCCAATACCTCTGGTCTTAAATAAACTACTGCTAGCTGGTGTACCCCAAGGCTCTATCCTGGGTCCACTATTGTTCTGTCTTTTTATAAATGACATATTTTCTGAATGCCATCATGTATATATGCATGCATATGCGGATGACATCCAACTGTACCTGTCTGGAAATCATGAGGAAACAGGTGACCTTTGTAGAAGGCTTAATAACGACTTAACACCCATCTTTGCATGGGCGAGGAGAAATAAACTGTGTCTAAACAGTGATAAATCTTACGTGCTGCCGGTCTCTAAAAAACGAATAAGTTTTTCAAACGTGCCGCCCTTATATATAGCTGATAAGTGTCTAAAACTTTTGTATAAGGTGACTAATCTTGGGTTCATCATTAATACTAGTTTAACATGTGACGATCATGTGAACTCGATAGTTAGCAAAGTATACAACATCCTAAGAAATTTACGAATCTCTGCGAATTATACGCCGGTCCAGGTTAGGAGAAAGCTTGCGATGCAATTAATAATGCCAATCATATGCTACCCTGTGCTTGTTTATAGTAAATTAAGTTCTCTATCTGCTCATAAAATTGATGTAGCATTCAACCATGTTACGCGATATGTGTTCGGGTTAGCTAAGTTTGACCATATCTCTGGTTGGTGGTCACGTTTATTAGGCTGTGAAATATCTGATTATCTGAAAGCCAGAAACTGCATCTTTCTCTATCAACTTATTGTGCACAAGGAGCCTGGTTATCTATATGATAAGCTCATTTTCCCTAAATCAGCTCGAATTAATGATTTGATAGTACCAGATTATAATTATTTAACCTCCGCACGGCTATTATTTGTCAATGCTATTCGAATTTGGAACTCTATTCCAATGGCAACTCGCAGTAGTCTAAATAAAAGCAACTTTAAGGATGTTCTATATGCGTACTTTCGTTAAAATAATTTATGTTGTATAATTATGAGTTTCGCTATCTGAGTATAAAATTTCAAGTTAATATGTATTACCACTGTATTGTTTAATTGTCTGTACATTTTATTATGAGTTTTAGTCTTACTTTGTTATAAGTTTTAGTTTAAGTAACCATTATTACCTTGTTATATCCTTCTGGTTGTACTATAAAAGATCTCAGATCTTATTGTACTAATGCTTTAGCAAATAAAATGAAAAAAATGAAATGATAGAATCAATTCAAAAACAATTCCTACTTTTTACTTTAAGAAATTTCCGTTGGGATTCTCAATATAACCTTCCACATTATACGAGCCGATTAAAACTTATTAATCTTCCTATACTTTCCAGCCGCAGGCAAATGCTTGGTACAATTTTTATAGTTAAATTACTAACAGGCTCAATTTCAAGTGCGCTTCTTCTTGGCGAAGTTAGACTTAATGTTTCCTCCCGGGTATCAAGACACTTTTGCCCCCTATTTCTGAAAGCTTGTAAAACTAATTTTGAATTGCACGACCCACTCCGTTGCTTATGCCAGGATTTTAACTCTCATTCCAGCACGTTTGATATATCAGATCCGCTTTTCAGCATTAAGAAATCGATACTGTCCTCTCTCAATAAATGAATCATTAAAATATAGATCTCGACACTTAACAAACTCCTGCCTATCGTGACTCGGCGCAAAAATTGAAAATACTGGTACCGTACGTCATGCGGACTGCGCCCCTCGTGCGGATGGGCGGGAATGGAGGGTAAAAACCGTTGGGATATATTAATTAATAATAAAAGCCAACTACAATCAAGCGCAGCTATTCCAGTGTTATTTAAACTTGGTCATGTGGTTGCTGGTTTTGTTGGTTTTTGTAAATATTTCTATTATTAGAATGTTTAACTTTTAGATGTGCTCGTCCTTAAGTTATTTATTTTGTTATTTTATGGCCTTATAGTAATTATATTCAACAATTTTTATTGAGCTTGAGGCCGTTTTTAATAAAAAACTTATTGTGGAAAAGCAACAATAATTTGAAAAAAATGGCAGAAGTGATAGCTATATCGGAAATCACCACATTTCTTCATCAAGCTTCTTTCAGTAGCAGTTGCCTACGCACTGTGCTAAGTTCGCCTTGTGAATTCTTGTTGCTTTTTTCCACTATTTCATTTGTTAAGCCAACTACAATCAAGCGCAGCTATTCCAGTGCATTTTAAACTTGTTGGTTTGCTGGTTTTTGTTAGTATTTCTGTCTATACGAAAGCCAGCCAAAAGCCCAACCTCTTCTACTATGTCCATAACGTTCGCTAAGTTCTCTAACAACAAAACTACTAAAACCTATTTTGAATAGATTTGCACTTAAACCAATAAGTGTGATTGCCCTCGCAAAACTAAACAAAATAAATAAATTTCTTATTGCTACTCAAAAGCTAGCCAATTTGTAATATGATATTTCTTTGCATATTAAATTTAACCCTACTGCAACAAAAATGCGTTACACTTTTTTTAAATTTGTGTATGCAATTTTCCAACCTGGCCACTAGACATCTCAATAAGTATCAAAAAGAAAACTAAAGAAAAGTCTATCGCGCCCCTTTCAATCAGGGCAATTGCAAAAAATATGAATTGTCTACGTAAGCAAATTGAGTAAGACGACTGCGTCATAGGCGGTTGTAAGCTAAGACGTTGCAGTAGGGCGAACCCTGACCAGTGGAGGGTGCGAGTAGCCGAAGGTAAAATCACGTGTAAGTACATGTCAAATAAAACACCTCTTTGAGGTAAAATTTTCGAGTGACGAAAGCTGAACTAGAAACACAAAATTTATGATATAAATTTCGTGACGAAAATTATTCTCATTTTTTAACTGCCTTGGAAACGTACGAAAAATCGTTTTTCATTCATACGAATCGTTGCAAAAGTTCTGTTTTTATTTTGTGTTTCTAGCAGTAGACGGAATTTTGCAACGTTCCGAATAAATAAAAAAACATTTTCGGTACGTTTCAAAGGCAGTTAAAAAATTCGTATAATTTTCGTCACGAAATTGATATCATAAATTTTGTGTTTCTAGTTCAGCTTTCGTCACTCGAAAATTTTACCTCAAAGAGGTGTTTTATTTGATATCAATTATTTTGGGGTAGCAAATTTATAATCGACGAAAATACAAACAATAATCTAAATGTTTTTTTTTTTCTCAAATAAACTGCTAAAAATGTTATCTAAATCTAAATTATGTATTAAATCGATGTGTCCATTAAAACATATAATTTTTCGAATACGGAATAAAGCGAAAAAGAATGATCATATCCCCTGTATTCGAAAAAAATAAATAAAAAAATGAGGAATGATAAAAACTTATCAACTAGGTACCAACTTTGGATACAATTAACAACTGTATTCGTCTGATTGCCTCGTAGTTAAATTTTTGTTAAGATTTCTACCGGGTGTGAGGCGCACACATGAGCTTTTTTAAGAAGTTTGACTTCTATCACGTGTGCGGTTGTTGAAAAATGTTTAAACGGTAGTTTTTCTTTTAGAACACTTGTCTTTATCTATTCAGGAGTGTATAAATTCATTTTACATAAAATGAAGACGTGCTCGAAGAGTTGTTTCGTGAAAGGCAAATAAACTATTAAACTAAAATTAGAGATGTGAGAACCTCTCCAGCGCATATAGAGATGTGTGGTGTAATACATGTGTACAAACTTATTGATATATAGTTAGGACAAGAATGATAGCATACAAGATTGCGCCAATGAGAGAGGATTTTTGAGCGTAATTTTTGCGTGACGTCATCTTAGTGCAATTGCGAGAGAGAAATGCCAAAACGCGTATAAAAATATGTAAACAATGCAGAAAAATGTGTTAATTTTAATATTACATGGCCCAATTTTGCAGGAATCAATAAATATACAAAGGTTGATTAATTAGGAATACGTAGCAATAATTTTGGACATGTAGCCCTTTAGATAAGTACGATTTTTAACACATGAAAAAATTTATTTATTAACAGTGTTTGCAATTTCATGTAGACCAAAAGGAAGGTGTGCAGCAAAGTGAATTTTTGGACTTGCCATTTTAAAAAGCCATGCAGAGTGCATATTTATATTTGTGGACGGTAGCCAACCACCATAAACTCCACAGCTGTTGTACCATTTCCGAGGGGATGCATGAGTGTGGCTTTTTTGGAAGCAAATATTCTATGTCAGAAAAACTTTAAATTAATT
>NW_023458557.1:12248128-12249135 GCF_013731165.1 Rhagoletis pomonella | reverse complement strand
ATAAAAAGGAACTCTACAAGTGAAACGCGCGAAAGAAACACATGGCACATACATTTTTGCTGTGGATATAAAAGCGAATACATGTAGTTAGAATACCGTACAGAGCTGAGCTCCGTTTAAATTCTGATAACTTTAACTTGCGTTTCATATTCGTGTATTAAATTTATTGAAAAAAAGGGACAAAATGTCTCCGAGCCGAGTACAGCCATTGGAAAAGGAGGTTATTGGTGGTCTTCCTGAAATATAAAGGATGCGAGGTTATAAAACGGGCGATGGCAACTACGGATACCGAAAAGACGTGGATTGAGTGGGACATTAAGGCAACTAATTATATTTATAGCGTAATCTCCAGTAGACAACTTGAGTATATCAGTGAACTTGGCTCAGCACGTGAAATAATTAAGAAATTTGATAAACTGTACGAGACAAAATCAACAGCGTTACAAATAATTTGCAGAAGTAATTTGGAAAACATAAAATTGCAAAACTACAGTTACCCCCGCTTACCATTACCATTTTTGATGAATATGAAAAGGCAACAAACGATCTCAAAGCTGCCGGTGCCACGCTAAGTGAACCAGAAAAACTCAACTACATGCTTAAAGCTTTACCCAGGGAGTACAGTTATATCGGTGACATTATTGACCTTGTACCCGAAACTGAGAGGACCGTAGAATATTTGAAAAGCAAAATCAAATTAAAAGCTATTGAAAATAAGAATTCATCGTCGTACGAGGACGAAAATGCCAAGTCAAGCGTATTTACTGCTCAATCTACAAAAACAGAAAATAGAAGTTGTTACAATTGCGGGCAAATCGGTCATCTACAAGGAGATTGTGAGAAGGCAAACAACAACACTTCAAGAGGGAATTCCAATGTAACTCGAGGCAAAAGAGGTTCATGGCGCGGTTATAACCAAAGCAATCGTGGGTATTTCAACAGCTACAGAGGTAAATTCCGATGAAGAGGTCGTGGACAAAGAAATTTGGGGAGAAACAACAACACGA
>NW_023458557.1:12246793-12248028 GCF_013731165.1 Rhagoletis pomonella | reverse complement strand
TACGTTTCAAAGGCAGTTAAAAAATGCGTATAATTTTCGTCACGAAATTGATATCATAAATTTTGTGTTTCTAGTTCAGCTTTCGTCACTCGAAACTTTTACCTCAAAGAGGTGTTTGATTTGATATATTTAACTCTGGGTGTTCTGCTAGTGGGCCTAAGGCAACTAATTATTTTTATAGCGCAATCTCCAATAAACAACTTGAGTATATCAGTGAACTTGGCTCAGCACGTGAAATAACTAAAAAATTTGATGAACTGTACGAGACAAAATCAACAGCGTTACAAATAATTTGCAGAAGTAATTTGGAAAACATAAAATTGCAAAACTACAGCGGGGTAACTACCTTTTTTGATGAATTTGAAAAGGCAACAAACGATCTCAAAGCTGCCGGTGCCACGCTAAGTGAACCAGAAAAACTCAACTACGTGCTTAAAGATTTACCCAGGGAGTACAGTTATATCGGTTACATTATTGACCTTGTTCCCGAAACTGAGAGGACCGTAAAAGCAAAATCAAATTAAAAGCTATTGAAAATAAGGATTCATCGTCGTACGAGGACGAAAATGCCAAGTCAAACGCATTTACTGCTCAATCTACAAAAACAGAAAATAGACGTTGTTTCAACGGCGGTCATCTACAAGGAGATTGTAAGAAGGCAAACAACAACAGGCAAAAGAGGTTCATGGCGCGGTTATATCCAAAGCAATCGTGGGTATTTTAACAGCTATAGAGGTAAATTCCGAGGAAGAGGTCGTGGACAAAGCAACTTGGGGGGAAACAACAACGAGAGTGACAACAACAATGCTGGTAACTGCAGTAATATTTTCGTCGCAGGTATGAACGAAGTAGATTGTAATGAGAATATAAAAAATACTGTAAATTTTAAGTGTAGTGAACGGAATATTACTTTCTTGCTTGACAGTGGATGTTCCAAACATATAGTAAATGATGATAAATATTTTTATGAATTTAAAACCTTGGAGAAATCCGTAATTGTAACCTTAGGCGATGGGACTCCAATCCAAGCAACGAAAGTAGGTAAAATAACGGCAAATTTTGCTGTTTATGATCAAACAGAAACTATTACCATACATGATGTTTATTATGTTAAGGGTATGCGTGCAAATTTATTAAGCTATGCTAAGATAAATGAAAATAATAAGATTATTTCAGAGAATGGTATGCGTAAAATATTTTCCAATTCAACGCGAAAACTAATTGCCATTGCTTAT
>NW_023458557.1:12244563-12246693 GCF_013731165.1 Rhagoletis pomonella | reverse complement strand
GTAAAATATTTTCCAATTCAACGCGAAAACTAATTGCCATTGCTTATCAATCAAAGATTAAAATACATGAAATGAAAGCTAAAGTAATTTTGAATAAAAATGTCGCAAGTCGTTAGTGTAACAAATGATCAATTTGCAAGTAGTCAGAAAATAAAATAGTACAGAATCATGGGTCATTTGAATTTTAAATATTTAAATATTCTTTGCAGTAAAAATTTAGTTGATGAATTACCAAATAAATTTGATAATGATTATGTGAAATGCTCTATTTGTATAGAAAATAAAATGCACGACTTACCGTTAAAAATTATAGAGTGAAAGCTAATGACATATTACAAATTATACATACAGATGTAAATGGTCCACAAACAACTGTGGGAAATTGTGGTGAAAAATACTTTGTCACCTTTACTGATGAGTATAGTAAGTTAACTAAAGTCTATTGCATAAAATCAAAAGATCAGGTTTTTAGTTGCTTAGTAGAATATGTAAACGAAGTAGAAAATTTAAGTGGTAAAAAGATTAAAAAGATAAGGATGGATAATGGAAAAGAATGTATGAATGAAAACGTACGTAACTTTGTCAAACAAAAGGGCATTCTGTTGGATCCCTGTCCCCTTATGTTCATCAACTCAATGGAATTGCAGAGCGTATGAATCGTACGCTTATGGATATGGCAAGGTGTCTCTTGGCAGAAGCCAATGTAAATGTTAAATTCTGGCCTGGTATAATTAAAGCTGCTGCTTATATTAAAAATAGGACCCTAGCAAATACTTCGGAGTTAAAGACTCCGTATGCGATTTTTTAAAAAGAAAACCCGATATAAGCAATCTAGGCTTGTATGGTAGTGGGGTTTTTGTTAAAATCCCTAAAGAAAAACTGAAATCAAAGTGGGATAAAAGAGCTGAACGTGGGGTGCTGCAGGGGTATGATAATGTTGGATACCGTGTATTAGTAAATAACAAGGTAATAATTGCAAGACATGTAGATATACATAGTTGAAAGCGATACCAGCTACGTAGATTTCAAAGATGGTTCTTCAGAAGAGTCCTTTGAAGAAACAGACGAAGAAACAAAATAAGAAAATGATACAAGCCTAGAATACCAATCGCCGAAGCAAGAAAAATCTCTTTCGCCTAAGTCCATTACTCCAGTACAACAAGTTCGTAGATCCACTCGACCAAGTACAAGGCAATACAAGAAGTTTGTACCCAATGTGAAAATTGACAATAATTATGTTTGTGAAGATATATATACAAACTACTGCACCTGTGTAACTCCGGAATCAGTTGAAGAGGCGCTAGCAAGTCCAGAAGCAAGTGATTGGCAGCAAGCTATGAATAATGAAATAAAAAGTCTAAATCAAAATAAAACGTGGAAGTTGGTTGATAGACCTGTCAACAAAAATATTATTGACGTAAAATGGATATTCAAACAGAAAAATGATGGAACAAAAAAAGGCACGCCTTGTAGCTCGTGGATTTCAACAAGAAGATTACGTAGAAAATACGTATTCACCTGAATTTAAAATGCAGACATTGAAAATTCTTTTAGCTTTTTGCTGTAAAAACGCAATCCACATACATCAGATGGATATAGAAACTGCCATTTTAAATGGAACCATCAAAAGTGAACTTTATATCAAACAGCCCCCAGGTTATAACAATGGATTTACACAGGTGTATAAGTTAAAGAAAGAAAGCCCCAGACAGTGGTATGAATGCTTTCATACTTTTTTAGAAAATTTAAAATTTGAGAGAAATAATTATGATTACCGTCTATATTTTAAAAACGTTAATAGATATACTATATATATACTTTTGTTTGTGGATGATCTTTTGATTTGCTGCAAAGATGAAAAGGTTATAGATGAATTAAAGTCTATTTTTTGAAAGACTTAGGTAAAGCTAAAAATTACATAGGAATAAACATTGAACATAATGTAAAACAGAAGTGTATGAAGTTAAACCAAAAGCCGTATATAGAGTTATTAGCCAAAAAATACCAAATTGAAAATTCAAAGACATTTAAAACACCTATGGAAATAAATCTAAAATTGTATCCTGAAAATATTGATTATAATATAAAATACAGAAATATTATTGGAGCTCTTTTGTACATTAGCACAGG
>NW_023458557.1:12241560-12244463 GCF_013731165.1 Rhagoletis pomonella | reverse complement strand
GCCATTGTGTTCCTGAGTCAAATCAAAGGTAACCTGTAAAACCAAATATATACATACATATATTAATACCAATATCGATATTGAATAAACACGAATTTATATTTAAAATTAATACAAACGTTTTTGCTTTATTTCTTATTCCAACAAATTAAATCGGCCACGACCGTGCCACACTATTCAACCTCATAGATATTTACAAATAAAACGATTTTTAATTTCATTGCACTAAAACCACTGTGTCTTTTATTTGCTCCTATTTTCGTTACATTAACTTTACGCTGGTGCGCTCCATCTTCGTGCGACGCCATCTGCGTAAATAAACGTTATCAATTAAAGCAACTAAGGTTTAGATAATAACTATACAATGTGCATATTTGAATTGATATTACGCATTATAAAAAGACATATTGTAATGTGTATACTTAAATTTAAAACGAGTGGGGTTGCTGCTCTTTCATATGTGTATTTTTTTAAATTTAGCACATTTTTATTTAATTCTAAAATTTTTTTCCCTCAGTGTACCATTATAACAGTTTTCAAAACGGCTGAGGTAGTTTACGCTAAATGAAATATCAGGTCTAGTACCTGTGCTAATGTACAAAAGAGCTCCAATAATATTTCTGTATTTTATATCTATAGTCAATATTTTCAGGATACAATTTTAGATTTGTTTCCATAGGTGTTTTAAATGCCTTTGAATTCTCAATTTGGTATTTTTTGGCTAATAGCTCTATATACGGCTTTTGGTTTAATTTCATACACTTCTGTTTTACATTATGTTCGATGTTTATTCCTATGTAATTTTTAACTTTTCTTAAGTCTTTCATTTTAAACTTATTACAAAAAATAGCCTTTAATTCATCTATAACCTTTTCATCTTTGCCGCAATCAAAAGATCATCCTCAAACAAAAGTATATATATGTATAGTATATCCATTAACGCTTTTAAAATATAGACAGTAATCATAATTATTTCTCTCAAATTTTAAATTTTCTAAAAAAGTATGAAAGCATTCGTACCACTGTCTGGGGCTTTCTTTAAGACCATAGAGAGCTTTATACAACTTATACACCTGTGTACATCCATTGTTATAACCTGGGAGCTGTTTGACATAAGCTTCACTTTTGATGGTTCCATTTAAAAAGCAGTTTCTACATCCATCTGATGTATGTGGATTTCGTTTTTACAGCAAAAAGCTAAAAGAATTTTCAATGTCTGCATTTTAAATACAGGTACGTATTTTCTATTTAATCTTCTTGTTGACATCCACGAGCTAAAAGGCGTGCCATTTTTGTTCCATCATTTTTCTGTTTGAATATCCATTTTACGTCAATAATATTTTTGTTGACGGGCCTATCAACCAACTTCCACGTTTTATTTTGATTTAGACTTTTTATTTCATTGTTCATAGCATGCTGCCAATCACTTGCTTCTGGACTTTAACTGATTCCGGAGTTACACAGCTGCAGTAGTTTGCATATATATCTTCACAAACATAATTATTGTCAATTTTCACATTTGGTACAAACTTTTTGTGGAACTCAAGTTTTTATATGATTGGACGGTTTTGAAAATTACGTCCAGCTATTAACCAAATTGTAAACTGCCATTCCAGTGCTCTTCCAATGATAATAGCTAAAGAAATAGATGAACTTACGGAGATTTGTGAGATTTTGCGTACAATAGAAGTCGCAACTCGCGAAGTGTGCGCAGAAAGTTATATCAGTAACAGTAAAGTGATTCCTTTAACAAGAATGCTAGGCTAAAAAATCAACAGCATTGAGACACGGAATACGATGGGAGAGAGCCTAAAACAAAATTTGTTGTCCGAAATAGTGAAGCGTTTACTGCCGGCAGAACACGTGCACATTCTCGCTGCTGCTACACTTCTCGACCCCAGGTTCAAGAACATTCATTTCCAGGACGTGTCATGCTCAAAAGCCATGCGAATTGTCAAAGAGCTACTTAATGGTGCAGAGTTAGATGGCACTGAAGAAAATCGTACAGGTTAAGATGGGAACCAACATAATTTAACTGAGCAGTTTGGTATATGGAGCGACCATTACAAATTAGTCCACCAAAAAAATACAATGCCTTGCAATGGTGAGTTGGTGCGACGTTAGAGTTGAATAATTTTCTTAAAAGCCCATTAATTGATTTAAAAGAAGATCCAATGCAATTTTGGCTAACTGGGATTGGAACGGCTTACCCAAACTTAAAAAAAAAAATCTGTAAAATATTTGTGCACCGTTGCAACCTCAACGCCATCTAAACGTTTATTTTCTAAAGTAGGATCAACTCTAAACCAACAAAGAAATAGGTTAAAAGCAAGGTTAAATATTGGAATGTGTAATACGTTTTTTAATCGTTTTAAACTTATTAATCAAGATTACTTTAAAAATATTTTTTTTTTGCTTTGTTTAAAGATAAAATCTTTTAAACTGTAAAACGGTACCGCACTAAAATAGCGCGTGGTGATCCACCTGGGTACGCTTGCGTTCAGCTCAGCTCAGCTCGTCGAATCGGGGTGGGTTTTTGTAGATCACTCAGATGTCGAATGTACCGCACCAACAATCAGAAAGAAGTTATCGTACCCGTACGGCCATAAGCCGACTGTTGATTACCACCGCCATATACTAAGCTCACGTCTGCTCCTGAATTGCCCACCCACATTTGTCGTTCCTATTTCGAATATACTTGATTGTCTCCGCCCCTCATGTCCGTCGACTTCACCATATCGAGCTCGCTACTGGATACTCACGCTATAAATCAGCATGGCTGTCGGTCCATAATGTTCGTCGATTGGTCTAGCTGTCGGCCCGTTTGTTCGTCTATCCATCCGCAGTCTGTCCGTCCGTCCGTCATGCCGAGTTTCATTCATCACACACCATTTTTCTTTCTT
>NW_023458557.1:12239300-12241460 GCF_013731165.1 Rhagoletis pomonella | reverse complement strand
CTAAAAGAATTTTCAATGTCTGCATTTTAAATACAGGTACGTATTTTGTTGAAATCCACGAGCTACAAGGCGTGCCATTTTTGTTCCATCATTTTTCTGTTTGAATATCCATTTTACGTCAATAATATTTTTGTTGGCAGGCCTATCAACTTCCACGTTTTATTTTGATTTAGACTTTTTATTTCATTGCTCATAGCTTGCTTCCAATCACTTGCTTCCGGACTTGCTAGCGCGTCTTCAACTGATTCCGGAGTTACACAGCTGCAGTAGTTTGCATATATATCTTCACAAACATAATTATTGTCAATTTTCACATTTGGTACAAACTTCTTGTATTGACTTGTACTTGGTCGAGTGGATCTACGAACTTGTTGTACTGGAGTACTGGACTTAGGCGAAAGAGATTTTTCTTGCTTCGGCGATTGGTATTCTAGGCTTGTGTCATTTTCTGTTTCTGTTTCTTCGTCTGTTTATTCAAAGGACTCTTCTGAAGAAGCGTCTTTGAAATCTACGTATCTGGTATCGCTTTCAACTATATCTACATCTCTTGCAATTATTATCTTGTTATTTACTAATACACAGTATCCAACATTATCATACCCCAGCAGCACCCCACGTTCAGCTCTTTTATCTCACTTTGATTTAAGTTTTTCTTTAGGGATTTTAACAAAACCCTACTACCATACAAGCGTAAATTCCTTATATCGGGTTTTCTCTTAAAAAATATCTCATATGGAGTCTTTAACTCCGAAGTATTTGCTAGGGTCCTATTTTTAATATAAGCAGCAGCTTTAATTATTTCAGGCCAGAATTTAACATTTATATTGGCTTCTGCCAAGAGACACCTTGCCATATCCATAAGCGTACGATTCATACGCTCTGCAGTTCCATTGAGTTGATGAACATAAGGTGGACAGGGATCCAACAGAATGTCCTTTTGTTTGACAAAGTTACGAATGTTTTCATTCATATACTTTTTCCATTATCCATCCTTATCTTTTTAATCTTTTTACCACTTAAATTTTCTACCTCGTTTACATATTCTACTAAGCAACTAAAAACCTAATCTTTTGATTTTATGCAATAGACTTTAGTTAACTTACTATACTCATCAATAAAGGTGACAAAGTATTTTTCACCACAATTTCCCACAGTTGTATGTGGACCATTTAAATCTGTATGTATAATTTGTAATATGTCATTAGCTTTCACTCTATAATTTTTGAACGGTAAGGCGTACATTTTATTTTCTATACAAATAGAGCATTTCACATAATCATTATAAATTTTATTTGGTATCCATCAACTAAATTTTTTCGGCAAAGAATATTTAAATGCAATTAGTTTTCGCGTTGAATTGGAAAATATCTTACACATACCATTCTATGAAATAATCTTATTATTTTCATTTATCTTACCACAGGTTAATAAATATGCACGCATACCCTTAACATAATAAACATCATGTATGGTAATAGTTTCTGTTTGATCATAAACAGGAAAATTTGCCATTATTTTACCTACTTTCGCTGCTTGCATTGGAGTTCCATCGCCGAAGGTTACAATTACGGATTTCTCCAAGTTTTTAAATTCATAGAAATATTTATCATCATTTACTATATGTTTGGAACCAGGGTACGAAAATAAACTATATTGTACGTTACTATTTCGTTTCGTTTATTACTTCAACGGTTCGGTACAATACGAAAACAAAACGGCTGAGTTCACTTTGGCGATAGTACACTACAGTAGTTTAGTAGTTACAGACGAAACAACAAACGAAATGAATCGTGCAGAGAAATATATAAGTATGTATGTACACATATGCAATAACTAAACACAAAACTAATGGCTGCAATGAATAAAAAAATACAAATGTTTTTTAATTGAGTTGGATAAGAAAATTTACAAAAAAAAATATTTTTCACGTAATTGAAACGTTTGTGATATCACCGTATAGTACAATTGTCACAAACGAAAAGCAAACTTTTCTCGTTGGGGAAAATGACAATGAATCTTACAATTTGTTTCTGACTATGTACAAAACTGTACAAAACGACAAATGATATGATGATCGATGAGCAAATGGGAATTGTTTTGTACAGTTTATTTTCGTACTCTGAATAAAAGTTTTATTCCGTCAAACTTAGTTAAATATTT
>NW_023458557.1:12231040-12239200 GCF_013731165.1 Rhagoletis pomonella | reverse complement strand
TCGTCCAGCAAAACATTGATGTTAACATCGATATTTTTGGACGAAGGGATCGTTTGCAAAGTTCTGTATGTAAATCGTCCACTTATGCTGAATATATAGCTTTGTCAGAAGCAGTTACAGAAATTATTTGTATAAAAGAAATTCTAAGAACTTTTGAAATAAATATTGAAACCCCAATCAGAATCTTCGAAGATAACTCTGGCGCTGTCCAAATTGCCAAGAATGGTAGGTTAGGTTGGGTTAGGTTGGCCGAAGCCATTTATTTCTTTCTTTCTGGTCACTCGACGCTTGGCTTTCTCCACCGGAGGATGCAGTATGAACTGCCGACTAAAATAGCCATCGCATCGCTCCGAGTCTGACGAAGCATGGTCGCCGAAAGAAATTTCGACTCGAACGAAGCCGTGCTTCGTTGGATGTGACAGTGACCTCACGGTTGACCAAAGCTTACTCACACCAGAGGTGAAGTTACAGGTCTTCAGATGCTCTTCCCATTTCTTCCACTTATGTACGTTTACTAGTTGCCGAATCTCCGCGTTGAGGTCCCTGATACGGGGATCTCCGGGATCGGCCTGACGAAGGCTATCACGCCCATCGGCTAGAACAGCCGCTTCGGCAGGGAAATTTGGACGTGGGTCCGTGATACATCCTGCCGGTACGAAGCGAGCTGCAGTAGCGGTGACAGCCCTGCGGAACAACTGTGCAACTTCGTCTTTTGGACCGCAGCTATCAATATGTCATGCCTTCCCCTGAAGACGGCTATCTCCTCGATCTTACTCTGAAGCCCGTTACAGGTAAATTGAAGGAGCTTCATGTGGTTCGGGAGACGTGTAGTGATGCAGGGTGTGAGGGATGTGCGTGGTCGTGTCGCAGTTGGCTGTGTGCGCTGCTGAGGTGTTTGCCGCCCTGTGGTGGTGGAGGGAAGCGTCGCAGTTGAGGTCTGCGCAACACGGGTCCTCGAAGTTCCTCGTCCAATCTCGCGTGATGAACGGCATTCACAGGGACGCAGTCTCGAGTTATGTAGACTCAAGACCTGTGAATGCCGTTCTAGGCACACAAACACCGGACATTGACGCGACGGACCTCCATCTGCCCAACTTCGCTCTGGCTACTGCAGCAGGCTAAACATCTACCTGAGTAGGTTAAATGCGGATGTGCCGAAGTGCCGTTAGTGGAACTCGACGACAACGACTGAGATAGCAACCGATCTGGGCGGGGTTGTTGCAGCCGCTACAACAACAACAACGAAAATCGATGTATGTTTGCAGGAAATATTAGTGGTGTTCATTTAAACATATAAATGTGCCTTTCCCATATAAGTATATTTTTATCCATTGCTTTATATAAACGAGTAAAAAAGAACCTTTGTTGCCCCTAATCGAGAAACTTGGGTCCGGTTTAGTTATTTGTACAATGATTTTCGGTTGTTGTGTCCAAACGCATAATCCGAATCCAAAAACTTTAACATCACATATAATCAAAGGATTAAAATTTTATTTAAAATAAATGCTTCAAATTTCCGAGCACTATCATATTAATAAATTCGGTTTGCACTATGCACTTTTTTTTGCGAATTTTGATGAGGGTTCTGTGCAAAAACACTTTGGATGGCGTAGCCGGTGTGATGTGCACAAGAAGTGTTTTATGCCTTTGACATGCGGAAGCCCTTCTTCTCCGGCAACACAGAAAGTAGAATTCTACTTAGTAAGGGCTATAATCCCTAAGCACGGCCGAAGTCAGAAGCAAGTGCAACAGGTGGTGGACCTAACAAAGTACATGTATTCAATGGTATGGAAGAAGCTGATATTGCATTAACTGGATTGAGAACCAGTTCTTCAAGCATAGGAGTAGTTCTGGCTTGTGGTTCAACAATTCAACCAGAAGCTGACATAGACGCGCCCATGGTTACTATGCCCGACAGCTCCGCGTATCTTTGTGAAATCATTCCCATAGCGCGCTCTTACTCCGCTGCTATAATTGCAAATGCAATAGAATCCACCGTTTTCTTCAAAATATGTAAAATCAAACAATTTTACTATAAATAAGCACTTCATGAGTGTTTTTTTAATTCCTTTCCACTTTGTTTTCCTTCATTCAGCTTTCTTCGAAAAACAACTGATAGCTGGCAATGCCGCACATGTTTCCGCAAGGGTTGCAGCATGTGGATTTTTCGTTTTTCATAGCGTTGGTACGAATTACGAATTACGAAAATTCGGGTTCTAGAATAAGGTGGTTTATGTTCCTATTTCTTGCTAAGCACTATCAAAAAGGGTTTTATGTAATTTACATAAATGTGATATAAGTAAATAATAATCTCACACACATGTGTATGTAATATTGCATAACAAGCCAATTAATTCAATTATTTATTTCTTTTGTTTTGTTAACTACGTTAAATAAACTGTTTTTATGAATTAATACATTTGTTTGTAATTTTTTACGGATTCGGCATCGGCATCGGCCGATTCTTTCCCCATAAGTCGATTAATCGGCATCGGTACTTGAAAAAAACTGGATTCGGTCGGACTCTACTAAAGTGTGTTGCGTGTATATGTACGAAAGTCCAGCGCAAGTGTATTTTCCCATTTCGTTCAATAAGTACTCCTTGCGTTGTACTCTACTCCCAACACATTGTTACTCTTTTTCCGTATACATACACTACTTGGCGTTGAGAGAGTAAATACTTGACGTACTTGCTATTACTCCACCAAAGTAGGTACTCTACTTTCTCTCATCGCGTACGAGAGATATTTGCTGCTGCCAAAAGGGAGTAGCAAATCTACTCCCTGTATATTTGTAGTACTGTAAGTAAAACAGGAGCTGACAGCCTGCCAGCTGAGCTATTCAAGTACGGCGGCGAGGAGTTGATAAGGTGCATGCATCAACTCTTGTGCAGAATATGGTCAGATGAACGCATGCCCGACGACTGGAAATTAAGTGTGCTCTGCCCAATCCACAAGAAAGGTGACCCCGCCATTCGCGCCAACTACCGCGGGATCAGCCTTCTAAGCATAGGTTACAAGATCTCATCGAGCGTATTGTGTGAAAGACTGAAGCCCACCGTCAATGAACTGATTGGGCCTTATCAGTGTGGCTTTAGACCTGGCAAATCCACCATAGACCAGGTATTCACAATACGCCAAATCTTGGAAAAGACCAGCGAGAAAAGGATCGACACTCACCACCTATTTGTCGACTTTAAAGCCGCTTTTGACAGCACTAAAAGGAGTTGCCTATACGCCGCTATGTCTGAATTTGGCATCCCCTCAAAACTCATACGGCTGTGTAAAATGACGTTGAGCAATACCACCAGCTCCGTCAGAATTGGAAAAGACCTCTCCGAGCCGTTCGCCACAAAACGGGGTTTCAGACAGGGCGACTCCCTTTCGTGTGACTTCTTTAATCTGATGTTGGAGAAGATAATAAGAGCTGCAGAACTGAACCGCTCAGGAACAATTTACTACAAGAGCGTGCAATTGCTGGCTTATGCCGATGACATCGACATCATCGGTAACAAAAACCGCGAAGTCTGTTCTGCCTTTTCCAAGTTGGATAGGGAAGCAAAGCGCATGGGTCTGGTGGTAAACGAGGACAAGACGAAGTATCTCCTGTCATCAAACAAACAGTCAGCACATTCGCGCCTTGGCACCCACGTCACTGTTGACAGTTACAATTTCGAGAAAGTAGAGAATTTCGTTTACTTGGGAACCAGCATTAACACCGATAATAATGTCAGCATTGAAATCCAACGTAGAATCACTCTTGCCAACAAGTGCTACTTTGGACTGAGTAGGCAATTCACGGGTAAAGTCCTCTCTCGACGTGCGAAAACCACGCTCTATAAGTCACTCACCATGCCCGTGCTGGTATATGGCGCAGAAGCATGGACAATGACAACATCCGATGAGGCGGCTCTTGGGGTGTTTGAGAGAAAGATTTTGCGTAAGATTTACGGTCCTTTACGCGTTGGCGACGGCGAGTACCGCAGACGATGGAACGATGAGCTGTATGAGCTTTGCAGCGATATGGACATAGTGCAGCGAATTAAAATACAGCGGCTCCGCTGGCTTGGTCATGTCGTTCGAATGGACATCGACGCTCCAGCTCTGAAAGTATTCAACTCGGAACCCGCTGGTGGTAGCAGAGGAAGAGGGAGGCCCCCACTGCGATGGAAAGATCAGGTGGAGAAGGACTTGGCTTCACTTGGCGTCAGTTGGCACAGAGGAGAAACGACTGGCGTGCTTTGCTGAACTCGGCCAAAATCGCTTAGGCGGTTACAGCGCCAAAAAAGAAGAAGTAAGTACTTGCGTATTAAATTTCAATTCTGGTTGTTACCCTACTAGTTGATATCGTTTGCGGCGCTGGTCAGTGAAATTGAAAGAGTAAAAATAGAATATGGAAATTGACGATGTAAGGAAATGTTTACGGCCTTATTTATAAAAAATAACGTAGATTTAGACAGTTGTTTAATGTGACATTTTCAAAAACTTTTGTATTCAAGCAGCTTTTTAAATCTATGTATGTGCTTATATTTTTATGAAAGTATTATTTCTCGTTTCTTAACCAACAAACTAGTTGTCAAAAACAACAACTTAAGCAATACTGCTATACGAAATAAAATTATTAGTGGCAAATCAAAATTTTGAAAAGTCCCGATTTTCACAATCGATAGTTGGACATGGTAGCGACGAGATGTACGTGCATTTTTTCTTAAGAGCTGCATACTGATTTAAGAGATTTTTTATAGAAGCAGATTTATTTTCCATTTATTGTGCGTAATTTTATATGAATTTTTAGTTTTTCTTGAGAGCCTTGTACATACATACGCAGCCATATAACTTGATTTCAAGAGAAACGAATTTTCGTTGGGCACGTGCAGAAGGCGCAACAGCTCAGTAACTGGTGCGATCGCACCTTCTGAACGCGTTGTTGCGTACTTCTGATCAACTGAATGCGTGTTAGATGATCGTAATATTTTTCTTATCATTTGAGACAACATGTTGGTGTGTACCTTTGAGAGTTGAATTTGACAGCTAAAACTATGATCCCATTGGCGTAATTTAGAGGTCAAACTAAGTAATTTCGCCTTGTAAAGTCTCTCAGTAAATTAAGTTGAAAGTACGTAGTTTATCTTAAACCAAGAACCAAATCACGAACAAATCAGTGTCGCCTCTAATTTTATCGATAATAATCGAAAAAAGTATTGTCCCATAACTGATATGTCATTGTGTTTGGGCGTTAAAAAATTACCACAAACAACTCAAAATATAAAAATATACGCAATTACTCACATTCGCGATCTCTTTTGGTTAAATAAACAATAACACAGGGTTGCTACAAAGCTGTCAAGGCAAATAAAGAATCGCGTGTATGAACGCACTTAATTTAGTGAGGTATTTTAAACGAAACTAAGTATTTTATGTTGGTAATGTGAACATAGTTTAATGTATGAAGTCGTTCAGAAGACGCATAACGAGCAACGGTTGCGCTCAACTGCTGCGCCTTCTGAACCTACCCATTGATAGCTTTTTTTTTTGATAACACTGTGCGACAGCTCAAATCGGTATTGAGTAAAACCAAATGCAAGAGATAGTTTTTGAATTTCATTGAATTTTTTTTAATAAATACTAAAATTAGAGGTGTATGAATGGCGAAGAAAAACTTTATCCGACTTTTTTAAATCGAAACTACATTTTCACATATGTACATATGTAAATGCATACATATGTAAATATGTATATTTAATATGAAATTGAAATTTTCATATCAATTTCCGCTATTTTCAAACCCATGGTTTCAATTGTACGCTAACGTCAGGGTTTTCCCCACAACTGGTTTTGCTGCAGTGGAGCGACAGAGCAAGCATGGATAACTAGGTATGAAACTCTTTTTCTCTTGAGAGCGCTGTCAAAGTGTGTATTTTTTATAACATTCTCTAGTAGAGCCACTGTAACGAAAATATGTGTGGGCATTTATAGAGAAATTTATGGATAAACTTTTGATTAAACACAACGAACAAAAGTTGCAATATTCTTCATATGTATTTTATATTTCACTGTTTATATTGCCAGGAAAATTGCGTTTAGTTACAAATACTGTTTTATAGTAATATTAAAAAATGCGGGAAGAAGAAATCCACTGAATTCAATGTGATGTATTTTCCACACATCTAGTGGTAGCTCGCCACTTCGCGTGTCATCTGTTTATCTGCCCAGGGATTGGCAGTGCTGCCAAGTACGAAAACGACTTCCTGGGCGCGCTCTCAGAAAAAATGAGACAGTTTCATATCTAGATATCCATGAGAGCAAGTGACGAGAAAAAATATATGCGGACACTTATATATGTATCTATGAACATACGTATCTATGCACATATGTAGCTACGTATGTGACAAGAGTGACAAGTGAAGTGAAGTGGACGCATAAAATTTAAACTCCGCGTTTTCAGTAATTTTATATTGGAAAAGCGCCGTTTTGTTACCCTAAAGTTCTGAACACATTGAAAACGACGAGCTACCGACCACAGCTTCCAATTTGTCATCTTTATTATCTAAGCGCTTTGTCGATTGACATAAAAGAAGAGCAAGAACCTTATCTGTCGCCAGAAAAATAGAAATAGATCTAATCTGGCCACAACCACAGCCGTCGCGTAGCCCGGTCGTCGCCAAAATAATTATCTACATAAGAGTACGTGTTAAAATAATTTGACAGCTGTGGTTTGTAGCTCGTCGTTTTCATTGTGTTCGGGCTATAAAGCGTGTTCGCAGCGAAGAAAACTGGCTACAGCAGTGAAAGAAAGTGTCACAAACGTAGCGGAGTCCAGATAAGTACTTTTATAGATTTATATAAAGAAGAAAATGTTCTTTTCTTTCCTTTTACCTTTCCTTTGTTAATCCAAAGAGAAAGCCCCAAATAAAAGAAAAATAAGAACAGAAAGTACTTTTGGCGCGCTAAACAGCTGATTGCGATTGCGAATTCAAGAAAGCAAAAAGCTGGAAATTTTGGTTAACTTGGTTAACTAACCTTTGGTAAAGCCTCTGTAAAAGCTTCCAAACCAAAGTCGCAAAACGCTAAGTTCGTTACAAAGCTTTTCGCAAAGCTTTCCACTAAGCTTAGCCCGGACACAAACCGAACGGTGATACAGCTTTTACCACGCAACCGGTGCAGTGGTGTGCAATAAAATAGCAGTGCGTAAAATTGCGTACTTGTTTCCACCAAAATAAACAGCTATATAAGTTAGGTCAAATTAAATTAAAATAAATTAGATTAAATTAAATTAATTTAAATTAAATTAAGTTAAATCGAATCAAACCAAATTAAATTAAATTATGTTAAATTAAATTAAATTAAATTAAATTAAGTTAAATTGAACCAATTTAAATTAAACCAAATTCAATTAAATTAAATTAAATTAAATTAAATTAAATTAAACTAAATTAAATTAGGTTAAATTAAATTAAATTAAATTATATTAAATGAAATTGGATTAAATTAAATTCAATTCAATTCAATTAATATAAATCAAATTAAATAAATTAAATTAAATTAGGTTAAATTAAACTAAGTTAAATTATTAAATAAGTAAATTAAAGAAAACTAAGCCAAAGTAAGCCGCTATAGCGAAACAATCTGTTTAAATAAACTAAACTTAATAAAACCAATTAAAAACAAAATATAATTACCTGTAAAAAAATAACAAATAAAAAAATACGAAGGTGTACTTTCACTTACTCACCCCGTGGTGAGGAAGTGATAAAAATTAAAAATGGATAAACCGAAGCAAAACCAAGGCACCGCGATCCAACCCCCGTCCGGGGCTAGTAGCCCCTTCCAGCGGAGAGGAATGATCCCACGATCTCCCGTACGTACCGCGTTACTGGCCACGCGACCAGCCAGTGACAATACGGATATCGCGAGTTCCAATTACGTGGTGGATTCTGCAGGGTCACCAGCAGCACACATGGATAGCGGAAATGCAGCTGACTCTCAGAGAATCCAATCAATAGAGAACTCTGCTGAAAAGTACAACGGCGCCTTCCGTATAATTGGGGAAAAGTTCGGGGGACTGAGGAAGATGATGGACAGCCAGAGGCACGTGAACCAGCAAATGAAGAACGTCCTAACCAGCACCTCGAAACTCTTCGAAATCGTTGAGAGTAATGAT
>NW_023458557.1:12228755-12230940 GCF_013731165.1 Rhagoletis pomonella | reverse complement strand
ACTCGTGTTGTTGTTTCTCCCCAAATTTCTTTGTCCACGACCTCTTCCTCGGAATTTACCTCTGTAGCTGTTGAAATACCCACGATTGCTTTGGTTATAACCGCGCCATGAACCTCTTTTGCCTCGAGTTACATTGGAATTCCCTCTTGAAGTGTTTTTGTTTGCCTTCTTACAATCTCCTTGCAGATGACCGATTTGCCCGCAATTGTAACAACTTCTATTTTCTGTTTTTGTAGATTGAGCAGTAAATACGCTTGACTTGGCATTTTCGTCCTCGTACGACGATGAATTCTTATTTTCAATAGCTTTTAATTTGATTTTGCTTTTCAAATATTCTACGGTCCTCTCAGTTTCGGGTACAAGGTCAATAATGTCACCGATATAATTGTACTCCCTGGGTAAAGCTTTAAGCATGTAGTTGAGTTTTTCTGGTTCACTTAGCGTGGCACTGGCAGCTTTGAGATCGTTTGTTGCCTTTTCATATTCATCAAAAATGGTAGTTACCCCGCTGTAGTTTTGCCATTTTATGTTTTCCAAATTACTTCTGCAAATTATTTGTAACGCTGTTGATTTTGTCTCGTACAGTTCATCAAATTTCTTAATTATTTCACGTGCTGAGCCAAGTTCACTGATATACTCAAGTTGTCTACTGGAGATTACGCTATAAATATAATTAGTTGCCTTAATGTCCCACTCAATCCACGTCTTTTCGGTATCCGTAGTTGCCATCGCCCGTTTTATAACCGCATCGCATCCTTTATATTTCAGGAAGACCAATAACCTCCTTTTCCTATGGCTGTACTCGGCTCGGAGACATTTTGTCCCTTTTTTTCAATAAATTTGATACACGAATATGAAACGCAAGTTAAAGTTATCAGAATTTTTACGGAGCTCAGCTCTGTACGGTATTCTAGCTACATGTATTCGCTTTTATATCCACAGCAAAAATGTATGTGCCATGTGTTTTCTTTCGCGCGTTTCACTTGTAGAGTTCCATTTTTTTACTTGAGCAACCTTGCTCTGCTACCATGTTGAAAAATGTTTAAACGTTAGTTTTTCTTTATAGAACACTTGTCTTTATTAATTCAGGAGTGTATAAATTCATTTTACATAAAATGAAGAAGTGCTCCAAGAGTTGTTTCGTGAAAGGCAAATAAACTAACAAACTAAGATTAGAGATGTGAGAACCTCTCTAGCGCGTATAGAGATGTGTGGTGTAATACATGTGAACAAACTTGCTGATATATAGTTAGGAATAAATGTACATCTATAGATATAGGGTGTCACATATTCAACAATATAAAAGACTTATTCATAAATTAATAAACACAATATAATAATATAATTCAGAATTTTTAGGGAGATTCAAAGTTTTCGATGTTATGAATTTTTTCCATAAAAAGTGTGTTCGAAATTTTTTTAAACGGATCAGAATGTATGCCGTAAAAAAATATCAAAAATCATCGGGATATTGCAGAAACTTCCACTTTTATTTCATGAACTATAAAACTGCGAACTTCGAATCTTTCCAAAAATTCTGAATTGAAAGCTTGTTGTAGCGAAAACTTACTTTTCGTACTCCATATTCACAACAGAATTCAGCGGTTTGCAAATAACTCTCACAGCCCTTATTACAACGCTTTTATTACAACGCTTTTATCAACTTGCAATGTTGTGTTCCAGAAACTTTCAATGTTGTGGATCCAGAAACTTTCAATGTTGTGTTCCGACACCAAAGCAAAGCTTTGAAAAGCTCGTATAAAAAAGCATAGTGAATAGGGCGAGGTAGATGGCATCTAGATGTCGCCCTATGTACTACGTTTGCTACACCGGATATAGACGACACTCCATTTCTTTAAATAAAATTAGTTTGACTATTGTCAACTAAATCGAATGCTTTGTAAGTGAAGTGACTTGTGGACCACTTGAGGTATAGGTGGACCACTTTGGGACCAGTTGGTAACTAGTTCGTAGGTCCAGTTGGTAATCAGTCGGGGACCAGTCCGGGAACCAGTTGGGGTTCAGTTTGGAATCAGTCCGAAACTACTTACCTTCGGATCAGTAGGGGACCAGTTGGTCTTTTTAAGCTCCTGTGGCCGTTTTAAGGGTAATTCTTGGGCTCCTGCACTGCCGCTCGGGGTTTCTGCCTTCTACGGTGGTAATTTTGGGCCGGGTTGCCTGTTTT
>NW_023458557.1:12220250-12228655 GCF_013731165.1 Rhagoletis pomonella | reverse complement strand
CGATACATCGACTAGAAAAGTGAAAAACATCGAATTCGTTCATTCACTCCGAACGACAAGTGGTAAGTGAGCGCTTGTTCTGGGAAGCTGGTGCAACCATCATTCAGGATAAAAGCAGGCTTTTGGAGGCTCGATTTTCAAAGCTTCTTTTCTGAACTCCATTTCAAAATGTTTATTCATATTTAGATAAATGAGATTTATATATTTAAGATACATCATAATTATATTAAATATACTTGTATTGAAATATGCTGCTTGAAGGAAGTTGATGTACATGCATACACTGGCGATCAAATGTGGGTGGATGCTGATTTTTGTTTAATATTTGTCGTTTTTCAAGTTAATTTTTTGTTTGTTATTTATTTTTATAAAAAATCTGGTTCATTTCGTAACAAGAACTTAGGAAGATTCAAAAAATTTTCATCTAAATTTTGAACTTTTTAGTCTGAGTATTTTAAAAATTCAGGTTTTGCAGGTACATTGGATATGTAATTCAGGTGCAACTTTTAAACGGCTAAAAATCCTATTGATTTTTAATGATTTTTCTCTGGCGGCTTTTGCATTTTTTTCATATAAAAGATGCAATTTATAACAACTGGTGTCGATTTTTTCTTTTTTAATTTTTTTTGCAAAAGGTCTTTCGCATTTAATCCTACAAGAAATTTGCTTTTATATGGTAAAAAGTGAAAAACCCCGGCAGAAAAATAAATTCGTTAAAAAATCAAGGCGATTTTTTAGCGGCTTTTTCTAAAAATTTAGATAAAAAAGTTCAAAATTAAGATAAAAATGTGTTGAACTTTTCAAAGTTTTGTATAAAGTTATGGTTTGTAGCGGATCAAGTTCTTTCGAGTTTAAAAAGTATTTCCGGCTACATTTTATATCGGGTAGTAGATGAGAAATTAAACATTGGTAAAACATCGATGTATCGTTTTTATAACCGATGTTTTTTAAAATCGATGTTTGTTGTGAAAACATCGATGTTTTCAAATATCGATGTTTTAAAGATCGATGTTGCATCCCTACTTGTGCGATTTCCAATATATGACATTTCCATACATTCTAATTATGTAACCAGCAGTCGATTTTCTATCTACCACATCACCTGCCCAATCAGAATCTACGAAGCAATCTAAAATATCATTTACATTTGGCCTAAAACTATAATTTAAACTTAGGAATCTTGTTGAGTATAAATATATTAGGACTCTTAAAGCATATTTGAAATGTGTACACTGAGAAAAAAACGCGTTGTAATATTAAGAAAAATGTTATGAATTTATGGTTTGATACTTTAGCATTAAAATTTACTACTTTAGGTGGAAATACATTTTCAAATTTGAATTTAAAATGAATGTATTCTAGTCTGATACGAGCGTTGTAAATTAGTGACGCTGACGACTGCTGGTGCGAGGAAGAAAAAATGATCAGAAGGGGGCAAAACGAAGTCAAAAGAATAGTGAGATTTTATTTGTGATAGAACACTTGTAGGCAGTGATGCCAGTAGTACAATATTTTTTACAAATATGAACTCATTTGAGGGTTAGGACATTGGGGATTGTTTTAACCTGATTTGGAAATATACGTATTTTGTTTTTAAACATAATGTGGGTTATGTCAATAATATCTATAGTTGTACGAATATTATCAGTATTTTTTGTAGAAACCGAAAATCAACTCCGCCCACAAGTATAAATTCTATAGAAATGCATAGATAAATACACATATGTGACAATTACTCATTTAAAACATGGTCCGGCATCTTATTTGAGCGTGGAAAAGCACTTCATTCAGTGATGCCAGAAGTGAGCGTACACAAAATTTTTACCGATAATAACTCATATGAGAGATTTGAATATTGGGAATTTTTCCAAGTCTAGTAGGATATATGAGGAATATAAATACAAAGAATATTGATTATATTAATTAAGTTGCTAGATAAGTATATGAATATTATCAGTGTTATATATAATAAACAAAAATCAACCTGTCCGCCCATTAGAACTTACGCTCTAATAGAAAAATATACATTGTGCATTTACTTAATACATGGTCTGGCATCACTGTTTGAGTATAGATGTGCTCAGCTAACTGTAGCCAACGCAGTTTCGCGCGTTCGTTTCAGTGATGGAAAAGTAGGCACAATAGTGCCATTTTTGGCACTTTCATTCGCAGAGGCACTTTCGGCACAATTCATTCAGTTATGGCACAATCATAACTTACAGAAATTTAGCATAAAATGGCAATATTTAACAAACAATCATAAAATTAAAATCACTTAAAAATTAAAAGGACTGTTTTATGAAACTAATAAAAAATAATCACTGTAAAGAAGCATAGTCAAAACTGGTCAAAATGCCGAACTGCTATTATTTTGCACATAGACATATAGATCAACATGCCCGAATAGCTATACTTCCGTGTTTTCTCCCTTCGTAATTGGAATATTGTGTTATTTTACTATGACTTCTGGGGAATTGATGAAACCAAGTTTTTCTGAAAGTCTGGATTGTATATAGAAAAGAAATTTCTCAGTTCTCCCATGTTGGCTATTTTAAGCCCTTTTCTAGTTTCAAGTTGGTGGTCGCACTGTAGCATTTAAAACAATTAATAGTGATTAAAATACAAATATTTATACACACAAAAGACCTTTTTGCCGACTTCAGGCCGAAGAATCTGGGCTTGTAATTTATTTTTAACAAAAACGGCCGCTAGGGGGCGCTTTAGTTTAAAAAAACATGGAAGGAATATGAAGGAAAAGTGCAAACAATGCTTCTCAACCAGCAGCCGCAGTGTTTTTGGTAAAAATAAACGCCTTTTGATAAAAAATAAACTGCAGATTCAGATTCCTCGTGGCCGAATATCCCTAGAAAAGTATTTCGATGGTATGAATATTTTCTTTTTAAACACTTTTAAACATTTTAAACGTCTGCGACTACCAATTTCAAATTGAAAAAAAAGCTTAAAATCGCCAACCTGGGCAAAATGAGAAATTGCTTTTCCATATACAATCCAATGTTTCAGAAAAACTTGCTTTCATCAATTCCCAAGCTGACTTCCGAACAGTGTAATTCAATAAATAATTTCACTACTTTTTTTTTTAAATATTGCTCTTAAAAAGCCTTAAAAGGAAAGCAATTTTAATTTTGTGGTACTTTCATCTTCTTTTCGGCACTATTTTTCCAGTCCATTAGGCACATTTTGAGATTTTTTATTCCATCCCTGGTTCGTTATTAATGAGTATACATACATACATATGTACACATGAATGTCTGCATCTACTATGCATTTACTATGTACGTATGTATGTATACTTGTGAATAAGCAAAATTAAATCCCGTTAGCAAAAATCATAAAGCGATTCTACAATAGCGCAGTGGCAGTGGCAGTGACAGTTTTTAACACGCAGTAATAGTTCGAAAAACTGCCACTGCGCTATTAGGTGCATTTTTTTGTAAGCGAGCGACAAAAGAACGCTAAACTCGGTTAAAATTTCCTTTTAGCTACTTAAACAACCCTGCTGGTAACTGACGAGAAACACGTGATTAGTTTAACTGGATTTAGATACAAAAACCTATGAAAATTAGTAATTATGAGAGGTATTTGCGTAATATATATACTTATTTAAAATATAAGTCATGTATATAAGGAAACAAAAATTTCCCTCTCCACTTTCCCATTAACAATTCACAATAGAACAGATTTTTCACTTAACAACACTACCCTTCAGGTCGCGTATTTTTTAACCGACCTGGCTGAACTCGGATAAATAGCCGAGTTTGTGTTGTTGCTTTGCATGTATTTCGTAATTTAAGCGAGTGTTCTTTTGTAGCTCGGTTACAAAAGAATGCACCTATTGTAGAATCGCTAATAGCCATCTCGAATGTTCAGCCAACGCGAGCAGTGCAATGAGAAGAAAAACAATAACAACAATGAAGCAAAGCAAAGCCTACTTCGATGTTGGGAAACAAAAGCAGTAACAACAACGAAGCGCACCGTAGCCTACTTCGTTGCTTTCACTGAGTGAAGCTAAGAATAAGATTTTTAAATCTGAAGTTCAGTTAAATAATTTGCGTCGCTGCGCACAAAATGTGTGAGAAGCTGAAGGAGCTACTGGTTCAATTTAACCAAGAAAATTTATTTAAGGAACTATCTGGTATGTGTGTATACTTTTAATTATTAACAAAGTGAGTTATTATTGATTCCGTTTTAGACGCTGGCATAACCTACATAAGACTGCAATACCTAAACGATGCGGATATCTCAGATGCTGTTAAAAGTGTAGGCGAACGGGCGGAGTGCAGGGAAAAACTTTGGCGACAACAAAAGCATTCGAGACCTAAAAAACGATTTCAGATTGGACCAACAAGGTGTTTTATTTTTCTTAAAGTGAAAATGCAAAAAGACGTAACAAACATCGACGCTGAAATGTAAAAAGTCATAACTAATAAAAAATTCAAAATTCATTTTTGATTGATATGATGGATTTCTTCGTTTAACGAAAAAAAATTAGTCAGAACTTTTTCCATTTTAGTGACGATGTTTGTTAAATCTCTTTGCATTTCAGGTGACGACAAATTCCATAATACATATAATACTTGTATCATTTTAAAGTTTTTGCTAGATGAAGTGCTTCGTGAAAGTCCTGATGGTCGATCACTTATTTCATTGCGTTCAGATGACGAGAAAACACCCAGGCTAACTGAAAGTCAGCGTTGTAAACTAATAAATGCAATTTGTAGCTACACAGCTGAGCACAACATAGAATTGCGAACAAACCACTTTTTGGACATAGTAAAAGAAATTGGAGAGTTTTTTCCAGGTGAAAAGGAATATCTGGTAAGAGAATCCTATTTTTGTTATTTGATATTATAAGAGATATACAGTTAATTTTCATTTCTTAAATTGCAGGACTATTATTACATTAAAAGAAAAGTTGGTGGTAGCCCATCCGGAAAATTGTACTCAAAATACGTAAACCTTTATTACAAACGTAAAAGACTTAGCACTATTTCGGCTGAGGCTACGATCGTTGAGTCTTCTAAATGTTCCGAATCTCCAGAGTTTGACGAAAGGATTTTATCTGGTCTTAAAACAGAATGGCAACGTGACTGCTCCAATTGGGATACAGTATGCGATAGATGGGCCAAGACGTTTCCTCTGCGACGCAAAGAGTTGAAGGAATTAAATAACGTGCACTTTTTAAAACAGTGGCCGAAGTTATTGGACGGCAGATCAGTTTCTTTGGTAATATGTTTTTAATATCTGTTTTCATATCAATCATTTGAAATTGCTTTATACAGATAAATATTGACTTTGACGTGTTGTATCCTTCCAAGCAATATATTCTGAAGTCCAAGTTTGAAAAATTTAAAAACAGGATTTGTAAATATTACCAAATAAATTTGCGAAATCAACTCTCTAAATCAGCTCTAAAGGATGCTATAGAAAGCAATAATTTAAGTATAACGTATGTATTTTTTAAATTTCATTTTTAAAAATTACCTAATGTTTTTTATAGATAAGGAAGACTGCACATTGATTACGTTGCTGAACTCTACACTGCACACTTCGTTCAGATTCGAGGACTCATCCGGTAAGAAGAAGAAAAAGGCAACTATAAGTGATGCAGAGGATTTTTTTATACTGCATGTCAAATGCATTGCCAATGTTCGTGAAAAAATTCAAGAGCTAGTTGAAAAAAGCTTTGTAAATGATACAACTCTTCAGCCTTTTATTATTGTTGAAGGTGAATATAAAGCATTTTATTTATATTTAGATCAAGTAACTCATAAATTCGACTCATTTATTGATGCTCTTGACACAACTTTTAAAGTGTTTCAAGTACTTAACCTTGCGTATCCAAAAGTATGTCCTTTGCCATGGACTTTTATTCAAATGTACTTCTATGAAATTGTAACACCTTTTGATATAAAATCGCCTTCTCTTACCTCTCTTATCAGTTTCATGAAGGAATAAATTCTGTTATTCAAAACGTATAATTGCTTTATATGTGAAAAAGTATTTTCAACTAGCGACGATCTAGTAAAACATTTAAAATTACAACATTTTCTTACAGAAAAAGATCGTAAAAAATGTACATTTGAAAACTGTAACCAAATATTTTCACAGTTCAAAACTTTTAAAAAACACATTGAAAAACATAGTAGCAATAATCAAAATGTAAAATCTAAGATTCAAAACGAAGAATGTAAAAATGCAGGTCTAAATACTTTATATATATCAGAAGAAACCCCTACGAATTTAAACGATTTTAGTGTTCAAAATACATCAAATGCAAACAGATCGCAACACTCATCGAATAATTTACACAATGATACACTTTTCCGAAATAATTTGTTAGTACTAAGTGAGGACGTGCTTGAATTTTCCGTCTCCTTGTATGCAAAAAACTCACTTCCGCGAAGTGGAGCACTTGTAATTCAAAATAGATTTTTAAGTTTGTTTAAAAAGATTTCAATATGCATTGACGAGATAGTAAAAGATTGCTTTTCCGTAACGGGTAACTTACGATTTTTATCTGATTTTTGCTGCAATGCGTTCCATAGTGTGACATCAGAGCATAGTTTAAGAAAGCATATTAAAGGAAAAAACGAATACCACAAATCAGTAGTTATCGAAAGCAAAACAAGCGAAGGGTTTACCAAAGGAATTCTCACTTTTTCGCCAAGAGTAAGATATATTGAAATTATGCCAATAAGCTTCCAAATCAAATAATTTTTTGAATTACCATCTGTCTTAGACATAGTTGAGACAAATACTCTTCAAATGATGAAGTCAAACAATTATACAAATGTTGTCAATGGTGAGGTATTTAAGAATATTGCTTGCAAAATATCAAATGCGGACGTAATAATTCCATATAACCTATATTTTGATGACTTTCAAATAAATAATGCGTTGGGAAGGCATACATATTCAATATGTAGATGCTACTAAAATTTTCCTACGCTACCTGCTTATTTGCAATCTAAATTAGATTTTATATTCCACGCTTGTTTCTAGTGACAGTTTGAAAACTTGAGCATTACTATTTCCCTGCATCATTTAATAAAAGAATTAATGATACTTGAAAGTGGTATAACGATTTTATCCAAAAGGGTTGTATTTGTTTTGAATTTTATAATTGGCGATAACCTCGCTGTCAATAATGTTCTTAGATACACGCAGTGTTTCAACTCAATTCGATTTTGCAGATTTTGTAAGAATACTAAATCAGAAACAAGGATCAGTGCAGAAGAAACCAACCTCAGAACAGTACTATCTTACGAAAATGACTTAAAACATATTAACTCCGGAATCAAAAGTGAGTGTCCCTTGAATAAATTAAGATATTTTCACGTTATTAATAACGTTTCCTTCGATATAATGCATGATATGTTAGAAGGTGTTTGCGTGTACGACACTTCAAAAATTTTATTAAGCCTTATTGAATCCAAAGTAATTACCATTGACTTACTAAACAACAGAAAAAATTTATTTCCATATGGTGAATTAGAAGTTGGCAATGTGTCAAAAGTTTTATCTAAGAAAAACTTACAATCATGCAACCTAAAAATGACTGCATCTGAAATGTTGTGCTTTATAAGATATTTGCCATTAATGTTAGGTGATATCGTTCCAAAAGAAAATATATTTTGGAAGTCTCTCCTCAACCTAATATCTATCCTTGATTTTCTTATGAAAGATGAGTATTCAGAAAATGATTTGATTTATTTAGCAAAGCTCATCAAAGAACATCATGAAACATATGTTCGTTTATTTGGACATCTTAAACCAAAACACCACTTCATGGTACATTATCCGAAAGCAATTGAATGGGTGGCCCATTGAAATACTTGTGGTAAATGAGATTCGAGGCGAAACACAAAGATACTAAAATCTATTTCAACAGCATAACTTCACGCTTGAATCCATCTAAAAGTATAGCGCGAAGAAGTTGTTTCCAATTTTCTTATTTTTTACTAAAATATTCCCTAGGGGTTCCAAAAGAATTCGAAGAAAATTATTTTCAAAATCATAACCCAGATCTTTTAAAAATCTTTGAAAGCAATGAATTTGGAATTGATATAAAATCAGCAAAAACATCATTTGAAATAACTTATAAATGTTCCATATATAAACAAAAATATTACATTGGCATTTTCTGCAAAGATTTTAAGCTTTACAAAATTAACTTTTTTTTGCTAGTTAATGACAAAATATTCATAGCATGTAATGAAATTGCAATAAAAGGATTTGACAAGCACTTTGTGGCTTATGAAGTAGGAGAATGTGTTAATGAAAACATTGTTACTCCAATAGATAACTTTTCTACTCGTCCCATGCATTTGTACACAATTGCAAATGGTAAAACTTACGTTAGATATAAGAGTATTTAAAATTGT
>NW_023458557.1:12216363-12220150 GCF_013731165.1 Rhagoletis pomonella | reverse complement strand
ATGTTGTGCTCAGCTGTGTAGCTACAAATTGCATTTATTAGTTTACAGCGCTGACTTTCAGTTAGCCTGGGTGTTTTCTCGTCATCTGAACGCAATGAAATAAGTGATCGACCATCAGAAGTTTCACGAAGCACTTCATCTAGCAAAAACTTTAAAATGATACAAGTATTATATGTATTATGGAATATGTCGTCACCTGAAATGCAAAGAGATGTAACAAACATCGTCACTAAAATGGAAAAAGTCGTGACTAATTTTTTTTCGTTAAACGAAGAAATCCATCATATCAATCAAAAATGAATTTTGAATTTTTTATTAGTTATGACTTTTTACATTTCAGCGTCGATGTTTGTTACGTCTTTTTGCATTTTCACTTTAAGAAAAATAAAACACCTTGTTGGTCCAATCTGAAATCGTTTTTTTTTAGGTCTCGGATACTTTTGTTGTCGCCAAAGCCAAAGTTTTTCCCTGAACTCCGCCCGTTCGCCTACACTTTTAACAGCATCTGAGATATCCGCATCGTTTATGTATTGCAGTCTTATGTAGGTTATGCCAGCGTCTAAAACGGAATCAATAATAACTCACTTTGTTAATAAATAAAAGTATACACACATACTAGATAGTTCCTTAAATAAATTTTCTTGGTTAAATTGAACCAGTAGCTCCTTCAGCACATTTTGTGCGCAGCGACGCCAATTATTTAACTGAACTTCAGATTTAAAAATCTTATTCTTCGCTTCACTCACTGAAAGCAACGAAGTAGGCTACGGTGCGCTTCGTTGTTGTTACTGCTTTTGTTTCCCAACATCGAAGTAGGCTTTGCTTTGCTTCATTGGTGTTATTTAGTCTGTTCCTTTGAAATTCGGACTAAAACCTGTGGAACTGTCAAACTACAAATTTACTCTCTCAAGTGAGAGTAAAAGGAGAACAGATGCAGAAGTGCATAGGAACGCAAAAAGCACTATTTCCTGTAAAAACGTCAGTTGGTTTGTTTACATGTCATTTGTACAATACTGATTTAGCTGAAATATCACTAAATAATTATTAAAATCTATACATATTCAAACATTTTGTTGTTTACTTCCATTTTTTTTTACAACTATAAGGTACTTTGCTTTCACCGCTGTTAGTTTTTGCTTGCACATGCAAATCAGCTGATCGTTTGACACTTTTCATGAACTTACAGGAAAAGAAACTCCGGACTAAATCCTGTAACTTCTGACTAGGAACAGTTGCTCAGTTACTCTCTCAAATGTGTTCCCACTTACAGGTTTTATGTCAATAGGAACGACTTCCTGTAAGTTCTGACTAAATCCTGTAAACCGGACTGCTATTGGAACAGACTAATGGTTTTTCTTCTCATTGCACTGCTCGCGTTGGCTGAACATTCGAGATGGCTATTAGCGATTCTACAATAGGTGCATTCTTTTGTAACCGAGCTACAAAAGAACACTCGCTTAAATTACGAAATACATGCAAAGCAACAACACAAACTCGGCTATTTATCCGAGTTCAGCTAGGTCGGTTAAAAAATACGCGACCTGAAGGGTAGTGTTGTTAAGTGAAAAATCTGTTCTATTGTGAATTGTTAATGGGAAAGTGGAGAGGGAAATTTTTGTTTCCTTATATACATGACTTATATTTTAAATAAGTATATATATTACGCAAATACCTCTCATAATTACTAATTTTCATAGGTTTTTGTATCTAAATCCCGTTAAACTAATCACGTGTTTCTCGTCAGTTACCAACAGGGTTGTTTAAGTGGCTAAAAGGAAATTTTACCCGAGTTTAGCGTTCTTTTGTCGCTCACTTACAAAAAAATGCACCTAATAGCGCAGTGGCAGTGGCAGTGTTTCGAACTATTACTGCGTGTTAAAAACTGTCACTGCCACTGCCACTGCGCTATTGTAGAATCGCTATATGATTTTTGCTAAAGGGATTTAATTTTGCTTATTCACAAGTATACATACATACGTACATAGTAAATGCATAGTAGATGCAGACATTCATGTGTACATATGTATGTATGTATACTCATTTATAACGAACCAGGGATGGAATTTAAAATTTCAAAATGTTCCTAATGGACTGGAAAAATAGTGCCGAAAAGAAGATGAAAGTACCACAAAATTAAAATTGCTTTCTTTTAAGGCTTTTTAAGAGCAATATTTAAAAAAAAAGTAGTGAAATTATTTATTGAATTTTGAAGTTTTTCTGAAACATTGGATTGTATATGGAAAAGCAATTTCTCATTTTGCACAGGTTGGCGATTTTAAGCTTTTTTTTTTCAATTTGAAATTGGTAGTCGCAGACGTTTAAAATGTTTAAAAGTGTTTAAAAAGAAAATATTCATACCATCGAAATACTTTTCTGGAGATATTCGGGCACGAGGAATCTGAATCTGCAGTTTATTTTTTATCAAAAGGCGTTTATTTTTACCAAAAACACTGCGGCTGCTGGTTGAGAAGCATTGTTTGCAGTTTTCCTTCATATTCCTTCCATGTTTTTTTAAACTAAAGCGCCCCCTAGCGGCCGTTTTTGTTAAAAATAAATTACAAGCCCAGATTCTTCGGCCCGAAGTCGGCAAAAAGGTCTTTTGTGTGTATAAATATTTGTATTTTAATCACTATTAATTGTTTTAAATGCTACACTGCGACCACCAACTTGAAACTAGAAAAGGGCTTAAAATCGCCAACATGGGAGAACTGAGAAATTTCTTTTCTATATACAATTCAGACTTTCAGAAAAACTTGGTTTCATCAATTCCCCAGAATTCATAGTAAAATAACACAATATTCCAATTACGAAGGGAGAAAACACGGAAGTATAGCTATTCGGGCATGTTCATCTATATATCTATGTGCAAAATAATAGCAGTTCGGCATTTTGACCAGTTTTGACTATTCTTCTTTACATTGATTATTTTTTATTAGTTTCATAAAACAGTCCTTTTAATTTTTAAGTGATTTTAATTTTATGATTGTTTGTTAAATATTGCCATTTTATGCTAAATTTCTGTAAGTTATGATTGTGCCATAACTGAATGAATTGTGCCGAAAGTGCCTCTGCGAATGAAAGTGCCAAAAATGGCACTATTGTGCCTACTTTTCCAACGAACGCGCGAAACTGCGTTGGCAACAGTTAGCTGAGCACATCTATGCTCAAACAGTGATGCCAGACCATGTATTAAGTAAATGCACAATGTATATTTTTCTATTAGAGCGAAAGTTCTAATGGGCGGACAGGTTGATTTTTGTTTATTATAAATAACACTGATAATATTCATATACTTATCTAGCAACTTAATTAATATAATCAATATTCTTTGTATTTATATTCCTCATATATCCTACTAGACTTGGAAAAATTCCCAATATCCAAATCTCTCATATGAGTTATTATCGGTAAAAATTTTGTGTACGCTCACTTCTGGCATCACTGAAAGAAGTGCTTTTCCACGCTCAAATAAGGATGCCAGACCATGTTTTAAATGAGTAATTGTCACATATGTGTATTTATCTATGCATTTCTATAGAATTTATACTTGTGGGCGGAGTTGATTTTCGGTTTCTACAAAAAATACTGATAATATTCGTACAACTATAGATATTATTGACATAACCCACATTATTTTTAAAAACAAAATACGTATATTTCCAAATCAGGTTAAAAAAATCCCCAATGTCCTAATCCCTCAAATGAGTTCATATTTGTGAAAAATATTGTACTACTGGCATCACTGCCTACAAGTGTTCTATCACAAATAAAATCTCACTATTCTTTT
>NW_023458557.1:12214977-12216263 GCF_013731165.1 Rhagoletis pomonella | reverse complement strand
TGACTATTGTCAATTAAATCGAATGCTTTGTATTGCATGCGCTCCACGTTTTTCATTTTCAATTTCATAGATTGTTTATAATGACTTTTGCTAAAATTTCAAAATCAAAAGTTATCAAAACAAATTCTATGGGACTGAGAAGTATTATTTTCTACTTTTTAATCCATTTATAAAAGAGTTGTATATTAAACAGTTTTTTTTATATTATTTATTTTAATTTGTAAGTGCATTTAATTTTCACTTTTTGTAATTTTTTAATCTATAATGTGGTATGTAATTTCTTGTTATACATTGGCATTTTATGCTAAACTTCTATATTTTATGTTTGTGCTTAAACAGGAAGAATTGTGCCAAAAGTGCCTCTGAGAATGATAGGGCCGAAAATGCCACTATTGTGCCGACTTTTCCATCACTGGGTACAAGTGCTTAATTGTATCAAATTGTTCTTATCGGTACAAAAATATGTTGCGTGTATACATATGTATATATGTACATGTATGCACATGGGCGTAGCCTTATGTTGCAAGATTCGTTTCGTTAGATGCACCATTCCGTAGATGCACCATCAACGTGAATTAATACAATACATATATTGTGCGGTACCGAAACTGGTTTTCGTATCGATACTAAAGTGTTGAGTCCGACCGATTAATCGGCATCGGCAAGTATCGGTACAAAATTTAGCATCGGCATCGGCATCGGAACTTTTTTGCCGATCCTTTCCCGATTATTTGAAATTGCTTTTCATATGGACTTTATACTTTATTTCAGTTGAATACCCTTTATATTGTCTCTTTTCATTTTAATTGTCCTGTAAAAGTTGTGTTTCTTTCTCACATTTTGTTCTGATTATTCTCTTTTGTCTCTCGTATGTATATGTTGACGTTCGATTTTTCAATAGAAATTGACCATAAATTCGCGCTTTTTGTAATTCCTGGTAAGCAAGTGTAATTTATTATCAGTTAACTCTTACAAACTTTTATTTTATAGGAATAATGGCGGTAATTCTCTAGTATAGGGTAACAACCCCTAAAAAAGGTCCGGAAAAGTCGGGAGAGGTACCAAACGACGCGTGCCGGTCCCCCTATTAACAATCCGGAGGGGGAGGGCTAATATTATTAACCATTTAAAAGTTATAAGCAAAAAACTTTTGTTAAATTTGGTTGTTTTCTATGGGCAATTACAGCGACAAAAATTCACTAAATAACCTGTTCTCACTTTTTAAACACTATTAAAATATATAATTTAACTTATTTATTAAACAAACACATAGTTTTATCAACCTA
>NW_023458557.1:12212311-12214877 GCF_013731165.1 Rhagoletis pomonella | reverse complement strand
TGAAGTATTATTTTCTACTTTTTAGTCCATTTATAAAAGCGTTGTATATTAAAAAGTTTTTTTTATATTATTTATTTTTACTTGAGCAACCTTGCTCTGCTACCATGTTGAAAAATGTTTAAACGGTAGTTTTTCTTTATAGAACACTTGTCTTTATTAATTCAGGAGTGTATAAATTCATTTTACATAAAATGAAGAAGTGCTCCAAAAGTTGTTTCGTGAAAGGCAAATAAACTAATAAACTAACATTAGAGATGTGAGAAATGTGTAATACATGTGTACAAACTTGCTGATATATAGTTAGGAATAAATGTACATCTATAGATATAGGGTGTCACATATTCAACAATATAAAGGACTAATTCATAAGTTAATAAACACAATATAATAATATAATTCAGAATTTTTAGGGAGATTCAAAGTTTTCGATGTTATGCATTTTTTCCATAAAAAGTGTGTTCGAAATTTTTTTAAATGGATCAGAATGTATGCCGTAAAAAAAATATCAAAAATCATCGGGATATTGCAGAAACTTGCACTTTCATTTCATGAACTATAAAATTGCGAACTTCGAATCTTTCCAAAAATTCTGAATTGAAAGCTTGTTGTAGCGAAAACTTACTTTTCGTACTCCATATTCACAACAGAATTCAGCGGTTTGCAAATAACTCTCACAGCCCTTATTTTAATTTGTAAGTGCATTTAATTTTCACTTTTTGTAGTTTTTTAATCTATAATGTGGTATGTAATTTCTTGTTATACATTGGCATTTTATGCTAAACTTCTATATTTTGTTTGTGCTAAAACAGGAAGAATGGTGCCAAAAGTGCCTCTGAGAATGATAGGGCCGAAAATGCCACTATTGTGCCGACTTTTCCATCACTGGGTACAAGTGCTTAATTGTATCAAATTGTTCTTATCGGTACAAAAATATGTTGCGTGTATAGATATGTATATATGTACATGTATGCACATGGGCGTAGCCTTACGTTGCAAGATTCGTTTCGTTACTCACATAAAAATCTCGTTACTCGAATGTTCCGTAGATGCACCATCAACGTGAATTAATACAATACATATATTGTGCGGTACCGAAACTGGTTTTCGTATCGATACTAAAGTGTTGAGTCCGACCGATTAATCGGCATCGGCAAGTATCGGTACAAAATTTAGCATCGGCATCGGCATCGGACCTTTTTTGCCGATCCTTTCCCGATTATTTCAAATTGCTTTTCATATGGACTTTATACTTTATTTCAGTTGAATACCCTTTATCTTGTCTCTTTTCATTTGAATTGTCCTGTAAAAGTTGTGTTTCTTTCTCACATTTTGTTCTGATTATTCTCTTTTGTCTCTCGTATGTATATGTTGACGTTCGATTTTTCAATAGAAATTGACCATAAATTCGCGCTTTTTGTAATTCCTGGTAAGCAAGTGCAATTTATTATCAGTTAAATCTTACAAACTTTTATTTTATAGGCGGTAATTCTCTAGTATAGGGTAACAACCCCTAAAAAAGGTCCGGAAAAGTCGGGAGGGGTACCAAACGACGCGTGCCGGTCCCCCTAGGGGGAGGGCTAATATTATTAACCATTTAAAAGTTATAAACAAAAAACTTTTGTTAAATTTGGTTGTTTTCTATGGGCAATTACACCGACAAAGATTCACTAAATCACCTATTCTCACTTTTTAAACACTATTAAAATATATAATTTAACTTATTTATTAAACAAACACATAGTTTTATCAACCTAAGATAGTTTATTTTGTTACTAAAACGAAGTTGAGAATCTTTGCGAACTGAAACGCGAGATTCCAAAATAGCTATAGTGCTGCCACTGTATTAGTATTTCGTAATAATTCACTTTTCCTTACAAGGTGTGTGCAGTGCTCAATGCTTTTCGGTTTCTTCTTTTGTTTAATATATATATACAAATAATGAAAATTTTTAATAAAAAATCTCGCGATTTTTTATTAAAAGTTTTCGCCCGCGGCGCTTTTCCATAAAAATCTATACTTCGATAAATAATGAAAATCTTTAATAAAAAATCTTATTTAGGGGAAAGTAAAAAAATAAGAAGAAGAAGTGTATAGTGTAAACTGAGTATAATAGCGCAAATGAAATGTGAAATAAAGTGGCAATACCGGCCATTTGAGGTTATAATAATTTCGGCAGGTGCAAAGTTTGTTTACTCTATTTTATTAACGAAATATGTAAAATAAAAGTGAATAAATGATTTGGTTTGCATAAAATAATAACCGGGACGTTTTAATAGTGTTTTAAAAGTGGAAACTGGTGATTTAGAAACTGCTTGCAGAGCATCGTGTTGTGCTCCTAATTGGGAGCATTTTCGCCTCATCGTGGAGGTGGTGTAGCTTCATCCACTTTGTCCTACTAGTCCGCAGCGACCACACTGGTGCTGCGTAGGTTAAAACCGGCCGGCGTATTGCCTTGTATGTTGCTCGCAACGTTTCTTTGTCTTTGCCCCAAGTACTGCCGGCTAGCGACTTGAGGACCTTGTTGCGGCTCTGTACTTTATTGACAATAGCGGTTGCGTGCGCAGAG
>NW_023458557.1:12211175-12212211 GCF_013731165.1 Rhagoletis pomonella | reverse complement strand
TATCTGAGTGTTTATGGCGTTAAGTGCTGTTATTGTACTGTGCACTTAACGGAAACCATGCTGATGCTTCGCTGGGGTCAAGTGGTTTGTGAAATACGAGCGAAGCATCAGCATGGTTTCTGTAAAGTGCACAGTACAACAACAGCACTTAACGCCATAAACACTCAGATAACTCGTGGCCTTAACCGTAAACGTCCCTGTGAGGGAACGATACTCAGAGTAACATTCGACAGCCTGCTCTCCGTCTCTGCGCACGCAACCGCTATTGCCAATAAAGTACAGAGCCGCAACAAGGTCCTCAAGTCGCTAGCCGGCAGTACTTAGGGCAAAGACAAAGAAACGTTGCTGGCATCATACAAGGCAATAGGCCGGCCGGTTTTAATCTACGCAGCACCAGTGTGGTCGCTGCGGACTAGTAGGACAAAGTGGATGAAGCTACAGACGGTACAAAACACAGCACTTAGGACAGCGACCGGATGCCTCCTGATGTCACTAGAACACCACATCCACGATGAGGCGAAAATGGTCCCAATTAGGGAGCACAACACGATGCTCTGCAAGCAGTTTCTAAATCACCAGTTTCCACTTTTAAAACACTATTAAAACGTCTCCGGTTATTATTTTATGCAAACCAAATCATTTATTCACTTTTATTTTACATATTTCGTTAATAAAATAGAGTAAACAAACTTTGCGCCTGCCGAAGTTATTATAACCTCAAATGGCTGGTAATGCCACTTTATTTCACATTTTATTTGCGCTATTATACTCAGTTTACACTAAACACTTGTTCTTCTTCTTCTTATTTTTTCACTTTCCCCTAAATAAGATTTTTTATTAAAGATTTTCATTATTTATCGAAGTATAGATTTTTATGGAAAAGCGCCGCGGGCGAAAATTTTTAATAAAAAATCGCGCGATTTTTTGTTAAAAATTTTCATTATTTGTATATATATATTAAACAAAAGAAGAAACCGAAAAGCATTGAGCACTGCACACACCTTGTAAGGAAAAGTGAATTATTACGAAATACTAA
>NW_023458557.1:12206110-12211075 GCF_013731165.1 Rhagoletis pomonella | reverse complement strand
AAAAATGGTGTGTGATGAATGAAACTCGGCATGACGGACGAACGGACAGACTGCGGATTGATAGACGAACGAACGGGCCGACAGCTAGACCAATCTACGAATATTATGGACCGACATTCATGCTGATTTATAGCGTAAGTATCCAGTAGCGAGCTCGAGATGGTGAAGTCGGTGACTCAGTCAGGGTGGCTCAGTTAAGCCGGGATGACCAACGGACGGACGCATTGTGTGTGATGTGAGGATCCTACGTAGTGCGGATTTAGGGGCTGATCCCCAAAGGCTATGATCAGCGACGGATGGGAGGGGCGGACAGGCCGGCCTCGAATTCATGGAGGCGAACCGCGAAACAGGATGGGACAGAGTAGACAGCGACGGACATGAGGGGCGGAGACAATCAAGTATATTCGAAATAGGAACGACAAATGTGGGTGGGCAATTCAGGAGCAGACGTGAGCTTAGTATATGGCGGTGGTAATCAACAGCCGTACGGGTCCGATAACTTCTTTCTGATTGTTGGCGCGGTACATTCGACATCTGAGTGATCTACAAAAACCCACCCCGATCCGACGAGCTGAGCTGAGCTGAACGCAAGCGTACCCAGGTGGATCACCACGCTCTATTTTAGTGTGGTACCGCGTGCCTTGGCCTTGGCAACAATAGAAATGGCGCCCAACGTGGGGCCCTAAAGGTGGCTTCCACAAATTTTTAATTTTTTTTGTTTTATTGCTCAATACATAAGCATATATTTTTTCCATCAAACGCGTCTCATTCTGGGTTGACGGACATTTTGAGGGGGTAGCTTATTTGGCGACATAAAGCCGGGTAATATGTGGTTAGGATAAAACATGGATAAAGTAGGAGGTGGCTACTGATTTTTTCATTTGTATTTTGAATTTTATGAGGTAACTTCCTAGGCAAAGGTGTTAAGTTCTGAGGTGACTGCTATGCCTCAGGTGGACTCGTTGGAGGTGTATGAGGTAGCCTCAGTTAATTTCACCAACCAAACATTATTGCACTGCAGCTACAAGTGGAAGAGATTCAATTCCACTTGATTAAGAGCGCAGTGTACAAAGTGGGTACTTGGGACGTTACGCATATGACTTAAACGGACGGAAGGATCACATCACACGGTCATACCAACCAAAGGATAGTTCAACACACACAAACATGTACACGCTTAAGGAACTCCACATTATATCACGTAATTTTACTCAAATTGGTATATACGTAATACGTGCGTATATTGCTCAATTTTTTTTGATTTATTATATATATAATCTAATATTAACTATGACCAAAAAGGGTGTTAAAAAGACAGGCTTACGTAGCGATGGTACTCCAGCCGCTGATAGGGGAACTGCGGCGGCAAAATCAGTAGAAGACGTTGCGGTGGTAGAGCAGGTTAATGAAGGGGTGGACAGTAGTACATCGCCACTTGGTGGTGAACAAGCAGCATCCACATCGCACACGGGTCAGCAGTTGATAGCGGCGGGAGACATTCCTTCGCCAGAAGCAAGCTTATTAGATAAGGTTAGCGGTCAGTTATTGCAGAAGTTCGAGATGATGTTCTTCAAATATCAAATGGATGTTAGTCGTACTATGACAGAGGCAATTCGCGAGGCCATGAACACCGTGCGCAAAGACATGAAGAGTTTAGGTGAACGAATTTCAGACGTGGAAAACAGCCGCCTCAACCACAAGACCACTGGTGAAATCGAGCAACAACAGAGTTTGCCACACGCACATTCAGTGGCAAGCGATATTGGTGAGATAGTCGCAGAAGAAGAACATACATCTGACGAACCGCAGGAGCACGGGCGCCGCAGGTTGTTCACCCCTTCCACTCAAAGTAAACGTTTTTATTCCGACAAGGAGAAATCCAAGTTCAAAACGGTTAGGGATTGGGGGCTTAAGTTTGATGGTAGCCCAAAATGCATTCCGATTGAGGGGTTTCTGTTTAGAGTTGAGACTCTTCAGCAACGACATAACATCTCGTCGGATGATTTGTATGCCAGCTTCCATCTGCTGTTGGATGGTGCTGCCCAGGAGTGGTTCTGGCTCTATATGGAGGAACACGCTCAAGAGCAAAGTGACGGTTTTCAGAACTTGCGCGCAGCTATTCTCGAACAATATAGAAAATCCGACTGTGATGAGGAAACACGCCAAGCCATGAACGAAAGAAAGCAGGATTATCGGGAATCATTCGAGAATTATTATGCATGCGTAAGAGGCATGGCCTTTACCATGAAGTCGAAGATGCCTGAGCGCAGCTTGGTCAACTTGATTCGCCGAAATCTGAAGCCCAGAATAAAGAACCTGATATTTGGCTGCTATGTAGACACACTGGCAAAACTCAAAATGGAGTGCAGGCGGGCGGAAAAGTACTTGGAGGAACTTGAGTCGAAATTTGGTACGAAAAAGCACTTAGATGAAATCGGTTTCGGAGATGAGGAGAACATTTCAGAAGCGGAGAGCTGCGATGCCCTGGAAGCTCTAGGGAGGCGAGAACGAAACAGCTTCCATAAGGAAGCTCCAAAGAAACTCTCCGGAGATCCGAATTCGAAATTCGCGAACAAAGGCAAACTCAAATCTGAGAAGTGCGATTCCCAATTTCATGATTTAACATGCTTCAAATGCAATCAGTCTACCCCCAAGTTTGTGATTTGTGAGAAGTGCAGACAGGAAAACCATCACCATGGCGAGAATTCCGGGATAGCTCGTCAGGGGAACTCACTCCCGGAGAGAACTTAACGCATATATCCATGCGAAAGACAGCAATTAGGACATTGGAGGAAAGGGAACGGCTATATAATGAAGCGAGAAGGAGAATATTTGGGATAGGAAGGATTGAAAGCAGAAACGTCGGGAAGAAAGAGAGGAACGTAAGAAAAATATTGAAGTTACGAGAGAAGGCAAGAGAACGGAGGAATATTAAGAGGGTCATCGCTTCGACAATCATTCAGAGTGAAACCGATCGCAGGCCATATACCGAAATCTCGATTGACGGCGTGCTCATAACTGGATTGTTAGACAGCGGGGCATCAATCAGTTGTTTGGGTGGGTCAGTAGTCGGGAGATTTGATAAGCAGAAAGTGTTTTTGATTGACGAGGTTTTGAAGACAGCTGATGAGAAAAGTCAGGCAGTGATAGGCAGGTACAGGTATCGTGGCGAAGGAAGACAGCCAATCTAAATTTATACTTAGTTCCTAGTTTGAAGCAAGATCTGTATCTTGGTGTCGACTTCTGGGAGGCGTTTGGCCTCTTGTCAGCTACGATTTCGGAAGTTGGTGAAGAGAATGCAGGTATGCTACCTTTGAGCCCGGAGCAGTTGTCTAGATTAGAACGTAGAAGTCGTTATTTCCATCGTCGGCGGAGCTCGGTTTAGGGAAGACTCATCTAATGGAGCACGTGATAGAGGTACATGATGAAACGGTACCAGTGAAGCAACGCTATTACCCGATGTCGCCGGTAAAACAAAAATGCGCATACGAAAAGATAGATCGCATGCTTCGACTCGGAGTAATAGAAGAGAGTGAGAGTCCCTGGAGCTCCCGGATGGTGTTAGTTCAGAAGCATGGCAAAAACCGGCTGTGCGTCGATATGAGTAAGCTGAACGAGCGAACGAAGAAGGACGCCTACCCGACCCAGCACGTAGAAGGAATTTTAAGCCGTCTTCGCGACACGTATTTCATAACCGGGATAGATTTGAAGGATGCCTTCTGGCAGATCCCATTAGAGGAGCGGTCGCGTGAAAAAACTGCGTTCACAGTCCCTGGCCGGCCATTGTACCAGTTTAAGGTTATGCCGTTTGGGTTATGCAATACCAGCCAGAGACTGTGCCAACTAATGGATCGAGTCATTCCGTCGAGATTGAGAGACAATGTTTTAGTTTATATTGACGATTTGCTCGTCTGCTCTTCAGATTTCGAAACCCACTTGCTGCCACCTTTCGGAGATTGCCGTGGAAATTTGGCAGCGAAATTTCAGGTGACTAGTAGAGTTCTTGTTGATTCCCGTTGGCAGAAAGTCCTGCGTTGCAGTTATCTTTGCCTAGTCCAGCGGGCGGTATTTTACCGGAGAAGGCACACGTAAAGCCCTAAGTCCCGTAGGGGTCGGCGACAAAAAAATTTTCTTGGTTTCTGTACGCGACTTTATGTTAGCGTAAGTCATTTGCAGCGGAGTCACTGGTGGCCCCACGAGTGAGCCGCTCCCTGATCACAAGCCAGTTCAGTGGACCCTAAATTTTGTACTCCTTCCATCTGGTGCGTATTATAATTTTATATCTTAGTATAACTACCTGTCACCTACCGACGCATGGAGCGTTTATCGGCAAACAGATCAGAGAAAGCGGGCTATAAATAAGAAAATATATAAAGATTCCCTTATTAGTGTTCGCGAAATCGAGCAGAAATAGCTAGTAGATGAGTAATAGTAGTAGCTGTATAAGAAAAAAAAAAACAATATTGAACATTGTACTCATATTTGATTAGGTATTAGTTTACATATTTACATATATAAACATATAGTTTTATTGTTTTATAAGGCGAGACTTGGTCGCCACAAAGCTGACATAAAACGTTGATTGTATCGTGGAGGGTAGGTAAACGATAATAATAACCTTGTGCGAAGTTGAAGTTCAGCACAGTACCTCAAGCTTGGTTCCATAGGCGCCTTAGGAAGCAGGGTCTAGGTCAATTTTGAATAGCGCCCCTTATTAGGGATTTGAAACCGCCCACTCTCCGCATACAGGACACGTGGTCTACCTACGCAACAGTAGACATTATTTTGGAAAGTAAATTAGAAGGAAATTGTATATAAAAGTACGAAATTGAGAAGTAATATTTGTACAGAAGCAAAGACAAAAGTTGCGATACATTTAGTTAAGGCGTAGGTTAGGATAAATAAAGCAAGTATGTGAAGTTTGTGAATTATTTAAATAATAATGAAGTGCTAAAGAAAGAAAAA
>NW_023458557.1:12204267-12206010 GCF_013731165.1 Rhagoletis pomonella | reverse complement strand
TTTTTTTGTCGCCGACCCCTACGGAACTTAGGGCTTTACGTGTGCCTTCTCCGGTAAAATACCGCCCCCTGGACTAGGCAAAGATAACCGCAACGCAGGACTTTCTGCCAACGGGAATCAACAAGAACTCTACTAGTCACCTGAAATTTCGCTGCCGAATTTCCACGGCAATTTAGCACTTCCTCCCTCAATATATGGGCAAATCTAAAAAATAGGTACACTTTCAAACAAAAAATTTTAATTTTTAAATTTGTGAGCACACCTATGTTTTATATATCATTTTATTCGTAATGTCTTAATAAATCTATTAATATAAGTGTAATTCATATTCATCAAGTGCTTCAAAAGTTAGACGAGGAATAAGCATGAAATAGAAAAGAAAATAATAAGCTGGGTTGAAATTACGCTGTTCAAGTTGTAAACTTTGAGGAAAGATTTTGAAAGTTGAACTCACTTAATTGGGATGTTCTAAATTCAATGGCATGCCCTGTTTTACCAGATTGGCTCCGGTTTTCGAGATAACGGTACTTGAACATTTGATTAAATTTTAACTATTTTATAAATAACTCCCTCAATTTTGAAGTTATTTTACTAAAATTTTGCACATAACAGTTTTTTAATATTACCTTCATTATTCCTTAAAATTATCGAAATAGGTTAACATTAACATATAGCTCCAATACAACTGATTACTCAGATATGTGTTTTTGCGCAATAACTCTAACTTCATATCTGAATAATAAATTGTATGCATGCTATATGTTAAATTGAACCTATACTAAATTTTAACCTGTTTATTTGAAGGAGTTATAACGCAAAATAACGTCTCAGATCAATCAGTTGTATGGGAGCTATATGTTTTAGTGAACCGATTTCGATGATTTTATGGAGTAGTTAAGGTAATATTAAGAAACGGTTATGTGCAAAATTTTAGTAAAATATCTTCAAAACCCAGGGACTTTTTTTATAAAATAGTTAAAATTTAACGAAAGTTTCAAGTACCGCTATCTCGAAAAGTGGAGCCAATAGGGTAAAACTTAGGACGCCATTGAATTCAGAATTCAAGTATACGTCAATGAATTATATCCAAAAGCAACCAGCTTGATATAGTTTCCAACAGTGAAAATAAAGCTAAAAAACACCAAGGTTACCTGTTTTTTAGATTTGCCCATATACGAAATTTGCTTTTATTGGACCTTTTTAGAAAGATAATAGCTAAATTACGCACAAAATTCCTATCTGACTTGCAAGCTTACCTGAATAATTTGGGATCAAGTTTTTTTCAACGTCTAACCTCGCTGGCGGAAAATAATAAAGAGAACGGAAAGAAGGAAGTTGGCTGCAATTAACTTACCCACTGCTTGGGAAACATTCTGGGTGTAGTTTGGCACCACCCCCAGGGTTGCATGTTTGCATTGCCAACGCAAATTTCTGACAGTATTGCCAGGCAACTTGCTCATCTACCATCGATCTTAACAATACCCTTGTGGTCAGCTGATTAAGTTAAGTGACATTTTGGACAGTTTTGGTTATTCTTCTTTTATTTGTTTAATGTTTATAATTTTTTATAAAAGTCTAGCACATTACAAACTTCGTACGTCCACATTTCAAACTACGTACAAAATTTATAGAAATTAAAAAAACTTTAACAATTACACACAAAAATTTTAAACTTTTTATTAAAAATTTTAGAAAAATTGTAGATATGCAGTTTTATAGCCCATTAAATTTTAGTAGGTTAAA
>NW_023458557.1:12195953-12204167 GCF_013731165.1 Rhagoletis pomonella | reverse complement strand
TCGTCCAGCAAAACATTGATGTTAACATCGATATTTTTGGACGAAGGCATCGTTTGCATCCCTACGTACAAGCAAAGTTCTGTATGTAAATCGTCCACTTATGCTGAATATATAGCTTTGTCAGAAGTAGTTACAGAAATTATTTGTATAAAAGAAATTCTAAGAACTTTTGAAATAAATATTGGAACCCCAATCAGAATCTTCGAAGATAACTCTGGCACTGTCCAAATTGCCAAGAATGGTAGGTTAGGTTAGGTTAGGTTGGTGTGGCAGCCCCGCGCAGAGCGCAGAGCACACGTGGGCTGGAAAAGCCCCTGTTTCCCTTCCTTAGTAATTGAACCACCGAGTGCGTTTTATATAGCACAAAAAGTCGAGGACGTTCGCCGAGTTCAAATCGGCTAAACAATCTAGAAAGTACTTGTTGAAGAATCGGTTGCGCGTGTTGGCCAGGGCGGGACAATGGCAGAGATAGTGTACGACGGTCTTGACCTCTTCCTCGTCTCTGCAACAGTGACAAAAATCGTTGGTGGGGTATCCTAGCCTTTTTCCGTGTGTGCCCATCAGGCAGTGTCCGGTGATAACCCCGACTACTAATCTGAGGAGCGGTCCAGCCGGGTAAGAGCTATGGATCGCTTTACATCAATCTTTTGCTAAATTTTCCTGGTAGTATGGCAGGTGGTTTCCACAGCCCACCTGAAATTTACCTCCTCGACGAGTTCCGTCCTTAGTCTGTGTTTGCAGGAGATTAGAGGTATGCCCGCATTCTGAGCAGAATTGACTTCAGGTAATTCCGTCCCTCTCCTTGCCAGCTCGTCGGCTAGGCAGTTGCCAGGAATGTCCCTATGTCCAGGGACCCATACAACAGTCAAGGAGCATTTTGATGCCAGCAGGTTCAGAATCTTCCTGCATTCTATGGCTACTTTGGACGTTGTTCCATTATAATTGAGAGTGATAGCAGATAGAATCATAGTCTGAATAGATAGCAATAGGCCGTCCTGGAGGGGCAGAGGTTATAACCCACCGTGCCGCCTTCATTATGGCGTTTAGTTCTGCTTGAAAACACTACAATGGTCCGGTATGCGAAAGCTGAGGTTTAGCGCGAGTTCGTCAGAGTAGATCCCGCTACCCACTCTTTTGTTAAGCTTGGAACCATCTGTATATATGGCCGTAGACCCTGGGTTCAGGTCTGTGGCCCCTTCCCATTCGTTCCTCTCTGGGATCGTTGTGGAGAATTTGTTGTCTAAGCAGAGAAGAGGAGTGGTATTATCTATCTGTCGTAGATTTTAAGTACTTTTGCGTGTCCGAACCTGAGGTCTCTCCTCGGCTGGATTGTATTTAACCTGACCGCACTGCAGCCGGCACGAAATTTTCCGTAGAGATCCACAGGTGGAAGATTTAACATTATTTCCAGAGATTTGGTAGGAGTAGTGGGCAGTGCTCCCGTGACTAGCATGGAAGCCGTCCTCTGCACCCGTTCCACCTTGGCTCCGGACAAAGTGTTGCTTAGCGCAGGCCACCATACGGTGACCCCGTAGAAAAGGATGGGTCTTATAACAGCTGTGTACATCCAGTGTACTATGTGTGGTTTTATTCCCCATTTTTTGCCTATTGCCGTCTTAGTGGCATAAAGGGCGGTATTGGCCTTCCAGTCAAGTTTTTTGTCTAGAATAATTCCAAGGTATTTGACCTCGGTTGAGAGACTAAATGCCACTCCGTTTAGGGTGGGAGGTTTAAATAAGGGAGTTTTATACTTCCTTGTGAAAAGTACCATTTCCGTTTTGGTAAGGTTGACGCTAAGTCCACATTCCTTGGACCAGATTTTTACCAGACCGAGTGCGTTTTGCAATAACTCACTCAGGATCTGAAGATGTTTGCCCGTTGCCACGATTGCTATGTCATCAGCGTACGCTATGGCTTGACAACCGGTGCCCTTTAGGCTTAGAAGTAGGGTGTTCACTGTTAGATTCCAGAGCAGAGGGGAGAGAACGCCCCCTTGGGGGGCGCCTCTGGTCACATACTTTGTGATGGAACCATCCCCCAGTTCTGATAGAATAGTTCTCTTCTCAAGAAGGAGCCCAACAAAATCCACCAGACCCCGCTGCACTCCCGCCATGAGAAGGGAGTTAACAACAGACTTCGGGTAGACATTGTTGAAAGCACCCTCGATATCGAGAAAAACTCCGAGCGTGTATTCCTTTAAGGCCAATCCTTTTTCAATCGTCGATACGATTTCATGGAGTGCGGTATCCACGGATTTTCCTTTGGAATATGCATGTTGGTTCGGGGAGAGGTTGTACTTTTTTATATTCCATCGAATATATTCGTCGATGAGCCTCTCTAGAGTTTTAAGGAAGAATGAAGTGAGGCTTATAGGCCTGAAATCCTTCGGTTTCACATGTGCGGCCTTGCCTCCCTTTGGTAAGAATACAGCTTTTGCCATTGTCCACTCATGTGGTATGTGAGTTAGGGTTAGGCAGGATGTAAAAATCTGAGAAAGCAGGGGGCACAGTATGTCCTTGGCTTCCTGTAGTTGAGCTGGAAAAATTCCGTCAAGGCCCGGAGATTTGTAGGGCTGGAAGGACATTAAAGCCCATTCCACCCTCTCCTCACTTACGACGTCCCTAACGGTATCACCCAGAGACAAGTAGGTCCTAGGACCGGGCTAAAAGCCGGAGGTGTCGTCGGAGCAGCCCGGGAAGTGAGTGCTCATAAGGACCTCCAGCATTTCGTTACATGATGTCGTCCAGTCACCGTTAGGCTTCTGGATAGAGTTCATACTCGAAGAGGATTTCGAGAGAACTTTCCTCAGCCTGTTGGCTTCAGAGTTCTCTTCTATGTTATTGCAGAAGTTTTGCCAAGATTCGCGTTTCGCCCTCTTTATGGCCTTCTTGAAAACTTTGAGTGCGTCTTTGTATGGTTGCCAAAGACCTGTTTGCTTAGCATGATTGAAAAGCCTCCTGCTGTTCTTCATCAGTGCTGAAATCTCAGGATTCCACCACTGGGGTTTCTTTTTGCCCTTCGGGAGGGTGCTTGGGCAGGAGGCTTTGAAAGCAGCATTACAGGCATTTGTCACAAAGTTCACTGCTTCATGAATTTTCGACGATGAGTCCAGCTCACCGAGAGAAACACCCTTTGTATTCGAGAGACTCGCTTCATCATTTCTTAACGATAAGCACAACTTATCGTGAGAAGCGTATCTGCGTAGAGAGGCCGACCTATATTTTGCCCAGTAGGTTCGCTTTCTGTTCCTGTATGCTGTTAAAGGAGCAGGATCAAAATTAAGATTGAAACTAATGTAGAGGTGGTCAGAAAAAGAGTGTTCCTTGGACACCTGCCAGTCCCTTATCCGATCGGACAAACCGCTCGACACAAGGGTGATGTCCAGCACTTCCCTTCTAACAGAGGTCACAAAGGTGGGATCGTTCCCACGGTTACATACAGTAAGATTGTGTAAAAGAATAAAGTCAAGTAAACACTCACCCCGAGAGTTGGTGTCGCTTGAGTCCCAGATCGTGTTATGTGAATTAGAGTCAGCCCCTATTATGACCGCGAGCTTTCTGCGATTTGCTTCCTTCACCGCTTCTTCCAGTCTATAGGGTGGAAAAGCATGGCTGTCGTGGGCCATGTAGGTTGATGCCAGCCAGATAACGCTCTCCTTCAGCTGTACGCTGATGCAGACAGTGTCCCCGTCGCTGTATTGGGAGAGTAAAAAATGAGAATATACTTTTTTGATTAGAATGCAAGCTCCTACCTATTACTGGAGCTGTTACCATCTGGTAGGCATCAGAGTTCAGTCCGCAAACCTTGCTTCTGACGATCCAAGGTTCTTGGACTAGAATCAAGTCCTCAGCTTTATCGCTGAGGCGAAGAAGGAGAGCAGCCGACGCTGCCTTGGAGCGGTGCAGATTAATTTGTAGGATCTGCACCATCCTCAGAATCGGTTATGTGCATTGCTTCTAGCTCCCTCCGCTCGGCGGTGGAAATGAATGTGATGTCATTGTCCTCCTCCTCCGGTTCGGATACCAGAAGCTGGTCCTCGTCCAGCGTTGCCCATCGACTGTAGACCGACCCTACGTATACAGATACACTCGTGGGTGGGTCCACAGGTTCACTCGTGGTGTTTCCTGTGTACCCCGCGCTGCCCGCCACCGATGCCGATGCAGGGACCACAGGTCCTCTTGAGGCGTTGCCTGTTTTGTTGGCCCCTTCGTCGGGAAGAATATCTGAGGGAGCGGGTCCGCTCGAGGCGTTGCCCGTTTCCCCCTCTTGCTGATCCATTCTCTGGTGGGTTTTTACTGTGATTGAGTAAAAGCCGTAGCTTATTACCCCACCACAATCCTCGAGAACTGGGACAGAAGCATCGTTGATGACAAAGCCAACAAAACGCTGCTTCCCCTTGGTCTCGCCAACTCGGACTATCCTCCAATCGCTGGTGGACAGTCCTTCGTTGCCCATGCGGATGCACTCGAGTATCTCCTCCGGTTTTGACGGCTCAGCTGGTACCCAGGCCCAGGCTCGCGGCCTGTTAGGGATTTCATCCCTATGGACGGCAACTAAGTCTGCTCCGGGCCACAGCTGTCCAACCGTGGTGATAGCTTATTTTTAGATCCGGACCGCGCGCTCATCGGCGCACGCTACCAGCTTAACTCGCCCTTGATGCCATCCGGCATCACGGACGACTGGTGCACGGCCGGGGTACTTCTGGAGTATCCCTTTATATACCCTGCATAAACCCATCAGGAGGGACCCAGTTGTGCATGGTAATGTGGCCGTCCGGATGCCCTTGTCCAACACCGCCAGCGTGAGGTGCTCTTTGGCGGCTTCACTGAACGGCTTCGTGTTGGATACGGCCATCGACGGACGGTTAGATGGGGAGGCATTCCTATACCTCTTAGACTCACGCGAGGTGCCGTCTTGAGGTCGCTGTCTCTTGGAGGTAAGGTCCTTCCGTGGGTTTTCCCGAGTGGGTGGTTTGTCCTTCCTGCCTTTCCCGGAGGATCGCTTGTCGCTGGCGGCGAAGACTCCCATGGCCCACTTAAGAGAGGCTTTTTGCTCCTCTGTCAGTTGGTCATGCGGGATGACCCCCAGCCTTTTGATGACCTTTGGAGCTGCCCTTCGGTCACGCTGGGCCCTGACGGAGGGCGAAACTTTCGTTGCTGCTTTGGAGCAGCCGGGCGCAGATCGAGGTCATTTGCCCTGGTCTTCGAGGATTTACTCGCGGGAGTGGTGCTCTGCTTGTCCGTGGAGGACTTTTGCTCGACCCCTACCCCTTGAGGTTTTAGTGTGCCCTGGATGGGCATGGAAGAGGGGGCCTTCCGCAGCTTTTCCGCCGGCTTCGTCTTTCCCTCATGGGGTATAGTACCACCGGCATCCCTGAAGGTTCGCTTTCCCTCTGGGGGTTTAGCAATCCTTTCAGCTTCTGCGGGAGCCCGAAGCTGCTTGGGCCGTTCAGGCCCTCTCGGTTCCGTCGATGCGGTTTCCGAGGTGGTTTGTGTTTTGGACTTTCCATCGCCGTGTCCAGCGGCGGCACTACCCGTGCAGGGTTCCGAGGCTTCTTTATTTACGTTGATCATACTGGTTCTTTGGCCACCTACTGAGCCGAGGCCTTTCGGTGGCCGGAAAATAAGGGAAGGGGAAAAACGGTCGACCACGGCAGAGCCCCATGCCGCAGCAAGTCCACCGTTAATCCCGGAGGCGGACAGGTATCCGGGAGGCGCCGTTAGAATACAGTCGGAAAGCCCCCTGACTGCAAACCTTCCAATGGGCACGGTGATGCATGACACCCTGGATTAGGGGGAGAGGGTAGATTTGACACCCTCCGGGTCTAGATCCATAGTGTTCTGTAGAAACAGGGTCACCTCTTGAAGGATGCATTTCGCGCACTATGGTCTTGATGTGGGAGTGGCTAGGCATACAGAGTCCCCTGTATGCTGTGTTTCGCTTCCTCCACACCCTGCATTCCGCTCGACCCCCAAGAATGGTAACTACACGAGAAATTCTAAGCACATCGAGGTGCATTATCACTTCATAAATGAAAACTATGAAAATAAATTGAAATTGTAAAAATTGATTCTGCGCATAATTTAGCAGATTTGTTAACAAAATCACTTTGTCAAAAAAATTTAATGAATTAAGGGATTTATTAAATCTTAATTAAGTGATGTATAGATTTTATATTTGAATTAGTTCATAAATGTATGGAGATGTGTTGAATATTTGACACCCTGTATCTATAGATGTACATTTATTCCTAACTATTTATCTACTATTTAGTTTGTGCACATGTATTACACCACACATCTCTATGCGCGCTAGAGAGGTTCTCATATCTCTAATTTTAGTTTATTAGTTTATTTGCCTTTCACGAAACAACTCTTGGAGCACGTTTTCATTTTATGTAAAATGAATTTATACACTCCTGAATAAATAAAGACAAGTGTTCTATAAAGAAAAACTACCGTTTAAACATTTTTCAACATATATAAAATCAACTAAAAAATAATCAATGGTCAAAATGTCTCACTGCCATTATTTCGCATATAGGTACATACATATGTGTGTAAGAATGTCAGAATAGCTGTACTTCGGGGTATTTCCCTCCGTAATGGGAATTCAGTGTAATTTTACTATGAATTTATGTATATGTCTAATAGGCAACATAGACGGTGTGTCTGACTCGCGAGTCAACTGTGTACGTGTTGACTCGCCTTTCTACTACTCTCAGTTGAGTCATTCAGTCATACCAGAGTCATGTCGGTGTAACTAGCACATATTTATTTTTACTTACGACATCCAAATCGACTCGCGAATCAGACGCACCGTGTATGCCGCCTATAAAGAATCCCTCATAAAAGTGATTTACTGTAATAATTTAGTTAATTAATAATTTTTATATTAAGAAATTATTATTATAAAAGAAATTCAATTTTGTGGCACTTTCATATTCTTTTCGGCACAATTTTTGAATACAATTAGGCACATTTTGAAATTTTGAAATTCCATCGCTGCTTGTACCTCACACGAATCATGCATGCATGTACGTACATACACACGCATCACGCTTTAGTGTCGATATGAAAAACATTTTCGTTACCGCACAATATGTTGTGTTGTATTGATTCAAGTTGATGGTGCATATACGGAACATGCGAGTAACGAGATTATTATGTGAGTAACGATTCGGTACTTCGAGTCAGGGGTTACTGAGTAACGAATACATACGGTTTGCTACAGCTCTAATGTATTAGTAGACCGAACAGCGTGCGTTCATATATGTAGCTATAAGTGGCATCGATATCTTCGCGAACGTTCACTGCGGTCTAAGGATGGGCGATGACGAGAAATCATCGATTTTATCATCGATGATGACATCGGAAGGTCGACATCGATCCTCGATTTTCATCGACCAAGAACCTTCGATTATACACAATATCGATATAATTTTCAAATAGGTGGTTTGTTTCCGTGCTAATCAGAAAGAGTTTTATTAGAAGCGTTCGCGCACTTTTTAGCATAATTTGCGCTCATGCATTACTTCTTCAAAATTATGCAACTCACCATTGCAAGGCATTGTATTTTTTTGGTGGACTAATTTGTAATGGTCGCTCCATATACCAAACTGCTCAGTTAAATTATGTTGGTTCCCATCTTCAGCTGTACGATTTTCTTCAGTGTCATCTAACTCTGCACCATTAAGTAGCTCTTTGACAATTTGCATGGCTTTTGAGCATGACACGTCCTGGAAATGAATGTTCTTGAACCTGGGGTCGAGAAGTGTATCAGCAGCGAGAATGTGGACGTGTTCTGCCGGCAGTAAACGTTTTACTATTTCGGACAACAAATTTTGTTTTAGGCTCTCTCCCATCGTGTTCCGTGTCTCATTGCGGTTGATTTTTTAGCCTAGCATTCTTGTTAAAGGAATCACATTACTGCTGCTGATAAAACTTTCTGCGCACGCTTCGCGAGTTGCGACTTCTATTGGACGCAAAATCTCACAAATCTCCGTAAGTTCTTCTATTTCTTTAGCTGTTATCATTGGAGGAGCACTGGAATGGCAGTTTAGAATTTGGTTAATAGCTGGACGTAATTTTCAAAACCGTCCAATCATATAAAAAGTAGCGAGTAGCAACGTCTTGCATCAGTTTCAAATCGGATTGCTTTTGCAATTCATCACTCGCGGCAATAGAGTGCTTAAACCACGTAATATTTTTTTTT
>NW_023458557.1:12191646-12195943 GCF_013731165.1 Rhagoletis pomonella | reverse complement strand
TGCTTTCTGTGCTACTAAATTGAGCAAGTGGGCAAAGCATATAATGTGGCATTTTCTGCCAAATACAAGATCAACAGCTTTGACAACATTTTCCGCACCATCAGTGACCACGGCCACAACCTTTTTAATATCTATTGAGCACTCTTCACACGTTTCCACCAACATGTTTGCAATATATTCAGCTGTGTGCGACTCTGTTAATTCACAAACTCCTAAGCTGGCTGATATCATATCGTTTCCTTCATAAAAGTATCTATATGGTAACACCAAGAAAACTTTTTGTATTCAAAGTATCCGTCCAGATGTCTGTAGTAAGGGTAATAGTATTTAATTCCTTAATCTTGATTACGTATTACTGTATATCTATCATCTAACATCCTTTTAAAAGTACTTATGGAAGGTACTTTATACAGAGGGACTGCTATTTTTATTAGATTCAAAAATCCTTGATCCTCTACAATTTTGAATGGTTGTGAGTCTTTGCATATCATGTACAGTATACAGTGCTGCCAGTATTGGCGACTTGTCGCCAATTTGGCGATTTTTTGCAGATCAGGGCGAGCAAATTTTTGAAGTCGGCTACGGCGACTTTTTTGGCGGCTTGACAAAAAACGTGAAATTTCAGCTAATTTTTTTTTTCCTTACTCAAATGAGCTCAATATATTTGACGTGTGCACTAGACCTTAAGGAAGCATTGCTTGTACTCTTGGTTTAGGAAGCATTTTTGTCTCTTTTTAACTCATAAATAAACCCTGGCAAAGGAACGTACAAAACGAACTATCACGGTCAGTGAATCTATCAAAAAGTTAAAAGTTGTTGTGGCGTGGGTATACATAAAATGTGTGAATTTCTATTTGGCAGATCAGCTTTTTCAACAAAATTTTGCTAAGCTCGATATTAACTTAGAATTGAATAAAATTATTTTCGTAATTAATGAGACTTGAACAAAAATGGAAAGTGGAATCCTGTCCAAAAATAGAAAATGCGGAAACGTCGAGTCCTTGATGCGGCAGTATAATAAAAACTGGGAAAAAGAAGATTGGGTAGAAGATCAGGTAAAGCATTCTTAGAATTTCTTTAATTTCATTTACGATGTACGTAGTAATTAATTCAATTGGAAACCGGACTTCCCATAAGTAAATTTAAATCTATAAAACAGGTTGGCTTACTGAGGCAGAAGATGGAGAAAAAAAGAGAGCATTTTGCAAATGGTGTAAAATAACATTGCGTGCACATTCTAAGGATTTGCAGAAATATGGAAAGACACAAGGACACCAAAACAAAGGAATTTCGTTTCAAACACTTCCAGGACAAACACGACTGCCATTTCCACCCGCTGAATCTGAACAGAGTAAAATAAATGATCTTAAGCTTGCAGCATTTATTGCTGTTCACTGTGCAGTGCGCGGCATTGACCATTTAACCGATATTTTGCGGAAGTTGGATAAAAACTTTGACAAATTGAAAATGCATCGTACTAAATGTGGGAACTTGATTAGAAATGTGATAGGACCATCTCTGTTAGAAGATTTAGTAGATGACATCAGCAATTCTCCATTCTCACTAATCGTTGATGAGTCGATCGATATTTCAGTTATGAAATATCTTTGCATTTGCGTTAAATATTACAGCGAATCTCGCAAAGAAGTCACTACCTCATTTTTAGCCATAGTCGCTGTCGATAGTACGACTGCCGAAGAATTGTACGACCATGCAACAATTTTCCTTAAAAGCATTAATATGAGATTGACCAACTTAGTCGGTATAGGTACTGACGGCGCTGCGAATTTGTGCGGTAAGCATAACTCGTTATATACAAAGTTGAAAAAAGACTGTCCTACCTTAGTCTTGATTCGATGTGTATGCCGTTCACTTGACAATGCAAGTTCAAAAGCTGCCGACAATTTGCCAGCACATGTTGAGTTCTTATGTAAAAATGTTTACAATTGGTTTAAAAAAAGTGCTCTTCGAAATGCAAACTTTCAGCGTATTTATGAGCTCCTCAACAATGGCGTGGAATCAAAAAAGCAAAAAAAAATTGTTAAACTTTGTGCTACGCGTTGGCTTAGCATGCACCATGCAGTGAAACGAATCCATTAGAACTGGTTTGAACTAAAAACATATTTTTCGCTTATTGTAGAAAAAGAGAAGTCTTATGTCGCTCGGTTATTGAAAGAAATGTTCAATGACTATTCAAATTACTTATATTTGACTATTTTAGAACCAGTTCTTCTAGAAATCAATCAAGTTAATTTGTCATTTCAAAAAGATAATACTGATGCTGGTAAATCGTTGGAAGATTTGGAAAACTTGTTTTTTTTTATTTGCCAAAAAGTGATGACACCTTCGTTTGTCAAAACCAGGGATACAAATATTTTGATGAAAAATGTAGATAATGATTTAGCGTACTGTCTTCCTGAGGAAGCAAATTTTGGCACCCTTTATTATAAAATGAAAAGTTCATCGTTTATGATTTCCAGAGGTGATGCGGCTATCCTTGAAAAGAAAGCTTTCGAATACCTCAAAACTCTCTGTAAAGAAATTGCTAAACGTTTACCACTAAGTTTGAAGAATTTAAGGAAAATTCAAGTTTTTTCGCCAAAAATTTGTTTAAATCAAAATCGCCCTCAGTTCACAGATTTACCTTTCCTTGAATTAAATATAGGAGATGAAAAAGTTCTGAGTCGAGTTGAAAATCAGTGGAATAAGTTACTCGCTGTAAACTGGACCACTGTTCCGAATGGGATGAACAGTTACCAGAGCAGTTATGATTTTTGGCCGATAGTGCATCAGTATGAGAATGCTGCCGTTCTGCCCGTGTTCAAGGAGTTGTCATCCTATGCTTTGAAAATATTGAGCCTTCCTACAAGCAACGCTCATGTCGAGAGAACATTCTCTGTATTAAATGTGATCAAGACTCAAGCGCGAAGTAAATTGCAAATTAAAATGTTAAATTCGTTGCTACGTAGGCGCCTTTATTTCTATGAAAGAAATATATGTTGCAATAAATTCCATCCATCGAACAGGATGATTAAGAATTTTAAGTATGACATAATTTATCCTAAGATAAATACAGAGGAAGAAAAACTTAAACAAAGAGAAACGGACGATACGTTTGAAACTGTAACTAATATTGATTTTCCTTGTATTAGTAATTAATACAGAACAGGTAATAATAAGTAACCCGAAGTAGGAAGTTCGAAAAGTTTGTTCAAGTTTTTAATAATTTTATTTTATTTTGTTGCGATAATAAATATTTGTGCTATGCGCGAATAAACTTCTACAAAAAAAATCGTCTTTGAATTGCAATTTTATTTGAGTTTTTATGTTTGGTTTTGCTCAGAATTTCGTTGGCGACTAATCCGACGATAATATAAATAAAATTTGGCGATTTTGGCGACTTTAAATTGAGAAACTGGTGATACCGCTTAAAAAAATACTGGCAACCCTGACAGTATAGCATTTGTTAAGCGAATCCATTTGGCACCATTTTTAGCATACTCACGTTTCTAAAGCTTTTGCACAGAATTGCGATTCTGTGAGGAGTTTTTTTCTTTACCGGGAATTTTCCAATAAAAATAAGATACACCGTATAAGTTCAATATAACTTCAATTGTGTTTAATTTACAGAATTTTCCAATAAAAATAAGATACACCGTATAAGTTCAATATAACTTCAATTGTGTTTAATTTACACGATATTAATATCGGAGGTATACAATACTATTGGCGTGACGGTCGCAGTTGGAAAATTGAAACCGTTCGCCTCTAAAATCCATTTATATTCATTTACATCTACATATACAAATTAAGGTGATTTATAATACATAATTCGGTGTTACTGTGTGTGGATGAATTCAGCTTCTTTAGAAGGTGATGAGGTTGCCACCATTCTCATCGTGATCATGCCGGCCCCCTTGCACCGGTGCAAAACGATTGAGATGCTGTTGCAAGTCGCGCAGCGAGGTGGCCGCCACAGTCACTAGGTCGTCAAGTTGGTAATGGCGTCTTTTCCCTCGGTCAGGACGTGCTGCCTTCGATTGGCGTTTGAAAATGCCCTCTTTTCCATCACGGTTTAGTGCTTTACGCTGACTTCTAGGCACAGTGGTGTTTGTTCGCTGTGGGTGGCATAAGCAGATGCGCGTATGGACACATTGGCGTTTTTGGGCACGCGGAGGCACAATAGTGACGGCGCTGGAAATTCGCGCTGGGGTTTTATCTGTGGTCCGATGCAAAAGGGTGTGGTGTGACAACTTGCATACTCGGCAAGTGTTCCTTGAAGGGCATGCCCTGGTGG
>NW_023458557.1:12186318-12191546 GCF_013731165.1 Rhagoletis pomonella | reverse complement strand
ACCACAATTTTCTAGCTGCTTTAGTTTTTTCACAATTTCACTTTAAACATGGACACATTGACAAAAAAAAAAACGTACAAATGCAATGCACTTGTTAACTTCAAGGTGTTTTCTTGAAAAGTTATTTTTGAGTTTTATGAACATTTATTTTGAGCAAGTTGCATGGTCATTTTCCACTGCAATACTCGTATTATATGTAATTAATGGGGCATATTCATAGTCAAAATAACGTCGACACTAAAGTTAGTTATACATTTCTGACTTAATTTCCAATAGAATATCTGTAAAAAGCTGCAACTAAGTTTATTTCTCACGCATGCGCATACGGATGTATGTATGTACTTACATATGCACTACATATGTAAAAATGCCATACTCCAAAATCATATATGCATTGATAACGTTTCCCTCTATGTACTTACATATGTGTACATACATACCTAAACAACCTCGAAAATCATGTATTGATAACGTTCTTACACATGCACATACTATTACATACATATAATAACTTTCTTTCTTATTTGGGGTTGACAAACTTTAACTTCAGAGTCGTCTTTATTTCGTCTACGAATATGCCGCAATAGTTTTGCAGTCAAATGAAATTGCATTTCCCACGCATATGTATGTAAATACATACTCCATTAATTGACAACATAAATACATACATGCATACATGCATATATAGATAAGTATGTACATACATACATACGTATGTGCATATTTCTGCCAAATACTACGCACATGCATACATATGTACAACTCAGTATGATCACGATGAGAATGGTGGCAACCTCATCACCTTCTAAAGAAGCTGAATTCATCCACACACAGTAACACCGAATTATGTATTATAAATCACCTTAATTTGTATATGTAGATGTAAATGAATATAAATGGATTTTAGAGGCGAACGGTTTCAGTTTTCCAACTACGACCGTCACGCCAATAGTATTGTATACCTCCGATATTAATATCGTGTAAATTAAACACAATTGAAGTTATATTGAACTTATACGGTGTATCTTATTTTTATTGGAAAATTCTGTAAATTAAACACAATTGAAGTTATATTGAACTTATACGGTGTATCTTATTTTTATTGGAAAATTCCCGGTAAAAAAAAAAAACTCCTCACAGAAACGCAATTCGATTGGCGTTTGAAAATGCCCTCTTTTCCATCACGGTTTAGTGCTTTACGCTGACTTCTAGGCACAGTGGTGTTTGTTCGCTGTGGGTGGCATAAGCAGATGCGCGTATGGACACATTGGCGTTTTTGGGCACGCGGAGGCACAATAGTAACGGCGCTGGAAATTCGCGCTGGGGTTTTATCTGTGGTCCGATGCAAAAGGGTGTGGTGTGACAACTTGCATACTCGGCAAGTGTTCCTTGAAGGGCATGCCCTGGTGGAGTGAGATCGTGCCAGACAGTTGCCGCAATATTTATGTACTCTAACAGCCTCTTTCCGCTCATCTACAGTCATTCGCCGAAACCACGCACAAGCCTGTAATGGATGGAAACGGCAGCATAGCTGGCATTGGTAAATGTCCGCCATTCTGAAATAAAAAAAAAACCGTATTAGATGGTCGACATACTGGAGATGGGCTTCGAAAAACGTATAGAAAAGTGTGGTAGTTTAGAGTGTTATTGGGGGGGAAGTACACATAGTTTTACGATGGGTCGTGTGAAAATGCCATTTTGAGTTTTAACATCGGCTACTCGTATGTGGTTATCGGCTCCTCGGTGGAGTCTGACAATTCTACCAAGACACCATTCTTGAGGGGGTAGCAGGTCCTCCTTTACGACCACGAGATCGCCAGCTTCCACATCCTTTTGAGGATATCGCCATTTGTATCGCTTGTGCAACTCGCGCAGATATTCGCTTTTCCATCTTCTGCTAAACTCTTGGTGAAGAACTTTCAATTTCTTCCAGCGGTTTGTTAGGGACGGCGTTTCTATGGAGGTTTCGGGGATGGCGGTCAAGGGTGCTCCACGTATGAAATGACCAGGAGTTAGTACAAGGAGGTCGGTTGGATCTTCTGACATGGGTGATAGTGGGCGAGAGTTTAAAACTGCTTCGATGCGAATGAGTAGGGTAGTGAGCTCTTCAAAAGAGAATTTGTGCGTTCCCGCTACTTTAACAAGATGAGTTTTAAAGCTTTTGACAGCTGATTCCCATAACCCTCCCATATGGGGAGCATACGGGGGGATGAATTGCCAATTTAGACCTTGAATTTGGTATTTCCTCGATATTTCGCTCGATGCTTCTTGAAGAAACCTTTCGAACTCTTTATTCAGAGACCGTTGGGCCCCAATGAAAGTTTTGCCATTGTCGGACATCATTTTTGCAGGTAATCCTCTTCGTCCTACAAATCGGGCGAATGCTGCAAAGAATGCGTCTGTGGATAAGTCGGAGCATAGTTCGAGATGAATGGCTTTCGTTGCAAAGCAGACGAATACGCAGACATAAACTTTATGGTACGGAGAATTGCGGGTGAACGCAGCTTTGACGAAAAATGGTCCAGCGAAGTCTACTCCTGTTGTATTAAAGGGCAGTGAAAATGTTACTCTTTCAGGAGGTAGAGCTACCATAATTTGAGAGCGAACGTTCTGTTTGTGAATAGTGCATACTTTGCAATGGAATATGCACTTTTTTATGAGCGACTTTAACCGAGGAATGAGAAATTCTTGTTGGGTCATGCGAATCATTAGGGATTTCTCCGCATGCAAAAGGGTTGTGTGAAGAAATTTGAGATAGAGTTCACAGAATCGGGAGTTTGCGGGCAATATGGTGGGGTGACGCTCGTTGTAACTTAGAGCGGCCCGGGCCAATCTGCCATTTACACGCATAAGCCCCTGTTTGTCGAGAAATGGATTTAAGGTAAGCAACCGGCTCCTTTTACTTATGGGTTGGGCTCGAGTCAATTGAGAGTATTCATCCGAAAAAAATCGTTGTTGGGCTATGCAAATCAAGCGCGTCTTTGCGGCATTTATTTCATATTGAGTCAACGGGCCAATATCTTGAGATTTTTGTTGGCATTTCTGACTGAAACGAAGCATGTAAGCAATGATGCGAAGCGCTTTTCCAAATGAGGAAAATGCGTCTAAGATATCCTCCTTTTCGGTGATATGGAATGTTTTAAAATTTCGTTGTTCAGGGGGTTGAGTGCTTTGGGGTTGAGAGGTTGGCCAATTACTTGGTGAGTTGCTTAACCATTTTGGGCCGTGCCACCACAGAGATTTAGAGATTAAATCCGGAGGCGGGCAACCGCGAGTGCCTAGATCAGCGGGGTTTTCGGAGGTGCTAACATGCCGCCATGTGGCGTTTTCCACGTTCTTCAGTATTTGAGATACTCGGTTGGCAACAAAAGTTTTCCATACGTAGGGGGGTTTTTTCAGCCACGCAAGTACGATTGATGAGTCGGACCAAAGGAATAATTGTGCTCCTTCTAAATTAAGTTTGGCCCGAACTTGGTGGACGAGTTTGGATACCAGCACAGCTCCGCAGAGTTCCAAGCGTGGCAAGCTGATGGTATGGAGAGGAGCTACTTTGGTTTTCGCAACAAGGAGTTGGCAAGTGACTGGGTTGTTGCCTTTTTGGCAGCATAGATATACACAAGCACAACATGCTTCTTGAGATGCGTCACAGAAACCATGGAGTTGAGTGATAGAGGTTGGCGAGTATCCAATCCATCGCGGAATTTCTATTTTTCCTACGGATTGCAGACTATCCACAAACGTACGCCAAGCATGAAGAGAGTTGGGATTTGCGCATTCATCCCTATCTGTTCCTTCTTTCCAGAGGTTTTGCAGGAGGATTTTCGCTCTAATCATTATAGGCGATAGCCATCCTGCCGGGTCGAAAAGTTTGGCAACCGCTGAAAGGATTTGGCGCTTTGTGGCTGTATATGGAGTAGAGAGAGGGTTGAAAGTGTATGAGAACGAGTCCGAAACTGCGTTCCACTGTATTCCCAATGTTTTTGTCGTACTGGCCTCATGTAATTTTAAAAAGTTTGAATCGAGAAGATTAGTTTGGGGTATTTCTTCGAGAATTCTCGCATTATTGGCAATGATTTTCTTCAGGGGGAATCCTGCTGAATTTAGAGATTTTATTAATTGGTGGAGGGCATTTTGGGCTGTTTTAAGGTCGTGGGCTCCGGAGAAGACATCATCAACATATGTCTCTTCCTTGAGAATTTTACTGCAAAGTGGGTAATCATGTGCAGAGTCTTCGGCCAGTTGGTGGAGAGTTCTAATGGCTAGAAATGGCGCACAATTTACTCCAAAGGTGACCGTTTTGAGTTTATAGTCGCTTATAGGGTTATCAGGTGTTTTACGGAAAACGATTCTTTGAAAGTTTCGGTCGTTTTTGTGGACCAATATCTGCCGATACATTTTTTCTATGTCGCCATTAAATACGAATTCATAGAGTCTCCAATTAATAATCATAATCATGAGGTCTGTTTGGAGAGTGGGACCAGTATAGAGAACGTCGTTGAGCGAATGGCCAGAGCTTGAAGCTCTCGACGCATTGAATACAACCCTAACCTTTGTAGTTCTGCTTTCCGGTCGAAGTACCGCGTGGTGTGGCAGATAAAACGAAAAATATTTACTATTTTCAATAACTTCGCATGGGGTAGTGGGCTCCATATGGTTGAGGGATATGTATTCTTCCAAAACCTCTGAGTATGTGTCCTTTATCTCCTCCTTTTTAGCTAGAGTGCGTTCAATGCTGAGGAACTGGCTTATAGCTGAAAAACGGGAGTGTCCTAAGGCCAGGGATTCTGGGAATTCTTTTTTGAATGGTAGCCGCACTTCATATCGACCGTCTGCTTTTCTGACCGTCGTTTTTGTATAAAAATTTTCACAGTACCGATCTTCCTCCGAGGGTTGAGGGATGTCCAGGACGTCTTCTTGTTCCCAAAATTTCTTTAGGAGGCCGCTTAGGGAGTCATTCGAAGTTTCTTCGACTCTCATCGAAAATGACGCGACTTGGGCTTGAACCGGGCCACTTAAAATCCATCCGAAGATGGTATTTTGTCCCAACAAGCTGTCGCAAAAGTTTTGTAGGCCTGGCACGAATATTTTTGGGGTAAGATCACTGCCAATCACCAGATCTATTTTACCTTGGGTAAAACAAGTGGGATCAGCTAGATCTAAGGATGCGAACTGGGTTAAGTCAACATTTTTTATACTGAATGCCGGAAGAAATTGTGTTAGTTGGGGCA
>NW_023458557.1:12184571-12186218 GCF_013731165.1 Rhagoletis pomonella | reverse complement strand
CAACTTGCATACTCGGCAAGTGTTCCTTGAAGGGCATGCCCTGGTGGAGTGAGATCGTGCCAGACAGTTGCCGCAATATTTATGTACTCTAACAGCCTCTTTCCGCTCATCTACAGTCATTCGCCGAAACCACGCACAAGCCTGTAATGGATGGAAACGGCAGCATAGCTGGCATTGGTAAATGTCCGCCATTCTGAAATAAAAAAACCGTATTAGATGGTCGACATACTGGAGATGGGCTTCGAAAAACGTATAGAAAAGTGTGGTAGTTTAGAGTTTAGTTTAGTTTATTGGGGGGGAAGTACACAAAGTTTTACGATGGGTCGTGTGAAAATGCCATTTTGAGTTTTAACTTCGGCTACTCGTATGTGGTTATCAGCTCCTCGGTGGAGTCTGACAATTCTACCAAGACACCATTCTTGAGGGGGTAGCAGGTCATCCTTTACGACCTGAGATCGCCATCTTCCACATCCTTTTGAGGATATCGCCATTTGTATCGCTTGTGCAACTCGCGCAGATATTCGCTTTTGCATCTTCTGCTAAACTCTTGGTGAAGAACTTTAAATTTCTTCCAGCGGTTTGTTAGGGACGGCGTTTCTATGGAGGTTTCGGGGATGGCGGTCAAGGGTGCTCCACGTATGAAATGACCAGGAGTTAGTACAAGGAGGTCGGTAGGATCTTCTGACATGGGCGATAGTGGGCGAGAGTTTAAAACTGCTTCGATGCGAATGAGTAGGGTAGTGAGCTCTTCAAAAGAAAATTTGTGCATTCCCGCTACTTTAACAATATGAGTTTTAAAGCTTTTGAAAGCTGATTCCCATAACCCTCCCATATGGGGAGCATACGGGGAGATGAATTGCCAATTTAGACCTTGAATTTGGTATTTCCTCGATATTTCGCTCGATGCTTCTTGGAGAAACCTTTCGAATTCTTTATTCAGAGACCGTTGGGCCCCAATGAAAGTTTTGCCATTGTGGGACATCATTTTGGCTGGTAGTCCTCTTCGTCCTACAAATCGGGCGAATGCTGCTAAGAATGCGTCTGTGGATAAGTCGGAGCATAGTTCGAGATGAATGGCTTTCGTTGCAAACGCAGCTTTGACGAAAAATGGTCCAGCGAAGTCTACTCCTGTTGTATTAAAGGGCAGTGAAAATGTTACTCTTTCAGAAGGAAGAGCTGCCATAATTTGAGAGCGAACGTTCTGTTTGTGAATAGTGCATACTTTGCAATGGAATATGCACTTTTTTATGAGCGACTTTAACCGAGGAATGAGAAATTCTTGTTGGGTCATGCGAATCATTAGGGATTTCTCCGCATGCAAAAGGGTTGTGTGAAGAAATTTGAGATAGAGTTCACAGAATCGGGAGTTTGCGGGCAATATGGTGAGGTGACGCTCGTTGTAACTTAGAGCGGCCCGGGCCAATCTGCCATTTACACGCATAAGCCCCTGTTTGTCGAGAAATGGATTTAAGGTAAGCAACCGGCTCCTTTTACTTATGGGTTGGGCTCGAGTCAATTGAGAGTATTCATCCGAAAAAAATCGTTGTTGGGCTATGCAAATCAAGCGCGTCTTTGCGGCATTTATTTCATATTGAGTTAACGGGCCAATATCTTGAGATTTTTGTTGGCATTTCTGACTGAAACGAA
>NW_023458557.1:12179505-12184471 GCF_013731165.1 Rhagoletis pomonella | reverse complement strand
TTCGTTTCAGTCAGAAATGCCAACAAAAATCTCAAGATATTGGCCCGGTAACTCAATATGAAATAAATGCCGCAAAGACGCGCTTGATTTGCATAGCCCAACAACGATTTTTTTCGGATGAATACTCTCAATTGACTCGGGCCCAACCCATAAGTAAAAGGAGCAGGTTGCTTACCTTAAATCCATTTCTCGACAAACAGGGTCTTATGCGTGTAAATGGCAGATTGGCCCGGGCCGCTCTAAGTTACAACGAGCGTCACCCAACCATATTGCCCGCAAACTCCCGATTCTGTGAACTCTATCTCAAATTTCTTCACACAACCCTTTTGCATGCGGAGAAATCCCCAATGATTCGCATGACACAACAAGAATTTCTCATTCCTCGGTTAAAGTCGCTCATAAAAAAGTGCATATTCCATTGCAAAGTATACACTATTCACAAACAGAACGTTCGCTCTCAAATTATGGTAGCTCTACCTCCTGAAAGAGTAACATTTTCTTCTTCTTCTTTTTTAGCGCTGTAACCGCCTAAGCGATTTTGGCCGAGTTCAGCAAAGCACGCCAGTCGTTTCTCCTCTGTGCCAACTGACGCCAATTGGAAACGCCAAGTGAAGCCAAGTCCTTCTCCACCTGATCTTTCCATCGCAGTGGGGGCCTCCCTCTTCCTCTTCTACCACCAGCGGGTTCCGAGTTGAATAATTTCAGAGCTGGAGCGTCGGTGTCCATTCGAACGACATGACCAAGCCAGCGGAGCCGCTGTATTTTAATTCGCTGCACTATGTCCATATCGTTGTAAAGCTCATACAGCTCATCGTTCCATCGTCTGCGGTACTCGCCGTCGCCAACGCGTAAAGGACCGTAAATCTTCCGCAAACACCCCAAGAGCCGCCTTATCGGATGTTGTCATTGTCCATGAGTGAGTTATAGAGCGTGGTTTTCGTACGTCGAGAGAGGACTTTACTCCTAAATAGCCTACTCAGTCCAAAGTAGCACTTGTTGGTAAGAGTGATTCTACGTTGGATTTCAATGCTGACATTATTATCGGTGTTAATGCTGGTTCCCAAGTAACGAAATGCTCTTATTATCTTCTCCAACATCAGATTAAAGAAGTCACATGAAAGGGAGTCGCCCTGTCTGAAACCCCGTTTTGTGGCGAACGGCTCGGAGAGGTCTTTTCCAATTCTGACGGAGCTGGTGGTATTGCTCAACGTCATTTTACACAGCCGTATGAGTTTTGAGGGGATGCCAAATTCAGACATAGCAGCGTATAGGCAACTCCCTTTTAGTGCTGTCAAAAGCGGTTTTAAACGCCTTTTACCCTCAACCACTCACTCAAATTTGGTCACAGTCGGATGAACGGCTTAGGAGTCTATTATATATACATATTATGGCGATTTTTTTTGCGACTATTGTTTTTTTCACGACACACATACCTCAGAATTTTGTGGAAAACACCATAAAAAGCTCCCTGAAAATTTGAACCCTTAATATTAACATATTGCGCCCAAGGCGCGCAAAGATTTCCCATAGAAAATACACGTAAACTTTAAGTATTTTTGTTGGTATTGTTGTAGGCTGGTCGATCTACTTCTCCACGTGCAAGAAAAACGCTTGAGTATTTTTCTTAAAAAATCTACAGCTCAGAGGCATTTTATGGTATAATCTTGGTCAATGATGGGTTTTCTTTGGAATTGAATGCTCTACAAAAGTGTACATTGCGGTGCCATCCTAACTCCCACCAGCGAGGTAGTACGGGGCACCCAATTTTTTCATGAAATACTTGTTTTTTGCCCCTATCTCGAAAATAACAAGAGCTACAGAAAAAGTATAAATGACAAACTTGTAGGACTTTCAATTTCCTACAAAAAAAGAACACCAAATCGCTAATATCGATATTTCTTGCGATAGTCGCAAAAAAATCGCCCTAATACATATATACTTACATTCATTTTTACATATAAGATGTGGGCGGTAATAAGCGTATTTTTCAAGATCCTTAATAATCTTACTTCTTTTCAAGGGATTGTTGTTAGAATCAATTGTAAATAAATAAGCGTCCTTAAATTTCGAAATATCGAAGTTTCAAGCATTTCTGAAATTTACCGTTATATGAAAAGTGGGCGTAGCTCTAGTCCGATTTCAATAATTTTCAAGGTTTTGCTTTCGTGTAGCAAGCACAATAATCATTCCGAGTTTAGCACAAATTGATCTAACGGTTACCGAGCTACACATATGTGGTCATAAGTACCAAAATTTTATCATACACTTATTTTTTGCTAAAGAATTATTGCAAACATAAATTTGGAATAAGCTTGCTTCAGTATTTACTGATTTATCGAATATTTCGCATATCTCAAAACTACCGTTATATGGTATGTGGGCGTGGTTACTGTCTGATTTTAAAAATGTTCAGCCATTTGGTATGTTGTACCAAGGCCAACAACACATAAACACATGTAAACATAAGTGTGCGTGGCTACGCCGATTTTCCAAAAATTTATAATAATGCTCTCATTGTTCGTCTAAAAGTGATTGTATATGTATATCACTTTTGAGTAAATAAGCTTCAGTAGTTACTAAAATAGCGCAGTTTTCGTATTTCTTAAAACTACCGTTATAAGGGAGATAGGCGTGGTTATTAGGATATCTCAAATTTTACTCGAGTAATCGAGTGCACAGACGAGTCACCACTTAATCGATTTCTCTTTTCATTCTAATTATTTATATATACATTTGTCTACATCTATCTCGATTCGTTTTGGCTGTTAAAAGCAACCGTTATGGGAACAAAGTTATAACGCCCTTACGCACATGTGCGCTCGGGTATAAATCTATGTAAAATTAACCACTTGTGCTAATATACATACATAATATCGAGCCCTAACCGCCAAAATAACGTAAGCGACAATTTTTTCAAATTTTTCTTTTTGATGCAGAAATGCATCTAGATTCTAGACGCTCAAGGAATATTTCTGCATCAAAAAGAAAATTTTGAAAAAAATGTCGCTTACGTTATTTTGGCGGTTAGGGCTCGATATACAGTATACATACCCGTAGTTGCGTATGTAACGTATACGCCCCGTAGCATCATACGCAATCATCTAATTCGTTAGCTCTCGCGCTTTAACTTAAAAGTCATATTATTTAAAAGAGATTTTTAAACAGTATTCCTTATGCAAAAATATATTCATTCGTTCACGTATATAAGAATTTTGAATGAATTTCAAGTTTGCCAGTAAAAATTTTAAAAATTTAATTTTAATTTCTCAAATCATGGTCGTATTTTAATTTGTAATGTAATCTTTTTCATTTGCTGACACACTAATTTTATTGCACTAGATTCGTCCGTTTTGCCATTTGCACCGTTAAATTTTAACTAAATAGATTGAAATGCATAAATGCAAGAAGAATGCTTTAGCGTTTTTTATGGCGAGAGAAGCAAGTGATACTAAAAAAAAGCAACTCATGAGATTTGCTCACATAGGTTTATTTTAAAGCTACATAGACAGCCCGGTTTGGTTTTTGGCATATCTAAGTGCTAAGCTTGCTGCTAAATTCAGTTTTTAGTTACTTTGCATATGCCAAGGAGGCAAAAAACTACACGCTAAGATATAGTGTAATTAATATTTACAGTTCCTATAAAATTTTGGTGTAGTCTTTTAACACTCCTACCAATAACTTACACACTTTATTTAGTTTTCAAAGTTGTTCTGTGATCGGCCCTTACCAAATTGTAGGTTTACGTTTTCATCATACATATTATGACCTTGAAAGGGAATAGAGTTTGTTAAACTGTATGTAACCCAAGTTCATGAAACTCTGTCTGGGTGCAAACATTGCCATTGAGATTTTTCTGCCACACCATTTCCAAATGCCAAACTAATATAAGTATTCTTACGTTTGCATGTACATGTGTATGCACGTGTACACTGTACAGCTATGAATTCGCAGAAGTATATACTTAAATAAGTACTAATGCCTACATATCGCTTCGAAAGAAGCCTAAAGAGGTCTCAACCACCACATTGCGCCTTGCATCGACAACTCGCAGACGCTTCTCACAATGCAATGCGACAACATTTTTAAGGGGTGGAAGTGGTAGGAATTTACAAACAAAGAGCTTAAGTCGGTGGCGCGACGCGATGTTGCAAACAGCTTCAGATTTTATACACGTATGTAGTGGGTGTTGGTGCCGATGCTTGCTTCGGTTCCCAAACGGCAATGGCGGCAATAGCTTTAGCGACGATGACGACGGCGCGGACGACTACGGTGACGGTGGCGGCGGATACCATTAGTCGCACAACTGTCACTCACAACTCGATTCAGATGCGTAGACAAACCAAAGCGGAGACTTAAATAAACGTTGCAAGAACAAATGAGACAGCCAAAACACGCCAGACATTAGAAAAATACAAACGGACATGCATACATACAAACATATTTATACATACATCTACTTTTTTGGCCAATTTTATTTTTGTTCCTCAAGTGGTTGTAGTTGTTCGCGTCAACGTTCTTCCTTCTACGTACGCACCTGCATACATATATACATACATACATGTGTATTCATGTTTTCTGTGAATACGTCCCTATCGGCTTGGTGAAAATTTTTTGGGCTAAATTGTTGGTAAGGTAGAAATTGTGTATTGATGTCTGCTTGGAAATTAGTCTGCTGGCGGTAGCCAAGTCGGGTCAATAAATTCTCTGCGCGAGTATGAACGTTCAAGGTCAAAAGGATATTGCCTCTTTCCGTGTATGGGATGGTTCAAAGAAAAGCGCTAGACGGGCGTGCGTCTCTTTCGGTCATAGCAAGTGGCTCGGGTAAAGCGAAATGAGCGAAGAAACTTCGAGAACAAGAACAGTTATTTGTGCACAAGTGTGATGAAATGCTATTCTTCCGCGCTCATTTTACTATCACCAGGCGTACCGATTGAGTCATAAAAAATTTGGTATTGCCGTCGGGGGG
>NW_023458557.1:12177248-12179405 GCF_013731165.1 Rhagoletis pomonella | reverse complement strand
CAGAACTTAAATACTTAATAAAAGGTAAGAATCAATCTAAACTCAGAATTATAAGAGATCCGAGTGCCATATTTCATCAAACCCGTTTCTGAGTGAAGAGCAGTCTCGCATAGTGCATGGTTTATTCTCATCGAATTTCAAATCCCCCTATACCGATGAAAAAAGTTCTTAATTAAAAAAATAAAACTTTATCAAATGTATTCTCAAACTAAAATCTTCTTAAATCTCTTTCGTCTGACATTGTGATACAAATGTATTTCAATAAACTGATGAAGCAATTCGAATTTTATTGTTCGAACAAATGGCAACCTTCCTAAGTAAAGTCAGGAATAAATTCCTTTCAAATCCATTTCGATTTATACCCATCTTTTAATAATTCATCCAACTTACTGAGTAATTTGAATGTAACTTTTTAAACACGTGGCAACGCAATTCAAACATTCTAAATGGTCAAACTAAATATTTCTTAACATTCTTTCGTTTGACTACGGTATTTTTATATTTCATATACTTTTTGTATTAGTTAATTGAGTTAGACCTTTCAAACAGGTGACAGCCTTCTTGAAAAGTATTTTCATGCTGAATCCTTGTTAACTCTCCTTCGCCTGACATTGAGATACATATTTTAATTAACTGATGAATCAAATGGAATTTGATTTTTTAAACATGTCGCAACCCAGCTAAGTACAGTTCAGAAATAACGGTTTGTCAAACCCCCTTTGACTGATACCCATATTTTAATAATTCATTAAACTTATTAATTAATTCTAATTTAACTTTTTAAATAGGTGGCAACCCTCTTTTAACGCCTCAAAAATATTCTGCCGTTCAAACTAAATATTTCTTAACACTACTTCGTTTGACATCCATATTTTAATGTTTCATATAACTTGTGTATAAATAAACTGAATTCCACATTTCAAGCAGGTGGCAACCCTCTTCAGAATATTTTCAAACTACTACTTTCTGAAACCCCTTTCTGAAACCATTTCGGTTGATACCCATTTTGTAGTAATTGACTTATTTTTTGAATAATTAGAGTATAAGATTTTAAAGGTGGCAACTCTTATCGAAAAAGTAAAACTTTATTGCACATACAGTTCAAGCCTTTTAATTTGACACCTCATTTTTAAAAACCGAATGAACGTTGGGGATATGATTCACATTGATATGATGACATAGACTTTTAAATAATTTTAACTTAATTTTTCAGCAGGTGGCGACACTTTTCCAAAAAATAAAACCATACGAAATATTTTCAAACTACTACTTTCTGGAACCCCTTTCGGTTGGTACCCATACTTATTTTTTAATAATTTGGATATAAGTTTTTAAAGGTGGCAACTCTTATCGAAAAAGTAAAACTTTATTGCACATACAGGCCAAGCGCTTTAATTTGACACCTCCTTTTTTGAAAATCAAGTGAACGGTGCAGATCTTTTATCCTGAAAAAAAATGCCTTCGCGTATTATCTATACATAGTATAAAGGAAAGTCGGGATTCTTTGTACGCGGTAATCTCGAAAACCACTGAACGCATTTTGACGAGATCTCTCTCTCTAATATACTCTGTATCGACAGGAGCACGGTTGCCATTTAAAATTTATTTTTCGGACCAAAAAATGGACCAAATGGTAAAAAATTTACCAATTTTTATTACATCGGGAAACTGAGTGGAGTTTATTCCTCTTTATCGAGAAAATATGCCAATTCAGTTTTTTATAACGTTTTTTTTTATTGCATCCAAAGTGCATCACAATTGTATACTATTAGCATTATATTATTTAAAGTTTTAAATTATAATTTGTTTATTGTTGCTGTTGTTGTTTGTTAATTAATGCTTGTTCTTTATTAATGCTAAATCAAAAAATCTGCGCTCAGCTGCTGCGGAACTGTGAGGCAGACTAAAAATGTGATGATTTTTTTAATATTTTTTTTTTAAATTACCTCAGATGACTGAACAGTTTAAGCTTAAAAAGTCTGCATAAAAATATTAAAACAAAAATGTTCTACGTAATCATAATAATGAAATTTTTGATACCGATATAGACTTATGAGGTATAATTTTAATTTCTTTGCGAATAAGCTCATTCAAAGTATGAAAGAGGAAGGTAAGTGTAACGTGGCTGGCTTTTGGGGCGAATTACGGTGGTACTAA
>NW_023458557.1:12176083-12177148 GCF_013731165.1 Rhagoletis pomonella | reverse complement strand
GTAAGTGTAACGTGGCTGGCTTTTGGGGCGAATTACGGTGGTACTAAGGCATGCTGGCGTCATTACCACCAATCTCACCTCTATCTAGCAGGATTTGCAGCGTTGAATTTAAATTTAAAAAAACAGTTCTTTCCGTTTTAACGGATTGACATAATTACTTAAGCAACGAAAACTGACACTGAAGATGGCACAACGCCGAAACCGGTTTGTCTCCAAACCAAATTTGACAAGGGATGACGGAAAACCGTTCCACATTACATTAAGCAACAATACTTTAACTTTTTTTAATTTTTTTATTTTACTTTTGTCTTTCACACCGACTCGAGACTTCTCGAAACTAACGCACTTTTCTTTCTGATCAAAAAGAACTTTTCTTTGGCGATCGTACCCTGCAGCATTTGCCGCCCTTTGAAACCTCCTTTCACGATGCCACTTTCACTCAAAACGATAGACGATCGCACGCATACATAGATACTACACCACTTTCATCGCACTCATACTAATGTAAATGTATTCCTACGCTTAACACAAATATTCATAGTTCAGGCCGACCACGTACACATGTATGTGCATAAGCATCCTTATTGCTCTATATGCAGATACATGCATAGAGATTGTTTTGTTGCCTAGATGTTTTGCGTTGATGTTGCTTGTGTGTGTTGTGCGCAAGTTACTTGCAACCTGGCAGGCTGGCGCTACATAAGATAAACGAGTGTAATTCCATGTTGAATTAAGACGCGTTGGTATTGAATAAAGAAAAAATTGGGACGTGAATGATTTTTTTTGCAAAGAAATAAAAAGGATGAGAAAATACCTTTCCACTGATACCTCATAACTCTATATCGGTAAAGTTTTGGAGCAGTTATTCTAGTTTTCCTTACATAAATCTTTGAAAAAAGTTAAAAAACAGCATCAAAAATCTCATTATTATGATTCCGTTGATACAATTTTTTATGTAGACTTTTGATGGTTCAACTGTTTGGTCATCTGAGGGGATTATTTCCAAAAAAATCCTTTAAGAAACTATTTTTGTTCATAAAAAATTAATTTTTAGAGGTATTTTCA
>NW_023458557.1:12174022-12175983 GCF_013731165.1 Rhagoletis pomonella | reverse complement strand
TTAGTACCACCGTAATTCGCCCCAAAAGCCAGCCACGTTACACTTACTTTCATACTTTGAATGAGCTTATTCGCAAAGAAATTAAAATTATACCTCAAAAGTCTATATCGGTATCAAAAATTTGATTATTATGATTACCTAGAACATTTTTGTTTTAATATTTTTATGCAGACTTTTTAAGCTTAAACTGTTCAGTCATCTGAGCTGCTGACGGGGGCTGCTCACATAACAAAAACTATTTGAAAACTAACGTTCCACTCATTCCAATTGGTGTCTTCACTAGTTTTTTGGTATATTTATCGAAGTGGAAGTCATATTTTATCATCTTTAATATGCTAGTTGGGATTTATTGCCAATTGGCTGGTCAAATTGATATATAAATGAAAGAAAAAGGTTGCTAATAGTAAGAAAATGAAAGAAAAAGATTTTGGTTTTGGTTTTTCATAGCAAATTTGCAAACAAAGGATGAAGAAAATGTCAACGAAAACACGGGTGCGAACAGCTTTCAGCCCACAAGGTTGCTAATGATAAGAAAATGAAAGACAAAGATTTTGATTTTGTTTTTTCGTAGCAAACAAAACAAAATCAAAATCTTTTTCTTTAATTTTATTATCATTAGCAACCTTTTTCTTTTGTTAATATTTTAATTTCGCCAAAACCAGTTATAGCAACGAAAACATGTTTTCGATGTCGGTCCGAACATAGTATTATTCAGAATTGCTAATCTATGCTTTAGCTTCATGTTCTCAGTCTCCAATGTTGTGTACTCATCATCTTCAAATACAAGTCCTTCGCCACGTTTTGTATTTTCTATTTATGTACGCAAGTGGGCTATCAGACGCTCCTACAAACGCAAATAAAAATGTTATGAGGATAAGAGTTTGCACTATGGAATTCCAATGCTAACATTGTACAATAGATGTTTGGGGATTCCGGCTGATTTGGAAGACCATCCTTTGTCACGCCCAGAACTAGAGCTGCAAATATATCGATGTCAGTATCGATATATCGAGTTTTTTTTGTTTTTTTTCTGCAGACATCGATAGTTTTTGTTCGATATCGAGTGTGGCTTAGCCATTTTCTCATTACTTATTTTTGCGCCAAACAACATGCATGCTGCGAATACCGATTTATACTAAATCCAGCCCTTCGACATAAGCTACTTTTCCATACGAACAGAGATATGTACCTCATATACATATATAATAAAATTTTCTGTTGGTAAATGGTTCTATTCATTTTTTGAATGAGATGTTTTTCAGCTTTTCAGTGTAGAATTAAAAATTAACGATATATATCGATATATCGAGTTTTTGTCTCTTAAATATCGAGTACGGCGAATATCGATACTTTTGCAGCTCTACCCAGAACGCATTTACCTAGAGGAAAAACCGCAGGGATTGCAGTAGCTCTCCTTGCAATGATCGTTGATGAAGCTCTGCTTGTAATTTGTGGTCTGAAAAGAAAGAAATTTGTATTAATGAAATGTTAAACACATCAAATCAATAAATTTCAATAATTTGTTTACCATTTCACAAACTGAACTACCAAGAAATATAAACTCACCACGATGCGATACTCAAATAAAAATCAACAGTGCTGCATTTTCTTGGTAAACAACATTTTACCACAAGCGCTCAGAGCGATCTGATCCGCAATATTATTTTAAGAGAAGTAAGAGTTTAAAAGAGGTTTTACACTTGATTATCATATTATTTAATTAGTGCAAATTATTTTGTTTATTTTTAGTAGAATATAATTGCATTATCTCAGACTGTTTTTTATGTTTTCTAATATTCGTTCTTTAGGCAAGCGAAAGCAACCATGCGCTCAATTTCTTGTGGGGAAATTTGGTCCCCATAAAGGACTTTCACCACGAAACATTTACAAAAACAAAAATCTTTTCTACTGGTATACTGTGCTACAGAGTATTTGACTCGTATGTACGACAAGAGGTTAAT
>NW_023458557.1:12172121-12173922 GCF_013731165.1 Rhagoletis pomonella | reverse complement strand
AAGCAACCATGCGCTCAATTTCTTGTGGGGAAATTTGGTCCCCATAACGGACTTTCACCACGAAACATTTACAAAAACAAAAATCTTTTCTACTGGTATACTGTGCTACAGAGTATTTGACTCGTATGTACGACAAGAGGTTAATACAGCGTTTTTACTGCATTTAACGTTTAGCTTTTTCGAAGAGCGTTCATGCTATCGCATTTAGCAAATGTACATTTACGCGAGTTCGAAATCGTATGCTTTTGACAAACAGTCGTGTTCAGATCCGTATCTATCACAATGAATTCGCACAGAGGGGAGAAAATTCAATACAAAACTTGAATTGTTTTAACCATAACCGAAAATTTGTTTTTGTGGACATATTTATTTGTCGGTGCTTTCAATTGAAATTTCCTCAATTAAATAGAAAAAAAAAAAACAAACAAAGTTCATTACAAATTGAGCCAGATTTCTATCAGTATTACATCGATGTTGAATTTGCGCAACTTTTTTTTTCCAAATAATGTAAAATAATAAATGAAATCTCGATCGGCGATTACTGAAACGCAGCTAGCAACCGTATACGCGAAAAAGCAATGTTGCCACTTTTTCTCATTAAACCATGTTCGAATCGTGGAAATTTTTGAAGATCACAGGGTTGCTTTTAGCATTTAAACTCTTAATGCAGAAATGGAGTTGCATTTAGGTGACGAATTTTGTATGAATAAATGTACGTTTAGAGTAGCATTTAGAGCTAAATGCGCTAAATGTGCTTTTACGCTTAAGCAAAAACAGCCCATAACGGCTATGATTAGGGATGTTGCGATACTACTGATATAACCTTGGTATCGATACTTTGGTTTCGATACTGGGTAACTCGGTATTCAATACTAAGATAACGATACTATTGATACCCTTTATGGTATTTTCCTTCGATACCGCTTAATGTATCATAATAACATCAATATCAATATCTATGTATACTAGCCGGCCTCGTATGCGCGAGGCTTTACCACGCGTTGAATGTAATAGACATTAAATAAGATGCGATTGACAACTAAACAGGTTGCTACCGTACTAAAAAAATAATATATAATTGCGCATCTAACGAACAGACCACATTTTTTAATTTTTCGCACAGGTTGCAACCCTTTTCGAAAAATAAAACCTTACTGTAAATCGAAAGGTCAAGCCTTTTCATTTGACGCCCCATTCTTTTAAATCGAATTAACTGTGCAAATTTAATTGCATTAACAAAAAATGCCCTCGCGTATTATACATACATAATTTTTAAATGGGTGGCAAACCCACTCAAACAAAAAATAAAATCTTATTGCACATTATTGCAGAGAATATACCCTTTCACTTGGTACCTCAGTTTTTAGTCAAAAAAACTGTGAAGATCTTATCATTTAAAAAAAGTGGCAACCCTACTCAAAAAGTAATACATTATTGAACATCAAAAAGCCAATCCCTTTTATTTGACACCCTCTTTCTGTAATCCAACGAACAATGCGGATGTAATAATTTTTTAGACAGGTAACAACCCTATAGGAATCTAAAGTACTAAAGATAGATAAGGGGTTGCAGGTGTTCTGTTATGTTATGTACTTCCTTTACGTACAATGTGCATTTCCAATTAAAGATATTAAAAAATACATACAGTGGTCAAAAAATTAACGTATCATTTTCGTTGTTATTTAATTTTGGTTATTTTTTTTATAAGAGTATAGTACATTCTTTAACAAAACCCGTGTAAATCCAAGTTACCAAATTTGTGCTATATTAAAAAAAAAATTTAACCAACTTTCGTACAAAT
>NW_023458557.1:12171515-12172021 GCF_013731165.1 Rhagoletis pomonella | reverse complement strand
AATTTGTGCTATATTAAAAAAAAAATTTAACCAACTTTCGTACAAATGTCGAGCTTTTTTAAAAATTCTAAAAAATCAACCTTAGTTTTTAGCCATTTGAAACTTTTCCTCTATTCTACTAGAATTCAATGGGCTACAAAACTGCATACTCAGAATCTAATTAAAAAACTCGAAAATTTTACGAAAATTTGTTGAATTTTTTTTTTAAATTGCATACATTTTTAAGTCAGTGGGGCTCGATTGGTACATTTGGTACAGATTGGTACATTTTCATATTGGGCTATTTGTACAAAATAAAAAGTGGGAACATTTTTTTTGTAGTCAAAAGATTGGTACAACACAGCGATGTTCTATCGAAAAATTTCAACAAATTAATTTTCATGATTGGGATAAAGAAAAATATTTGGGATACGATTTGCACCAAATTTTGGCAAATACCCAATCGTCTGACACTGCCTTTAAACTTGTATTTATACGGATGTTGTTAAAGAGTGAACTATAAAAAA
>NW_023458557.1:12168208-12171415 GCF_013731165.1 Rhagoletis pomonella | reverse complement strand
CAAATCGTATCCCAAATATTTTTCTTTATCCCAATCATGAAAATTAATTTGTTGAAATTTTTCGATAGAACATCGCTGTGTTGTACCAATCTTTTGACTACAAAAAAAATGTTCCCATTTTTTATTTTGTACAAATAGCCCAATATGAAAATGTACCAATCTGTACCAAATGTACCAATCGAGTGCCACTGACTTAAAAATGTATGCAATTTAAAAAAAAAAATTCAACAAATTTTCGTAAAATTTTCGAGTTTTTTAATTAGATTCTGAGTATGCAGTTTTGTAGCCCATTGAATTCTAGTAGAATAGAGTAAAAGTTTCAAATGGCTATAAACTACGGTTGATTTTTTAGAATTTTTAAAAAAGCTCGAAATTTGTACGAAAGTTGGTTAATTTTTTTTTTTAATATTGCACAAATTTGGTAACATGGATTTACACGGGTTTTGTTAAAGAATGAACTATACTCTTTTAAAAAAATAACCAAAATTAAATAACAACGAAAATGATACGTTAATTTTTTGACCACTGTATGTATTTTTTAATATCTTTAATTGGAAATGCACATTGTACGTAAAGGAAGTATATAACATAACAGAACACCTGCAACCCCTTATCTATCTTTAGTACTTTAGATTCCTATAGGGTTGTTACCTGTCTAAAAAATTATTACATGCGCATTGTTCGTTGGATTACAGAAAGAGGGTGTCAAATAAAAGGGATTGGCTTTTTGATGTAAAATAATGTATTGCTTTTTGAGTAGGGTTGCCTCTTTTTTTAAATGATAAGATCTTCACAGTTTTTTTGACTAAAAACTGAGGTACCAAGTGAAAGGGTATATTCTCTGCAATAATGTGCAATAAGTTTTTATTTTTTGTTTGAGTGGGGTTGCCACCCATTTAAAAATTATGTATGTATAATACGCGAGGGCATTTTTTGTTACTGACATTAAATTTTCACAGTTAATTCGATTTAAAAGAATGGGGTGTCAAATGAAAAGGCTTGACCTTTCGATTTACAGTAAGGTTTTATTTTTCGAAAAGGGTTGAAACCAGTGTTGCCAGAACTTTTTGGGCCGACCGGCTAGATTGGCAAAAAAAAGCGGCTAAAAACGGCTAAAATGTTTTAGTGAAATTTCACATAGACTCTGGCAAAAAACGGCTAAAATGTTTTAGTGAAAATTCACATGCTTTATTTAAATAAATCGCAAGAAACGAAAGACTAGTTAACACCATTAATTTATATCGAGTGTATATTCCTCATCATCAAATGAATCACTATTGTATATATCACCTGAATTCATTAATTTTAAGAGATCGTCATCTACAGTAAAATTATGGCAGCATTTTTCTTCACGTTTTAAACCGTATCTTATATATAAAATAGCGTTTAAAGTTTTAACGCACATTGGATTTCTTTGCTTAGTTTTTATTATATTCATTGAACTAAATATTCGTTCTACTTCTGCATTACTTATAGGCAAAACAAGAAAACTAAAAACTAGGTTGCAAAGGTCAGCAAAAGGGTTTTCTCCTAGGGCATTTCGAAATTGATAAACTTCGGCCCAAAATTTTACAGTTGAGTCTAAATTACTCCAGGTATGTAACGTTAACCGCTGCCATTGCATCTCTATGGATGTTATTTCGTCGGCATTATATTTGTGGTTTTGTTGCTGTAGTTGAACAAATACTTTTGGTTTAATTACTCTTAATGCATTTCCAACCGAAAAAAGTCAATTTTTTTTAGTGTGGCAATATTTGTAGGGAGGCGTTGGCGTAATTCCTTTATTAAAGTGATAATAAAATAGCGAGAATTTTCTCGAATTATTTTCTCGGCTTCGTGGTCAAAAGCGTTTGTGCTTACTTTTGTTTTTAAATACTCTTCAAAACTGTGATAAAACTGAGGAAATGGAGCAAGGTATGGTTCCAACGGGGAGCATATAGGATCAAATGTGTCCGCGCTAATAACCACTAGGGAGCATAGATGCGAAAGTAAAACATTGAGTTCATTAAAAATCTTCATTGGGTCTGCATTATTGCTTTCGAACAACTTGTTTACTTTTTGCACCTGAAAATTAGGCAAATAGTAAAATCGGCTAAAAAGGGCTAACTTTTTGTTACAAACCGGCTAACAAATCGGCTGCCGGCTAGATCGAATTTTCTCCGGCTAGTTGCTATCAAAACCGGCTAAATCTAGCCGGAAAACGGCTAAAATGGCAACGCTGGTTGAAACCTGTGCGAAAAATTAAAAAATGTGGTCTGTTCCTTAGATTACAAGAAATGAGGCGTCAAATGGAAGGCCTTGGCCTCCAGATGCGCAATTATATATTATTTTTTTAGTACGGTATCAACCTGTTTAGTTGTCAATCGCATCTTATTTAATGTCTATTACATTCAACGCGTGGTAAAGCCTCGCGCATACGAGGCCGGCTAGTATACATAGATATTGATATTGATGTTATTATGATACATTAAGCGGTATCGAAAGAAAATACCATAAAGGGTATCAATAGTATCGTTATCTTAGTATTGAATACCGAGTTACCCAGTATCGAAACCAAAGTATCGATACCAAGGTTATATCAGTAGTATCGCAACATCCCTAATCATAGCCGTTATGGGCTGTTTTTGCTTAAGCGTAAAAGCACATTTAGCGCATTTAGCTCTAAATGCTACTCTAAACGTACATTTATTCATACAAAATTCGTCACCTAAATGCAACTCCATTTCTGCATTAAGAGTTTAAATGCTAAAAGCAACCCTGTGATCTTCAAAAATTTCCACAATTCGAACATGGTTTAATGAGAAAATGTGGCAACATTGCTTTTTCGCGTATACGGTTGCTAGCTGCGTTTCAGTAATCGCCGATCGAGATTTCATTTATTATTTTACATTATTTGGAAAAAAAAAAGTTGCGCAAATTCAACATCGATGTAATACTGATAGAAATCTGGCTCAGTTTGTAATGAACTTTGTTTGTTTTTTTCTATTTAATTGAGGAAATTTCAATTGAAAGCACCGACAAATAAATATGTCCACAAAAACAAATTTTCGGTTATGGTTAAAACAATTCAAGTTTTGTATTGAATTTTCTCCCCTCTGTGCGAATTCATCGTGATAGATACGGATCTGAATAAGCGTCTGCAACATGGCTGTTTGTCAAAAGCATACGATTTCGAACTCGCGTAAATGTACATTTGCTAAATGCGAT
>NW_023458557.1:12165813-12168108 GCF_013731165.1 Rhagoletis pomonella | reverse complement strand
AATTAATTTTTAGAGGTATTTTCAAACCGATCCAGCTCACATAAATCTTAATATTTTTCCGAAATATTTTGGTAGAAGTCTGAAAATATACTAGGTTTGGTAATCCCGCCGAAAAAACCGCAACTTTATTTGCTGATGCCGTATCTACAGTAGGCGAAAAAATTATAGCCGCACCAAATTTTCACAAGTTTTAAAATATTATTTTTGTTGTTATTTAATTTTGGTTAGTTTTTTATAGTTCACTCCTTAACAACATGCGTATAAATACAAGTTTAAAGGCAGTGTCACACGATTGGGTATTTGCCAAAATTTGGTGCAAATCGTATCCCAAATATTTTTCTTTATCCCAATCATGAAAATTAATTTGTTGAAATTTTTCGATAGAACATCGCTGTGTTGTACCAATCTTTTGACTACAAAAAAAAATGTTCCCATTTTTTATTTTGTACAAATAGCCCAATATGAAAATGTACCAATCTGTACCAAATGTACCAATCGAGTGCCACTGACTTAAAAATGTATGCAATTTAAAAAAAAAAATTTAACAAATTTTCGTAAAATTTTCGAGTTTTTTAATTAGATTCTGAGTATGCAGTTTTGTAGCCCATTGAATTCTAGTAGAATAGAGTAAAAATTTCCAAAGGCGAAAAACTACGGTTGATTATTTAGAATTTTTAAAAAAGCTCGAAATTTGTACGAAAGTTGGTTAAATTTTTTTTTTAATATTGCACAAATTTGGTAACTTGGATTTACATGGGTTTTGTTAAAGAATGAACACCTGCAACCCCTTATCTATCTTTAGTACTTTAGATTTCTATAGGGTTGTTACCTGTCTAAAAAATTATTAAATCCGCATTGTTCGTTGGATTACAGAAAGAGGGTGTCAAATAAAAGGGATTGGCTTTTTGATGTTCAATAATGTATTACTTTTTGAGTAGGGTTGCCTCTTTTTTTAAATGATAAGATCTTCACAGTTTTTTTTGACTAAAAACTGAGGTACCAAGTGAAAGGGTATATTCTCTGCAATAATGTGCAATAAGTTTTTATTTTTTGTTTGAGTGGGGTTGCCACCCATTTAAAAATTATGTATGTATAATACGCGAGGGCATTTTTTGTTAATGACATTAAATTTGCACAGTTAATTCGATTTAAAAGAATGGGGTGTCAAATGAAAAGGCTTGACCTTTCGATTTACAGTAAGGTTTTATTTTTCGAAAAGGGTTGCAACCTGTGCGAAAAATTAAAAAATTTTGTCTGTTCCTTAGATTACAAGTAATGAGGCGTCAAATGGAAGGCCTTGGCCTCCAGATGCGCAATTATATATTATTTTTTTTAGTACGGTATCAACCTGTTTAGTTGTCAATCGCATCTTATTTAATGTCTATTACATTCAACGCGTGGTAAAGCCTCGCGCATACGAGGCCGGCTAGTATACATAGATATTGATATTGATGTTATTATGATACATTAAGCGTTATCGAAAGAAAATACCATAAAGGGTATCAATAGTATCGTTATCTTAGTATTGAATACCGAGTTACCCAGTATCGAAACCAAAGTATCGATACCAAGGTTATATCAGTAGTATCGCAACATCCCTAATCATAGCCGTTATGGGCTGTTTTTGCTTAAGCGTAAAAGCACATTTAGCGCATTTAGCTCTAAATGCTACTCTAAACGTACATTTATTCATACAAAATTCGTCACCTAAATGCAACTCCATTTCTGCATTAAGAGTTTAAATGCTAAAAGCAACCCTGTGATCTTCAAAAATTTCCACGATTCGAACATGGTTTAATGAGAAAAAGTGGCAACATTGCTTTTTCGCGTATACGGTTGCTAGCTGCGTTTCAGTAATCGCCGATCGAGATTTCATTTATTATTTTACATTATTTGGAAAAAAAAAGTTGCGCAAATTCAACATCGATGTAATACTGATAGAAATCTGGCTCAATTTGTAATGAACTTTGTTTGTTTTTTTTTTCTATTTAATTGAGGAAATTTCAATTGAAAGCACCGACAAATAAATATGTCCACAAAAACAAATTTTCGGTTATGGTTAAAACAATTCAAGTTTTGTATTGAATTTTCTCCCCTCTGTGCGAATTCATCGTGATAGATACGGATCTGAACACGACTGTTTGTCAAAAGCATACGATTTCGAACTCGCGTAAATGTACATTTGCTAAATGCGATAGCATGAACGCTCTTCGAAAAAGCTAAACGTTAAATGCAGTAAAAACGCTGTATTAACCTCTTGTCGTACATACGAGTCAAATACTCTGTAGCACAGTA
>NW_023458557.1:12162492-12165713 GCF_013731165.1 Rhagoletis pomonella | reverse complement strand
CCTTGAATATACTAAATGTGTGCTCGACGTAAGTTGATACAAGCGGCGCCCAATTTAAATATGGAACGTTTGAAACGTTCATATTATCAGGAATAAGGGCGTTTTCCTCGCCCTTTATAATTTTATCCACACTCCTTATTGTCTCCAAGCCTTCCTTAGCTGAGAAAACGGCTTTGAATTTTGCCAACACCAATTTGGCAAGAAGTCCCTGCGCTTCTATAAGCCGCATGGGCATGTGTATTGTAAATGCTATAATCACTTTTTTAAAGGTAGAAAAGGCAAAAAAGGCAAATATCTTAAAAAAGGCAAAAAAAAGGCAAATATCTTAAAAAAGGCAACATCAAATGTGTATATATGGAATCGGGGAAAGCTAAATCGTGGACATTCTTAATCGAATATACTCTATCTCTTTAGCAGAAAGAAAGGCAATTTCCATAAAATCCGTTCCCTGGTTATAATGATTACGCCATTTGCCCGGTTTTAAAAAACGTGGTGTCAAACGAAGAAGCTTTGCCTACAGGTATGCAAGAGAGGGTTTATTTTTTTATTGAATTGCCGCTATTTTAAAAATTATAAAATCTGCACCGTACGCTGGATAAAAAAATTAGGTGTTAAATGAAAAGGCTGGGCCAGTATATGTACAATGAGGTTTTATTTTTTGAATATTTTTAAAAATTTTCTATGAAAGCAATATTTATTTTCGCACTTGCATTTATGTATTGGTACATACATATGTACCTATGTATGTATGTATGTATATATGTATTGGTTTGGGAAAATTTCGTGACTAGTTCAGAACTATTGAAGGTCCATTCCGAGACTAGTTCGGGACCATCCTAGAACTAGTTCGGGCTACAAAAAACTTTCTTCGCTATTCCTATGAGAAAAAAATAGTTTTCGCGCATGTTAGGTAGAAAGAATTTTCTCTGTTCATACGCGAAATTTTTATACCCAACAAAATATTTGTACATCTTCTTCTTATTTAGCGCTGTAACTGCCTAAACCATTTTGGCCGAGTTCAACAAAGCACGCCAGTCGTTTCTTTTCTGTGCCAACTGACGCTAATTGGAAATGCCACGTGAAGCCAAGTCCTTCTTCTCCACCTGGTCTTTCCATCTCAGTGGGGACCTCCCTCTTCCTCTCCTACCGCCAGCGGGTTCCGAGTTGAATACTTTCAAAGCTGGAGCGTCGGTGTTCATTCGAACGACATGGCCAAGCCAGCGGAGCCGCTGTATTCTAATTCGCCTCACTATGTCCATGTTTTTGTAAAGCCCATACAGCCCATCGTTCCAGATGGGCTTTTTGCCCGTACGGGCAAGCAAGTCCATTTCACAGGCTTGATCAAGGGAAAATCATGGGCAAACAGGAAGGGGGCAACGAATCTTACTAATACACGTATACCCACAATTCATTATATCATTCTTGCACGTATACCAATTAGAGCCACTGCACACGCATTCTGGAGTAAAAAGGCCCACTCTCCCAAACGTACGCCACATACACTCCTCGTCGTTTGAATAGCTCAACTTTTTAATCCTTAGTATTTACATTTTTATTTTGTTTAAACAGAGTTAAAAAAATGTCAACAAAGGGGTACAATAAAGTGCAAGTTTCAAGTGTCTGTAAAATAGCGGTGAGTTTTGGTAATGGTGCTGCGCATTTTCTCTCATACAAAGTATGCTCGACAAAATTTTTATATGGAATAAAATGCGCAGCACCGCCAATAAAAAATAAAAAAAAACTTCAAAAGTCAGGGCTATTTTAGAGTCACTTGAGACTTGCACTTTATTACTCTATAATTGAATGGGCTACAAAACTGCATATCCGAAATTTTTCTTAAAATATTACTAACTTATTCACTGCAGGTCATTAGGATGGCACACTCCTATGTTGACCTTTTTTAAGAACTATTTCCAGTTCTCAAGAAAACGAAAAAATCGTATAAAATACTGCCCAAGAAATGGAAAAGAAATTTTGCATTTACCAGTATAATATGCTATATTTTTACAAAAAATTTATTTTAAATAAACGAAAGGAAAACCGTAAATACTAAGGATTGAAAGGATGTAAAATTCAAATGACGAGGAGTGTATATGAGCAGATGTGATCACTACCCCAAGTAAACGCGAGCTGAAAGTGTGATTGTGTTAGTGGGCCAATTACGTTTGAATGATTTTGCGTTCACTTTGCTACGCTCTCGCATGTATATGCTCTTTAAGCAGGCACTCACTCCAGTGCTGCCACCACGGTTGCTGTTTCTAATTTCTTTTTCGGTTAAAAAAATGGACCATATGGTAAAAAAAATTGACCAATTTCTATAACATCGAGAAATTGAGTGGAGTTTGTTGCTCTTTATCAAGAAAATATGCCAATTCAGATTTTATTAGTGGGTGCCAAGGCGCGAATGTGCTGACGGTTTGTTTGATGACAAGAGATACTTCGTTTTGTCCTCGTTTGCCACCAGACCCATTTGCTTCGCTTCCTTATCCAACTTGGAAAAGACAGAACAGACTACGCGGTTTTTGTTACGATGATGTCGATGTCAGTTCGGCTCAGTTTTGCAGCTCTTGTTATCTTCTCCAACATCAGATTAAAGAAGTCACATGAAAGGGAGTCGCCCTGTCTGAAACCCCGTTTGGTGGCGATTGGCTCGGAGAGGTCTTTCCCAATTCTGACGGAGCTGGTGGTATTGCTCAACATCATTTTACGCAGCCGTATGAGTTTTGAGGGGATGCCAAATTCAGACATAGCGGCGTATAGGCAAATACTTTTAGTGCTGTCAAAAGCGGCTTTAAAGTCGACAAATATGTGATGCCTGTCGATCCTTTTCTCTCGGGTCTTTTCCAAGATTTGGCGTATTGTGAATACCTGGTCTATGGTGAATTTTTCAGGCCTAAAGCCATGCTGATAAGGCCAAATCAGTTCATTTACGGTGGGCTTCAGTCTTGAGTTTCAGTGGCGCGAGTGGTGGGGTCGCCTTTCTTGTGGATTGGGCAGAGCACACATAGCACAATTCCAGCCATCGGACATGCGTTCATCTGGTCATATTGTGCATAAGAGTTGATTCATGCACTATATCAACGCCTGGCCACCGTACTTGAATAGCTCAGCTGGCAGGCCGTCAGCTCCAGCAGCTTTGTTGTTTTTCAGCCACGTTATTGCTATTCGTACCTCGTCATAGTCAGACGGAAGAACATCGACTCCGTCATCATCGACTGGGG
>NW_023458557.1:12150593-12162392 GCF_013731165.1 Rhagoletis pomonella | reverse complement strand
GTCATAGTCAGACGGAAGAACATCGACTCCGTCATCATCGACTGGGGGCTCGGATTCTTCTGTTCCACCACTTTCCGTGCAGCTACTATTAAGTAGGGTGGAAAAGTGTTCCCTCCTTAATTTAAGTACGTTCTGAACATCGGACATGTTGTTCTTACAGGAGTACGCCCTGGTCTTGAAACCTTCCGTAAGTCGCCTTATTCTCTGGAAAAATTTTCGGGCATTCTTCTTGTCGGCCAGCATTTCAAGCTCTTCACTCTAACGTATTTCGGCCTCTCTCTTATTGCGGCAAATACTTTCCTTTTCAGATCCCTATAGCGGTCCCACATAGCGCGCGTTGCGCCCAATCGCCGCGCGGTTTGGCCAAACGTCATTTGCTTAAGGAAAGGGCGATACTGATCGCACCTTCCGTTCGGAATCAGCTATTTGTCCTCGACTGTATGTATGTACATATGAAACACATGCAGTGTTGCCGCACTGGTATTTTTTTACCGAAATTGGTAATTTTTTTCTTTATTTATCATATTTGATAATTTGGTAACTTATTTTTTAACTTGGTAACTTTTTGATTCAGTCCTACATGTAACAAAAGTCAAAAGAAGTTCTGGTTCCACATTAGGAAGTGGGCCGTAAGCGTTTCCTTTTACAGAAACACCAGATTATCCTGAAAGCTGAGCAAGGCGAACAGTTCTTCGGCGTTTTTGGTTACTATAATTATGTGATCTACAAAAAAATGCTTGATAGTGGCTATTGTTATATCTAATTAAATGTGGCAACACTGAACTCATGTAAGTAAAATCAGAGAACTTAGATAGATAGAGAAGGTGCAAATTTTTGGAACGTAAAATTGTTTGGCTGAAAAATAAATCCATGGAATATCACCACAGCGCGATTAACATTTCAACAAGAGTTAACAGAGAAAAATGTAAATTTGTGTTATGATAATGTTATATTTGTTGCAAGTGTCTAGCTATGTGTTGCTAGGTTGCATGTGAATGCAGAAACGTATTCATGTACATTTTTTTAATAAAATTAAATAAATTAATATATAATTATATTAAATGTACTTTTATATTAGTTAGAATTGCTGATTTGCATTTCTGCATGACCATTTGTTAAATATAATTTATTCAGTAGTTAATGTTGCTAAAAACTTAAAAAGCATCTGTTCAAGTTCGCTTCTTGTACGAGTATTATATCATGTAAATAGTAAAAATGCATGTTAGTTAAAAAAATGATAAAATTGGTTTTTTCACATACTCACTTTAAAGATGGACGCATTTACAAAAAAATGTATCAAGCAATGTGTTTGTTAACTTCAAAATTAATTTTCGAAGATATTGGCCAGGGAATGCTTTAACTCCAAAACGTAGATTTGTTATCTAATAAATAGGTGAAAGCTATGAAAATATGCAAACTCATTGGTGATTTGCCGTCGGCATTTGGGTCGCAAAAATCGTTTTTTTTTTTTAACGATTCTTATTGTAGTTGCTACACTATTTTCAATGCAACAAATCCCAGTTTTCTAACTGCCTTAGTTTTTTCACAAACTCACTTTAAAGATGGACGCATTAACAAAAAAATTTACAAAGCAATGCCCTTGTTAACTTCAAAGTTGTTTTTGACTTTTACTGCAATACTCGTAGATATTATTTGTAAATAATAGTTCTGGAGTCAAATGCAAATCCATTTCCCAGGCATGCGCATATGGATACTTGTAGTACATACAAATGCGATCAACTAATTAGCAACGAAATTCAAAATGATATTGTTTGCAAATTATGTTTATTTATTTATTTTTAATAATTTCCTTTAAAACATAATTCAATCTATAACAGAAACCACAATAATAAAAGTTTAAAAGCTTGCACAAATTGCAAAATAATAAATCAAACTTCAAAAAATTGTTATAAAAATTTCAAAATTTTTAATTAGAATATTTAGAAAATTTTCGGGTATGCAGTATTGTAGTCCATTCAATTATAGTATATGAAAGTCCAAGCTTCTAGTCGTTAAAAATTACCGTTCATTTTTTAGAATTTTTTTGTGGAGGGTTGTTCGCATTTTCTTCCATATAACACATGAACAACATTTTTTTTTGTATGGGGAAAAAACAGCAACACCCCAACAAAAAAAATCTAAAAAATCAACGGTAATTTTTAACAACTTGAAACTTGCACTTTCTTATACTATAATTGAATGGACTACAATACTGCATACCCGAAATTTTTTTTTAAATATTCTAATTAAAAATTTGGATGACCATTTCTTGAAGTTTAATTCGTTTTTTTGCAATTTGTGCAAGCTTTTAAACTTTTATTATTGTGGTTTTTGTTACAGATTGAATTATATTTTAAATGAAAATAATTGAAAATAAATAAACATAATTTGCAACAATATCATATTGAATTTCGTTGCTAATTAGTTGATCGCATGTACATATGTATGTACCCCATACACATACTCCAAAATCATTTATTGATAAGGTTCTTGCACATGCACATAACATTACATATCCATATGTATGTACATACTAACTTTCTTCTTATTTGGGGCTGACAAACTTTAACTTAAGAGTCGACTTTATTTCGTCTACGAAAATGCCCCAATAGTTTTGGAGTCTAATGAAAATGCATTTCCCACGCATACATATATAAGTACATCCATACATACGTGCATATTGCTGTCTAAGTACCACGCACATATATACAAATGTACATATGTACAACTCACGGCAGCATACATACACACATACATAATTACGCGCATATTCAAATACAACAATAACTATTTCATTCCTAAACGCATGCGCATATTTCTCAAGGCCAAGTAAATTCTTTCATAAAAACAACCGCAGCACATCTCCCCGCAAATTCATCACCAACAAGCGCAACTTTGTCAATCCGACACAAAAATTCTAAAATCTTAAAATGAAGAAATCTCGGCCAGCCAAGTGAAAAGTGGCAATTATTTCTCTATAACCAGTAAAATAAGTTATCTCGAATCTTGGCAATTTTTGGTAATTTTTGACAAAACACTCTATTTCTCTGTTCCATACCAATATTTCAATCATTAACTAGTATTTTAAAGTGTCATTTTAATAAACATTAAATAAAAGTGTACGTTTTCTGCAGGAAAATACATTATTTTTTTTTAATGAAATCAAAACTTCTAAAATCACAAACATATGTGGTTTTATCGGAAGTTCACAGAGGTAACGTGGCAACTTAGCTCGTTTTCACATTTTTCGGTCCGAAATTGTAAAATTTTTGTCCATGACGCGCCACGATTTTTGTACAGGTGGGTCAATGTGCCTTGAACACCATTTACATATATACAAAAAAATTATTTTATTTATTTTTTAATATTAAAAATTTCTATACTTCAAAGCGTTTATAAAAGTATATTTACATATATGCACGGACGATTTTTAATATTTTTCATCCGTAAGCAAATCTTCAGAACCATAAAAGATTCAAACACATCAAAGTACAAGCAATGCAATGTCCAAGCTAGTGCTACTCCACTGTACATGTGTATATGAATGTATGCATGTATGCGTGTAAAAAATGTCAATTCCAGTTGGTTTTTAACCCTTTTAGCGGACATAGTTTTTTTTGGTTTCAGCTGGTTCCAACTGTTAATGAAGCACAATTTTTATGGTTAATCTTGATGAAAGTTACATGTATCGTCGAGAACATGGTTACATGCAGAATTTTAAATTAATTCATATTCTTCTCTATATAAAATGTACGAGTATGGCTTTATTAAATGTAAACTTATGCGAAAACCTAAATATTTCGTCAACTAAGGGTTAATTTTGGTGGCGTCGTGGCAATTCGCAGAAATGTAATAATTTGTCTGTGATTGGTTGACAGCGAGGGGAAGACGAAAGCGGTACAATCGTACATATGTATGCACATATTTACATTTAATAATGCATACATATTTATGCGTTTGTCTTTTTGAATATATGAAGAATTTCATATATGTAGTGATTTAGAGGTTGAAGTTTGAATGATGTACTGTGGCGCGTATGCTAGAGGCGACGCGACTTTTTGGCGTCTCGCCGTTTGTCTTAGTTCAAATCCCGGACGGACCAAGTAATAATTTTTTTTTTTTGGTATTTTTTTAATTGTCATATTCATATTCCATTTTAAATTTTACTATTAGCTTTGTTTAAAATAATATATGTAAATAGATATGTAGGTACAAACGCATGCATAATTTCACATAATCGCTCAAATTTGCCAAAAGTTACTGAATATTAGTTATTGGAATTAAAATTTTATGCGAATCCAATTTTTATTCCCATTTTTAGAAAGCGCAAGTATGTATATGTTCGTGCCACAAAAATTATTTCATAAGTAGTTAATTTTAAACACAAATATGTATGTACACTGGCAAAGTGAGTGCATCCTGTTTTTTGTTTAATATTTGCAATGTTTTTAAGTTAAACTTTTATGTTATTTTCGACGGGAATTGCGGTTTTATGCATATAGCAAGTGCAATTTGTAAAAAATAGCGCAAATTTTTTTTTATTTGTTTGCAAACGGTCATGCGCATTTTATTCTACAAGAAATTCACTTTTATTTGGTAAAAAGTGCAAAAAGCCGTCAGCAATAAATAATCGTTAAAAATCAACCGGATTTTTTAGCCGCTTAAAACTTGATCATGTTCCACTAGAAGTAAAAAACCGATCTATCTGCGTACTCAAAATTTTTCTAAAAACTCAGATTAAACAGGTCAAAATTTAGACGAGAATTCGTTGAATTTTTCTATGTTCTGTGTAAAGTTTGAAAATTTGACTTGTATAGTTTTGATTAAAGCGTGAACCACATTTTTATAAAACGATAATAAAAAAAAATTAATTGAAAAACATTGCAAATATTAATCAAAAAACACCATGCACTCACTTTTGATTGCCAGTATATGTATGCATGTACATATGTGTGTAAACTTTATGCCAAACTATCATTATTTTAAATTGTATTTGCATCTTCATAAAAGGAGAACAAGATAAAAAATTTAACAAAAATTACAAATTAATGAAAATTATGTGAAGATTTACCATATTTTCGTTTATTTGCTCACAAAGAACATCACATTTCATGTTGCTCAACATTGTATTATGTTATCAACATTAAATTCAACAGAATTTTTACATTCCGACTTGAACTTTTCTAACGCTGTTAATTTTTCGTCCGCGAATAGTTTCCACTTTCAGTTTGCACCTTCTCTATCTATCTAAGTTCTCTGGTAAAATATAGCCACCTAAAAGTCTACACGTCCATTTTCTGACAGTCAGTTATGGCAGCTTATTCATATTATAGTTAGCCCTTAACAATTCATATGCGGAAGCTCTTCTAAATGCAATGAAGGAAAGGAAAGGTACGCTTATGGAAAATCATGCATATATTGCTGCACTTTAAATGGATCCGTGCTTTAATTTCGACAATGCGCCTCTTCTAAGCTATGATCAAAAGCAAGCTGCTGTGGTAATTATTAATATTTTGATTTTGATCATGGTGGAATAATAACAAGGTGTTGTCAGTAGCGACGTGTTTGTTGTAATTTTGACAAGATCGGCATGCTTATTTTCAGGACTGCCGATCTTAATTTTTATACTACTATTCGTTGGGAAATAGTATCTAAAATACTCCATTTTAGTATTTCGTTTTATAGCGATTTTTAAACAACTTGGTGTTTTCAGAACGATATTAATATTTAAAATTGCTGGATTTGTATAATTTGTGTCGTCAAAATATAAAATATAAAAGATATCGTGGTTATCAATGCAAAAAGACGTTCACAAAAATCGTATGGAAAGGGGATTTTTTATATTAAATATCTTTTGCTACATTGTCATAATATCGAGCCAAATGGACAACTGATACTGATAGCGGCAGTATGGTTAAATTACGATTTCGATTATATTATCGATATTTATGTGTTTTAATCTATTTAAAATATCATTTACCGTCTTTTAGGAAATTGCTTTATTTTACGGCCTTTACTTTTTTATAAGTTACAATATATGTCCAAGCTGTGTGGAGCTGACGATACAAACATATATTTAGGCTTATAAGCATGTAATTATAAATTTTTCTACATTTAATTTGAAATAGTATTCACAAACGGATTACAAGTAGTAAATAATTAGTACCTTTTCTAATACTTTAAAATGCGTGACCGGAATAGACCTGCCGAAAAAGTGAGGTTAAGTTACTGACAACACCTTGTTATTATTACACCATGGATTTTGATATTTTTTTTTAATATTTTGATTTTGATATTGCATATTAATATTTTGATTTTGATGTTTTTCCTAAATACTCCTTCCTTTATTTGCAGGATCACTTAATTAGGATACTTGATATGACAATTAAAATTGGTAAGCCGTCAGAAGACCAGTACTTCCTTCCCCAAGATGAACTTCCCTCCACATCGAAAGGCATATACGCTTCACGTAAACGCAAAACGCAAGGAGGAGAAATGGCCTTTAAGGAAAGACTAGCTAACTTTGCGATAGGGAAATGGAGCCATTTGACAATATTTTGGACTATTGTCGAAAATTACATCGGAATGATGCCGATATGCTACAATTAATGGGAGTTGTACTAGCCATACCTGCAACACAAGTTTCTGTTTAAAGAGCGCCCAGTGCACTTTCAACAATATTAACTAAACTTCGAACGAAACTTTCAAAGAAATCCTTGTCAAATTTATTAATTACAAAATTACATTTTTAGCTCCTAAATTTTTCAACGCCAGATGTTGAAGGTAGCAACCAAGCAAAACTATTTGGTTTTTATCAGTTTTTATTACCATACTGTGTATACTCATATACAAATTTAAGTGCAGTATTAAATAAATATACGTACTTATGTGCATAGAATATGAATTATCTTAAGAGTTTTAATTTAATAAATATAAGTGCGGAAATAAACATTGCTTTAATATGAAATTTCAAAAAATATTCAAAAAACTTAAACCATATTTAACATATAGGCTAGCCTAGCCTAGCCTTTTCATTTGGCACCTAATTTTTTTAATCCAACAAACGGTCCAGATTTTAAAATCTATAAAAATTAGGTAACCCTGTTCTAAAAAAGATCCCTTCTGGCACATCTTTAGATTCCTCTTAGATAGCCTCTTCGGTTCACATCTCACTATTGAAAATCGGGTGAACAGTGTAAATATTACAATATTTTAGACAGGTGGAAACCCTATTCAAAAAAATAAAAACTTATTTCATATCTTGAGACCAAGCCCCTTCGTTTGACACCTCATTTTTGAAAATCAAGCCAAGGATGTAAATATTATACTATTGTAAACAGGCGGAAACTCTAATAAAAAAATACATCCTTATTGTACGTCTTCAGGTCCAGCCCTTTATTTTGACGCCTTATTTTTATTAATCCAACGAACTTTACAAAAAAAATAAAAACTTATTTAATATCTTGAGGCCAAGGCCTTTCGTTTGACACCTCATTTTTGAAAATCATGCGAAGGATGTAAATATTATACTTTTGTAGACAGGCGGAAACTCTATTCAAAAAATAAGTCCTTATTGTACGTCTTCAGGCCCAGCCCTTTAACTTGACGCCTTATTTTTTTTAATCCAACGAACCGTACAAATAAATAAAAACTAGTTTAATATGTGGAGTCCAACGGCTTTCATTTGTCATCTCATTTTTGAAAATCATGCAAAGGATGTAAGTATTATAATTTTTTAGGCAGGCGGCAACTCTATTCAAAAAATAAATTGTGCGTATTCAGGCCCAGCCCTTTCATTTGACACCTTATTTTTTTAATCCAACGAACCGTGCAGATTTTATAATTTTTAAAAAGGTAGCAATCCTATTAAAAAAATAAAAACTTCTTTCATATCTAGAGGCCAAGCCTTTTCATTTGACACCTCTTTTGAAAATCGAATGAACAGTGTAAGTCTTATGCAATTAACAAAATTGCCTTCGCATAGAATAGTATCTCTAGCCACACCAACTTTCCGCGTCTGACGCAGCATTTACATTCACTTATGAATGAGAACGAAAAATAGTAGGGATGCTCAAATTTCATCGATATTCGATATTATCGATGATAAGACGTAAAATATCGATGTTTTATAATCGATTGCGGACTATGCACAACATCGGTACATCGATACCTTGCACACATAATCAATGCGTCGATGAATCGAAATTTTCTCTAGTCATACATATGTATCCACCTAAGCGTGCATTTAAAGAAAATTTTCTTATTTGTGGTCCTGCAAGCATAAAGGGTTTGTATTATGTTGCATTTTAGTATTGTCGGAAATATTTTACCCTTTCGTCAAAGGTGTAGAAAGAGATTAATATAAAAAATCTTATTTTCAGGGGAGTAGCTTTTGCAATGGCACCAAAGAGCCGTTTTTGGCAGTTTTTTGGCAAGGCAAGCGGCAGCGAAGCAAGATGCCGATTTTGCTTCAAAATTATCAAAACTTGCGGAAATACCACAAATTTGAAAACCCACATCGAAAAGCTGCATAACTCATTGCTTAATAGCAATACAACTGGGGAAGAGAATGCAGTTGCATCTTCATCAGATATTGGGATATCGAAACAATCCATTGCGCAAACTTCGTCTAGCTGTACTCCATTATTATCTCCTGACTCATCCTTGGAAGCTATACCTATTGCTTCTGGTCACAGTTTAGCTGCCAGAGATTCATGTAAATCATCTGTTCTGGCGAAATCATATCAACCAAGTTGAATGAAAGCTGATCACGATGAGAATGGTGGCAACCTCATCACCTTCTAAAGAAGCTGAATTCATCCACACACAGTAACACCGAATTATGTATTATAAATCACCTTAATTTGTATATGGCGCCCGAGCGAAATAAAGCGAACCAAATAAATTTAACAAAAAAAAGTACATTGTACATGATTCTATTTCGTGGACGTCGGCGGTCAAATATGAACAATTTCGAGTGAGTTAGAAATAACTATTTGATAGGGAGAAACCTTAAGACATTTTAAAGTGAAAACCCTAAAACTAAAAAGTCTAAATTGTGAATATGAACACAAAAACCACGATCTAACGTGTGTGTATATAATATCGGAAACAAACAATTTAAATCTGAAAAAACTTTAAAACCTTAAAACTATCAAATAACAAAGTCGTAATTCTAACCTAATCAAAAAAAATTGGCGCTTTGCAAAAAAAAAAAAAAAAAAAAAAAAAATTTAGAAGGAGGAACCTATCAAACCCGTCCCCACAGCAGGAGCAACAAAGCCATTGGTTGTGTATCCAGTTTTCACCCGGTTGAAACCTCCCATTATAGCCCAAAAATTAAACGGTGATTTTAATAAATATAATAAAAGGTCGCAGTAAGTAAAGGAACATTTTACTTCAAAATATTTGCAATAAAAAACTTAAGTACTGACATCCCTACGACACACACTCGTACATATGTAAAACAACTTTCATGCGAAAAACCGACCGTCTTAAATTCTTGTGCAAATTCATATTTACATATATAAAGGAACGGTTGCAAAAAAAAATCGCAGCAATTTTTACATATTATATACTTTTCCACAATTTCCCGCCTTTTTTATATACCCCGGCACTCGTACACCTACGAAACATACATAAAGTTGCCTGTACAGTAATACATATGTATATACTATATACTGTGTATGTATGTACACATATTAATAATTTACGCGCCAAAAATAATACATAGTATCATACGTATATACAAATTGGGGACAAAACAAAAAAAAAAACAATTTGTATGTAAATACATACATATATGCATAGTTGAGTGAAAAACATATTGCATTTACCGCAACAACTGAAGCAAACATATGTATATCTGTGCATTTGTACAGGCTTTACACTTACGCTCATTCGACAAAATAAAAAACTCACGGCGCACATATGCATACATACATACAGTAGTAGGCACATTAGGGCCGCCCTCACAAATCCGAAAGTGGACTTTATTTTAAATTTAAAAATATCGTTTCGTGAAAACTTTAGAAGCAAATTGAAGTACAAAGAATATAATATTAATAGTTCATCACAACTCCAAAAGTAAATGTACAGTCGATTAAGCACGGAGAGTTCGCATGATTGTCCATACATGCCCCATACTGCTTCTAAAATCACACCAGGTAGTTCACATTAAGGGTAGCATACTCGAATAATTTATTAAATAAGGCATCTATTTCAATTAAAAGGTAAACCATTTGGGAAATAATTAATAACAAGTAACTCTCAAAGTATAGCTCGAATAACAACTCAATTGAAGTTGATCAACCTTCTCACTAACTCCAAACTCGTTCAATCGAAAGTTTTTACAAACTCAAAACTCTAACGCAAGCGGAAAACTCACTCACTCAACCTCCTATTCTCATTCACTCGATAAAACCCACACATTAACAACAATGGAAGCACAAAAAGATGTTCTTGAAGTCGACCCCAAGCACCCCTCTGACGCCAAGAAGAGGGAAAGCTCTAAGTCAAGGGTAGACAAAGACTTTAAACGGTTTATCTTTGAAACAAATAGATTGGAGGTATTTTGCTCAAAATGGTCAGCCTCCATGCTTTCAGACCAAACCGAAGCACTTTTGAAGGTCAAAATTTCTCAGATCGATCAAAATTGGGAAATGGTATTAGATACTTACCAGTCTGTGTGCATTTCTGACTCTTATTCAAATCTAAGTGAGTCAATCGAACACAAATTCGATAAAGTCTGTGAAAGCTATCAAAATTGCAAAGCAGAGATGACTGAAGCGCTAGAAATCTCTAAACCCCAAAACTCAAGCTCAGACCCAAGCAACTCAACAGCTTGCAATAATAAAGGGGAATCATCTGGCATTTTTCTCCAAGTACCACCATGCGACACACAAGATTTTTACGGTGGATTCGAGGAATGGCCTGCCTTTAGGGATATGTTCACGGCAGTGTACATAAGGCACCCGAAACTCACTCCTGCCCAAAAGCTGTATCACTTAAGATATAAGACAAAAGGACAAGCAGGTGCGATTGTAAAACAGTACCCACTTAACTATGACAGCTTTGATATCGCATGGGAAGCCTTAAGATCGCGATATGAAAATCGCAGAATTTTGGTGGATAATCAACTAAAAACCCTTTTCAGTCTTCAACCACTTAATAGTGAAAATAGTGGATCTCTGCAAAAATTGCAAAATACTATCAACACCTGCCTCGCTATTTTATCCTCCCAAGACGTTTCAGTATCGAATTGGGACCCAATATTAGTGCATATATGCACCTCAAAACTTCCGGAAGAAACTCTAGCTCTTTGGGAACAATCTCTCTCATCGAGAAAAGATCTCCCACTTTGGTCCGAAATGGACAAATTCTTAACCACTCGATACGAAGTTTTGGAAAGATTGAATTCTAACAGACCGTCCAAGACAAAACCACCCCACAATTCTACTCAAAACTCAAGCCATAAACCCAGTTTTCAAAATTTTCAACCCAATTTTAACTCCACTAAGTCTCAAACCTTTAACCCAAACTCAACAAGAACTCGTGCCTATCATAACGAACAAAGATTCGCTAGTTTATGCAAACTATGTAAAGCATCCCCGGCGCACCCTCTCAAAATATGCCAAAAATTTAAAGCAATGCAAGTACAAGAACGGATAAATTTTGTACGAGAAAATAATTTCTGTAAGAATTGTCTGGCTTTTTCCCATACATCAAAAGAATGTGGAAGCAGCTTTACTTGCGTGTACTGCCAAAAGCCACATCACTCGATGTTACATATAAACTCTA
>NW_023458557.1:12144307-12150493 GCF_013731165.1 Rhagoletis pomonella | reverse complement strand
CGTGTGTGTGTATAATATCGGAAACAAACAATTTAAATCTGAAAAAACTTTAAAACCTTAAAACTATCAAATAACAACGTTGTAATTCTAACCTAATCAAAAAATTTGCGCTTTGGAAAAAAAAGAAAACAAAACACAATTTAAGGTGTGTGTTAATAAAAAACACGGAAAAACTATAATTCTCCTACATATGAATTAATATACATACATATGTACGAGCGACCTCAATAAAAGCGAGCTGAATCACATAGAGGAGTCAAGGCGTTGGATTTAGAAGGAGGAACCTATCAAACCCGTCCCCACAGCAGGAGTTGTGAATCCAGTTTTCACCCGGTTGAAACCTCCCATTATAGCCCAAAAATTAAACGGTGATTTTAATAAATATAATAAAAGGTCGCAGTAAGTAAAGAAAAATTTTACTTCAAAATATTTGCGATAAAAAACTTAAGTACTGACATCCCTACGACACACACTCGTACATATGTATGTAAAACAACTTGCATGCGAAAAACCGACCGTCTTAAATTCTTGTGCAAATTCATATTTACATATATAAAGGAACGGTTGCAAAAAATCGCACCAATTTGTACATATTATATACTTTTCCAAAATTTCCCGCCTTTTTTTCAATACCCCGGCATTCGCACACCTACGAAACATACATAAAGTTGACTGTACTACTACTACTACTATACATATGTATATACTATATACTGTGTATGTATGTACACATATTAATAATTTACGCGCCAAAAATAATACATAATATCATACATATAGACAAATTGGAGGCAATAAAATAAAAAACAAATTTCTATGTAAATACATACATATATGCATATTTGAGTGAAAAACATATTGCATTCAGGGATGCCGTTTGGATCTAAATAGATCCAATTGGATACATTTTTAGACGAATTTTTGCGGGATACTTATTTTTTTCGGTCAGTATAAAAGTGGATACTTTTTTAAATAGGCCAAAATTTTATATTTCCTATAAAGTTTTTTTCGTTCAAAAATCGATTTTCATTAAAGACGTAAACGTATAAAGAATCGCTACCTAAGCGTGAAATTAAAGCATTTTATTTTTTGTGGACGAAGCAATGAATATATGAAGAGATCTCACCAAAATAGGTATAAGCACAATTGCTTTAATTAGCTTAAAAGGATGCTTTAAGCAAGATCTTAATATACATACATATCGTCGTTTAAAGTACAAAACCGCAACAAAATGCAAAACCGCGTATCAAGATAATGCAAAACTGCGTATGTGGCGGCATAAATTATTTTCTAGAGAGTAAAAACACTTATATTTCAAAATGGTTCTCTTTTTTATAAAGCAATCGCATTTCTGGCTAGTATATTTCAGGACGAAGCCAAGAGCTTGTGTGAGCAAATCCAATTTTTGGCAGCAAATGTCAGTTACGCGGTTTTGCAGAATGACGATACGCGGTTTTGTACTTTAAACGACGATATATGTAGAGTAAATTATACTCTTTCTGTAGTAATCTCTTTCATATCACATATTTTCATTTGTTAATTTAAAAAGAAAGAAGATTTCAATGTAGTTTAAAAAACTAAATTTGATTTATTTAAGGAAACTTTTATGAATTTTACTGAAAAGACTTTAAATACACTCTAAAAAATTTTGTTTATTTGCGCATATTGAGAGAGGTAACCGGTTTCCTCTTTTAATGTATGCAAATGTGCAAGCCGTGTAATAAAATTAATCATTGCCTGTTTATTTTTACACAAAATGTTTAAAATGAAGTAATGTTTATTATTAGTAGGAAATGTATTTGTAGTTTGAAAATTTTTGCAATTTTAAACATTCTACATATGTGTATTTATGTGTATATTTTAAAGATCTCAAGTTCAAAGTCAAATACTGAACATCCTATACGTATATTTATACAGACTGGAGTTCCAGTTACTGTCGAAATTCGACAGTTTTTCTAGTTTTAGAAGCCGTGGAGAGGTTTTCTAACTTAACACGTAGCGATACTTATACGGTACAATTTAACTAATCGGAAATTCTTTTGCTAAAACGTAACTAATGTTTTTTTTTATCTGAGAAGGTCTTTGGAGGACTTCGGCAGGACTTGGAACTGACCCGATACATTCAAGTTTATCGATGAATTTCGATGATTTGACACATATCGATAGTTCGATGAATTTCAAGAACACTAAAATTCGATAACTCAACAAAATTCGTTAACTCGACCAATTTCGATAACTGTGAAATTCGATGGCTCGATAAATTTCGATAACTCAAAAATGTAATAGCTTTGGATACCTTTATAAATTTTTACTTATGACATCTCCACATTTCTCGAAAATTATCTAAACATTTTGATAACTCGTTACACTCTGTTAAGACGATTAAATTCGATAAGCAGTGATAAATCAATAAGCTTATATAACCTTGAAATTTCGATAAATCGATAAATTTTGTAAATTCCATAAATTTTACTTTGTTGAACCAACCAATTTCATTAGATCAATAATTATCGATAACTCTGTAAGTTGAAAGAACTCCATGCATTACGACTCCTCGATATATTTTGTTAAGTCTATAAATAATGATAATTCAATAAATATCGATAACTTGATACATTTCTTTAACTTGACAAATTTCGTTAATCCCACACGTTTTTATAGCTCGATAACTATCCGTAAATTTGGGCAACTAAGTTTCTGTGTCTATAAATTTCGACAACTCAGTAAACATTGATCAGTTTGAATAATTCGATACGTTGCGATAACTCAATAAGCATGGATAAATTTCGATAATTATAAACTTCGATGATTCGATAAATTCAGTAACCTTTATGGCTGATTTTATTTCGATTGCTATCTTTTAACCTAATTCTTATGTATTTCTCATTGTCTCCATTTTCGCCTTTATCTCAATTTTCGTCTTTATCTTCACTTTTGCCTTTTTTTTGTCTTCATCGTTATCACTTGTTTCTTCATCTTCATATTTATCTTTATTTCAAAGTTGAGTTTCAAACACGAAGTAAAACAAAATGCGAAACAGCTTAAATTGAACAGGTTGCAAAAACAACCATACACAAATATGGAAATTTTTAAACGACGATTTTCAACCAATTTCGAAACTATAAAAACTATCCTCATCTACAGAATGTAATGTAATGTCATGTAATGCCATGTCATATCATACGATGATATATCATATGATCTCAAGTCATGTGATGTCATGTCATATAATGTGATGTCATATCGTATGATATCATGTCACGTGATATCGTATGATGTGATATCATATTATGTGATGTAATGTCATGTGATGTCTCTTCATATCATGTGATATAATGTGATGTCATTTAATGTGATCACATTCCATGTTCTGATTATTATATGGATAACCCTGTTGATAACTGTGCCGATAAAAATACCGATAACAATATCCATAAACATATAGAAAAATACGATTGCAAAATCGATTAATTCATCGATAAATATAACAATCATCAGTATCGATTATTGTACATATCGATAACAATATAAATCAATTATTTAATCGATTATTATACCGATAACAATATCCATTATTGTATCGATAACAATATATATTATTATATTGATTATTATATCGATTACAATAGCTGTTAATCAATAACAGTATCGATAACAACATCGATTATTTTATCGATAGCAATGTCGATTATTATATCGATAAAAATATCGGGTTTTATATCGATAACAATATCGATCTTCATCCTCATCCTTTTCTTCATATTTATCTTTATTTTTGCATATTCCTCTTCACTTTTACCTTAAAGTGTTTAAATTTGCTTTGATCTTCGTTTTTGCCTGTACCTCTAGGCATCTTTGTTTTTGTTTTTATTCTCAAACCGTTAAACCGCTGGGAACCACTTCCATGTGAATTATTCCCCTTGAATTTGACAATTTACTCCCAATCAACCAACTGCCGCTAAAGAAGTTTACTTCATAAATTCAAGAAATGATCTTACCCTTTTAGTTACCCTGATTCTTACGTATCTGTCATTGTCTCCATTTCCGTCTTTATCTTCACTTTTGCCCTTTTTTTTACTTCATCGTTCTCATTTATTTCTTAATCTTCATATTTATCTTTATTTCAAAGCTTAATTTCAAATGTGTAGTGAAACAACAGGCGAAACATGTCAAATTGAACATGTTGCAGCAACATCTATACACATTTCGAAAATGTTTAAACAACGGTTTTGGCCGTAATTTTCAACCAATTGTGAAACCATAAAAATTCCGCTCATCTACGGAAAAATGCCTTTCCAACGGAGACAAAATTTATGTTAGCGTATTAATATATAGATTCTTGTTGAAAAATAGATACTTTTCAGTAGTAGTTTTACGTGCTCTTTTTAGAGTGTACTTGCTATTTATTATATTTACTCTGCAAAATACTTATGCACAAAAAATTTACTTTATAAATTGAAATTACAAATGTTTGATTTTATGCACATGTATTCCAAGTCCTTAGAATGGGTTAAATTATGTATTTTTCATAAAAATGTTTGGTTTTCTTACAAGTTATGAGATGTACATGTAAAAAAAGAAAATTGGATACATTTGGATACATTTTTGGCTTGGTCAGGGATACGTTTTCTTGAGACGGCGCGGCACCACTGATTGCATTTACCGCAACAACCGAAGCAAACATATGTATGTCTGTGCATTTGTACAGGCTTTACACTTACGCTCATTCGACAAAATAAAAAACTCACGGCGCACATATGCATACATACATACAGTAGTAGGCACATTAGGGCTGCCCTCACAAATCCGAAAGTGGACTTTATTTTAAATTTAAAAATATCGTTACGTGAAAACTTTAGAAGCAAATTGAAGTACAAAGAATATAATATTATTAGTTCAGCACAACTCCAAAAGTAAATGTACAGTCGACTAAGCACGGAGAGTTCGCATGAATGTCAATACATGCCCCATACTGCTTCTAAAATCACACCAGTTAGTTCACATTAAGGGTAGCATACTCGAATAATTTATTAGATAAGGCATCTATTTCAATTAAAAGGTAAACCATTTGGGAAATAATTAATAACAAGTAACTCTCAAAGTATAGCACGAATAATAATTCAATTGAAGTTGATCAACCTTCTCACTAACTCCAAACTTGTTCAATCAAAAGTTTTCACAAACTCAAAACTCTAACGCAAGCGGAAAACTCACTCACTCAACCCCCTATTCTTATTCACTCGATAAAACCCACACATTAACAACGATGGAAGCACAAAAATATGTTCTTGAAGTCGACCCCAAGCATCCCTCTGACGCCAAGAAGAGGGAAAGCTCTAAGTCAAGAGTAGCCAAAGACTTTAAACGGTTTATCTTTGAAACAAATAGATTGGAGGTATTTTGCTCAAAATGGTCAGCATCCATGCTTTCAGACCAAACCGAATCAGTTTTGAAGGTCAAAATTTCTCAGCTAGATCAAAATTGGGAAATGGTATTAGATACTTACCAGTCTGTGTGCATTTCTGACTCTTATTCAAATCTAAGTGAGTTAATCGAACACAAATTCGATAAAGTCTGCGAAAGCTATCAAAATTGCAAAGCAGAGATGACTGAAGCGCTAGAAATCTCTAAACCCCAAAACTCAAGCTCAGACCCAAGCAACTCAACAGCTTGCAATAATAAAGGGGAATCATTTTTCTCCAAGTACCACCATGCGACACACAAGATTTTTACGGTGGATACGAGGAATGGCCTGCCTTTAGCGATATGTTCACGGCAGTGTATATAAGGCTCCCGAAACTCACTCCTGCCCAAAAGCTGTATCACTTAAGATATAAGACAAAAGGACAAGCAGGTGCGATTGTAAAACAGTACCCACTTAACAATGACAGCTTTGATATCGCATGGGAAGCCTTAAGATCGCGCTACGAAAATCGCAGAATTTTGGTGGATAATCAACTAAAAACCCTTTTCAGTCTTCAACTACTTAATAGTGAAAATAGTGGATCTCTGCAATAATTGGAAAATACTATCAACACCTGCCTCGCTATTTTATCCTCCCAAGACGTTTCAGTATCAAATTGGGACCCAATATTAGGGCATATATGCACCTCAAAACTTCCGGAAGAAACTCTAGCTTTTTGGGAACAATCTCTCTCATCGAGAAAAGATCTTCCACTTTGGTCC
>NW_023458557.1:12142571-12144207 GCF_013731165.1 Rhagoletis pomonella | reverse complement strand
GGACCAAAGTGGAAGATCTTTTCTCGATGAGAGAGATTGTTCCCAAAGAGCTAGAGTTTCTTCCGGAAGTTTTGAGGTGCATACATGCACTAATATTGGGTCCGAATTTGATACTGCAACGTCTTGGGAGGATAAAATAGTGAGGCAGGTGTTGATAGTATTTTGCAATTTTTGCAGAGATCCACTATTTTCACTATTAAGTGGTTGAAGACTGAAAAGGGTTTTTAGTTGATTATCCACCAAAATTCTGCGATTTTCATAGCGCGATCTTAAGGCTTCCCATGCGATATCAAAGCTGTCATTGTTAAGTGGGTACTGTTTTACAATCGCACCTACTTGTCCTTTTGTCTTATATTTTAAGTGATACAGCTTTTGGGCAGGAGTGAGTTTCGGGTGCCTTATATACACTGCCGTGAACATATCCCTAAAGGCAGGCTATTCCTCGTATCCACCGTAAAAATCTTGTGTGTCGCATGGTGGTACTTGGAGAAAAATGCCAGATGATTCCCCTTTATTATTGCAAGCTGTTGAGTTGCTTGGGTCTGAGCTTGAGTTTTGGGGTTTAGAGATTTCTAGCGCTTCAGTCATCTCTGCTTTGCAATTTTGATAGCTTTCACAGACTTTATCGAATTTGTGAGAGAGTCAGAAATGCACACAGACTGGTAAGTATCTAATACCATTTCCCAATTTTGATCTAGCTGAGAAATTTTAACCTTCAAAAGTGATTCGGTTTGATCTGAAAGCATGGATGCTGACCATTTTGAGCAAAATACCTCCAATCTATTTGTTTCAAAGATAAACCGTTTAAAGTCTTTGTCTACTCTTGACTTAGAGCTTTCCCTCTTCTTGGCGTCAGAGGGGTGCTTGGGGTCGACTTCAAGAACATCTTTTTGTGCTTCCATCGTTGTTAATGTGTGGGTTTTATCGAGTGAATGAGAATAGGGGGCTGAGTGAGTGAGTTTTCCGCTTGCGTTAGAGTTTGTGAAAACTTTCGATTGAACGAGTTTGGAGTTAGTGAGAAGGTTGATCAACTTCAATTGAATTATTATTCGTGCTATACTTTGAGAGTTACTTGTTATTAATTATTTCCCAAATGGTTTACCTTTTAATTGAAATAGATACCTTATTTAATAAATTATTCGAGTATGCTACCCTTAATGTGAACTAACTGGTGTGATTTTAGAAGCAGTATGAGGCATGTATGGACAATCATGCGAACTCTCCGTGCTTAGTCGACTGTACATTTACTTTTGGAGTTGTGCTGAACTAATAATATTATATTCTTTGTACTTAAATTTGCTTCTAAAGTTTTCACGTAACGATATTTTTAAATTTAAAATAAAGTCCACATTCGGATTTGTGAGGGCAGCCCTAATGTGCCTACTACTGTATGTATGTATGCATATGTGCGCCGGGAGTTTTTTATTTTGTCGAATGAGCGTAAGGGTCTGATTATGCATACTTCGCATAACTTCGCACAACCATTTGTACCAGAGCACTAAAAGTGTAACTTAAGAAAATGTGAAGCAAAATCTAAGCTCAACAGATCGCTAAGTTTTTAAAAGTTCTGCTAATTTCTGGGTAATAGAATACATACAAAATACATACAAAGTACATACGAAATTACAGTTTGAAA
>NW_023458557.1:12125679-12142471 GCF_013731165.1 Rhagoletis pomonella | reverse complement strand
AAAAACTAATTTGTGATTTTAGAAACCATCTGGGACTTATTGCCTGTCGTTATATAAGGTAGCATTAATATCACTGAGGACAGTTTAAGCTTAGGTGGACTTTTATATCGGAATCTCATCTTTGTGAAAAGTTTGCAGATAGAGGGTATTTTATTGAATATAAGCCCTCTATGTTTAAAATATATAAAAATTTTATTTCAACGTATACAAAAAAAAAAACCTACCTACTTTACAGCACGGCGGGAGACGGGGAAGGGGGGCCGGGGGCCGCGGCGTAGCGTGACGTGGTGTGCGCGGGGCGTCTTTCCAAGGTCGTAGTAAAACCCATTATATGTCTTAGCTTGGGCCGAAAATCCTCTTTTTTAGAATTTTGATTGGTAATAGTAAAAATATGGTTCATTATGCTCTAAAAACAATCTGTGTAAACTGTGAAAATTTTTGGTCAATATCCTACGCTCGCCCAAGTCCATCAAAGTTCAAGTACTAAAAAAATTGGTTTCTTAGCTAACTTCGATTCTCTACAAAAAAGGTCCATATACCAAATTATGTGGGACTAATACTTTCGAAGATTATTGCAATTTTAGTAAAAAAATTGTATTAATAATTGATTTATTAACTTTTATTTTTTTAACATATTGCACTTTGATGGACTTGGGCGAGCCTAGGATATTGGCCAAAAAATTCCAAATTTCACACAGATTTTTTTAAAGCATAATGAAATATATTTTTGCTATTACCAAACAAAATTCTAAAAAAAGCTGATTTTCGCCCCACGCTAATATATATGTGTGCATGGATATGAAATGCAGACCTTCGTTTTATTGAGTTTTCTTCTAAGTAATACATACATCCATACATATTCTTATTCCATTTTCGTGTGTATATTTTTGGTTTCTTATTAATATCCTTATAATGGCGAATCGAAACATTTAAAAGAAATAAACAATTTATATGTATTGTTTTTTCTGCTTTTCTTTACTCTCAGTCTTCACCAGACGCCCACTTTTCTCATTAGTCAATCTTATCCCCACTAAGTTCCATTTATTAGATATAATAAAGGTGACAGGTAATAAGGTCAACGGAAATAAGGTCAATTGACTTTATTTCCCACCCTGGTGCGAAATAAAGTCAATTGACATTATTACCTTTTCAAAAGCGAAATAAAGTCAACAAAAATTTGGAAATAAAGTCATTGACGCTATTTCCCCATTCAAATGGAAATAGCGTCAACAATGCTTAAAGTATGTCGATTCATAGAAAAAAATGTTGTTCTTACAATAAGCATTGCCCCGTAAGTGTTGTTTTTTAATAGATGAAAAAGGCTTTTGCCAAATCCTCAGTGTTGTGATATTAATCCACACACAATCATGAACTACCTCCAATAGATTCTATTAAAAAAAGAATTTTAATTACGAATATGTAAAAACACGATGCGAAAAACTAAACGCCTGCGCACAGCTGGAATACGAGAAATATTTGAAGAAAGAGTGGAGAAATGATCCATAACTTGCAAAACATTTTTCGTTTCTACAAAAATAAAGCGAACACTATTAAATTGAAGAAACAGTGCATGTTCAAAAACCCCGGAGGAGCACTGAAAGAATTCTGTGTTTTAAATTGGCATATTTTGAACGAATTCGGAATGTCTAAGGTGGAAAAGAACCCAACCTTTCTATAAGGAAGCAATTATAGAAAAAGAATTTTCTTACACTGTGGTTATGTCTCCGCCAGCAGTCGTTTAAAAGCAGCTAAGGAGAACGACGACACTATTTATTAGATGGCACATTCAACGAGCCAATGTGCCAAAATGCGGGTATAAACAATTATTGATTATTTAATATCGCAACCGAGATCATATAAGTTCATTGATTGGTTTTCACACACTTTTGAAACACAAATTATATGCTTTTTTACTGCAGACAAGTTGTTGCCTCAAAACACAGCAGAAATCTTCCAATCAGGGCTGCCAACTCTCCTTAGTTATGAGGTGCCATATTTAGGATAAAAAAAGTGCCAAAATGTGCCAAATAGAAAAATAAAAGTGCCAAAAAAGTGTGATTCATTTTAATCATTTACATTTAGCAATAAAATAAAGCCACATTTTCAAAACAAAAGTGCAATGATAAAATAAGATAAACCAGTTGATTAGCGTTTATAAATTAGAAAATATGAGTTGAGAAAAAGAAGTGCACGCAAAGGATTTCACAAAAATGTATTGAAATGTAATTTTTTTTACAAAAGTGCCATTTTGGCATTTTGTGCCAAATTGAAAAATTAAGTGCCATTTGAAGTAAAATAGGAACAAATGGCACGGTTTGAGTCAAGTTGGCATCCCTGCTTCCAATAACTTACAAATAAAAAATTTGAAATATCGAGGGCTTGAATTCATTAATACCCTCTATCTGCAATTTGCACAAAAACTAATTTATGATTTTAGAAACCATCTGGGACTTATTACCTGTCGTTATATAAGGTAGCATTAATATCACTGATGACAGTTAAAGCTTATGTGGATTTTTATATCAGAATCTCATCTTTGTGAAAAGTGAGCAGATAGGGGTTATTATTGAATATAAGCCCTCGATGTTTAAAATATATAAAAATTGTATTTCAACGTATACAAAAAATAAATCTACCTGCGCTACAGCACGTCGGGAGACGGGGAGGGGGGGCCGGGGGGCCGCGGCGTAGCGTGACGTGGTGTGCGCGCCGGTCGCGCGGGGTACGCGGGGCGCGGTGTGGCGCGCTGACGCGGGCCGCCGCGAAGTTAAGCAAATTTAATGTTTGAAAGAGAAATAATGTCAATTGATTTTATTTCGTTTTTAAAAAGGTAATAATGTCAATTGACTTTATTTCGCACCAGGGTGGGAAATAAAGTCAATTGACCTTATTTCCGTTGATCTTATTACCTGTCACCATAATAAATAAACGCAATCATTATAATAAAATAACATGCAGATACACCATTATACTGAAAAATGTACGCTTGGAATGTACTTTACCTACACGTATGCATGTATGTAATTTACATATATGTATGTACATAAATATATATTAACACCACAATTCATATATTTGTGCATATTCCTACATTCCTTCCAACCGAAATGCATTTGCTTGCATTACTTACATATCATCGTTTAAAGTACAAAACCGCGTATCGTCATTCTGCAAAACCGTGTAACTGGTGTTAGCTGCCAAAAATTGGATTTGCTCATACACGCTCTTGGCTCAATCCTTATCCGTTCGTCCTGAAATATACTAGCCAAGTATGCGATTGGTTTATAAAAAAGATAACCATTTTGGAATATGAGTGTTTTTACTCTCTAGAAGATAATTTACATAATTCAAATACGCGGTTTTGCATTATATTGATACGCGATTTGGCATTTTGTTGATACGCGGTTTTGTACTTTAAACGACAATATACATATGTACGTATCGTCGTTTAAAGTGCAAAACCGCGTATCAACAAAATGCAAAACCGCGTATCAGAAAAATGCAAAACCGAGTATGTGAACTTGTAGAAATTATTTTCTAGAGCGTAAAAACACTCATATTTCAAATTGGTTCTCTCTTTTATAAAGCAATCGCATTACAGGATAGTATATTTCAGGATGAACGGATAAGGATTGAGCCAAGAGCTTGTGTGAGCAAATCCAAGTTTTGGCAGCCAATGCCAGTTACGCGGTTTTGCAGAATGACGATATGCGGTTTTGTACTTTAAACGACGATATGTAAGTAATGCAAGCAAATGCACATTTCAAAATTTGTTTGTGTATTTTTTTTGTTTTGGGTGAACCATACAATTGTTTTGAGCTTTCTGTTATGTAAAATTTATTACCTGTAACAGGAGAAGAAATTTTTTTCAAAACTGCTACTTTTTCTGCATTTTGCACAAAAAAATTTAATATAATCAAATAAAAATTCAGAAATCAAGCTCAACTGGTCCATTGCAAATATTGTAAGCTTTCATAAAAAAATTATAATTAATCAAATGAAGTAAAAAATTAAGGCTTCAGTAAATTACGAACGCTAAATGCCGGTTTTGAACCACTGTGTAGCAGGGGGTTTACTGTTCTCTTTCAGTGGAACTGGAAACTCAACGTACAAGACAATCCTGGGCACAACTTTCCCTGTGCTTTGTAGATTGTACAAAGATAACCGATTAAATAGAAACCCTTAAGTCGGGTGCGAAGCAAACTGGCGAAGGTTTTCATTATATTTTATAAGGGATTTTTATTTTTCATATTCTTCGTTTAAAAATTTACCTCTGAAAAATGCAGAGCCGATTTAAAGGACAGATTAAGAAATAAAGGACAAAAGGTGTCCTTTATTTTGAAAAAAATTATAAAGGACAGGGGGTTAAAATAAAGGACTGTCCTTTAAAATAAAGGAGGTATGGTCACCGTAGCTATATGCATAGCAAAATGCATACCCAAAACAAACGCGAAAAATATCCCCCATACAACGTCGTTGGAAATTTTTCGCGATAAGTTTATCGCGATAAGCTGTTGTGAGTGATCGCGAATGGATTATTTGCATCGTTTTTCTCATTTATGAGAGGCCGACATCGGCAATGCTCGGACTTCTCATATTCGAGTGAGAGGAAATTTCTTTGCTTTTTTCGATCGCGAATGAAAAGCAGCGGACATTTTTTTGTCGATCGCATTCCGAATGTGAGAGATGATAAATTTGTTTGCATTTTTCACTCGCGATAAAAGAATGCAAAAATTGATTTGGAATATTATCTACCGCGAACGTGAGAGAATGTGAGTGAGAATTTCCGAACCCTGTATATTTCACTTAATTAGCCTTTAAAAAATATGTAAAAAGAGTTCTTGAGGGGTGAAAGTTTTTTATGAAAATTTGCATAAAGTTGGGAACTACAAATTTTCGGAGTTTTTGTTATATTATTAGCCATAATTTTGTATAGAGGGAAAGGTAATTGAATTCATTGGTCTTTGCTTTCCCATGTAATTTTTTTGTATCAGTCAAAAATTGAAATTTCTTTAAATTTGTATAGATTTTCTGGGGCAAACCGTAGTGCAATATGCATGAATTGAGCAAAAATCGAATGTCGATTCTCGAATTTTTTGAATTGATTCACGGACCGAATCGGAGCTAAAAAATCAACAAAAATCGAATAGGAAGGGCTCAGTTAAACGATCTTCGACTTAATCGATTTAAAAACATCTCTAATAAGCATTCAAATCTAATTTACTAAGCAAACAATTATTGCATTTTTAGGGGTTTTTGGCGGACCTATACAATAGAGTTACTATGAAAAAAATGGTTAAATAAAGAATTGGGTATTATTACTATGAGTCTCCAGAAGAGAAAAATTCCGGTTGAAAAATATTGATTTTCATGAATTCTACACTTTTTCTACAAAAAGTTATTTTTCCCACATAAAGTACATAGAAAACTTTAAGCGCATTGAGCGACCACTAAATAGTTTTTAATATCAAATAAAAAATAGGAATATATTTTTTCGGTATAGAACAATCCTAGGGGATGAGAGCATTAAAATTCCGACTATACTTTTCCCCACGTGCATTTTTGGCCCACCCTAATGTAAATACTTGTATTTTTTCATCCGAAAGCATTTTATGTATAACTAGCAGACCCGGCGAACTTCGTCCCGCCCAAAATTATTATATATTTTATTGAAACTTTTTGGTCCAACATTTTCACCAACAATTCACGTTTACGATTTCTATTGGCACGCTCATAGGCTAAAATTATGGTTTCGTGGTCGTTTGCCACTTAAATGACCTAACGAAAGCGTTATGGCCGTGAAGAAGTTCTTGAAATTCTCCAGTTGTGCGGCATTTCATAGCACGGTTATTCGCAAAGCGAAATAAATTTTTTCCTCTTCACTCCCTGGCGGCAACAATGACCCGGTTCTATAGTGAATGTCCTAGAAGCTTTACAGTATAGTTGGTGGCAATTTCAAAATGGGTGCGGATCATTGCTCTACAAAAATGCAATATACATCTACTTATTTCAGACGAAATACCTTAAAAGTTTGAATAATAATATTGGAAAATCACATCCATTGGGCCAATTGCAAAGCAGGAGCGTTCGATATACTCAATGGTGCAACAGCTCGATTTAATCTGACCTTCACGGCCCCTTTCTCACTTGGCTATTTTTAGAAATAACTTGACTTCAGCACCACTTGGCAGCACGTTTTTGCAATTGTATTGCATACATATTTAAAGCATTAGCCAAATCGGATCATAAATAAAATTTTTAGTAATAACTCAACTACAGCGCCAACTGTCGGATTAAATTGTGAAACTAAACCATCCAGAGACACACTCAAACACACACAAAAAGTTTCGTTAAAATCCGTACAACCATTTAGGAGGATTTCACTCACAAACACACCTACAGAAGAATTATAAATACATTCAAAGATAGCTAAAGGTCGGTACGTTTGTAGGCCTCACACCCCTTTTCAAATAGCCCAAATTTTCTCCATGAATATGGGCTTGATTTCATTTACATACATATCTGCAAACGAAGTTCCAGTACTGTAACATGAATACTTTCAGAGCTATGCAGTATAAAAATTCGATTTATATGGGAGGTGCCACGCCCCGCTTTCTTCATGAGTATGCGATTGATTTCGTATATCTCCATACCAAGTTCCAGAACTCTACCATGAACATTTCCAGAGATAAGCAGTATGAAAAATTTGGTTTGTATGGGAGATGCCACACCCCTTTTTACAATAGCTTAAATTTTTCTCCAAGGGTATGCGATTGATTTCGTATATCTCCATACCAAGTTCCAGAACTCTACCATGCACTCTTTCAGAGATATGTAGCATGAGAAATTCGGTTGGTATTGGAGGTGCCACGCCCCCTTTACATATTGATTTTTTTTAGCCTAAAACCATCCTTGGGACACGTGCGGCAGGTGGCAGTTTCAAAAAAATCGGTTCAGCCGCTCTAGAGCCTTGCGAAAACTAAAAAACGGCTTTCAAAATATATATTAGTTGAGATATATTATACATTATAATTATATTTTGACAGTATCCGTTGTTTCTGATTGGCGCATCTTGCTTAGTGACGAATTCGCCCCTTGATATGGTGGTTGCTCAAAGCTATTTATATTCGAAATTGCATGAAAACTGGAAAACAGGAATCTATAAGCTTATCCGGGCAAAAAGCTACCTAAGTACCGAATTTTAAGCAAATCGGACCATAAATTCGATTTCTTCGAATAGATCGGTCCCTGGTCCACTTCTCGGAAAACATGGATCATATATGCTAATATATGCTAAACAACTACCTACGTACCGAATTTTAAGCAAGCCGGACCGTAAATACGATTTTTTCGAATAGATCGGTCCCTGGTCCACTTCTCAGAAAAAATGAATCATGTATGCTAATATGTGCTAAAAAGCTACCTACGTACCGAATTTTAAGCAAATCGGACCGTAAATACGATTTTTTCCAATAGATCGGTCTCTGGTCCACTTCTCGGAAAAAATGGATCATATATGCTAAAAAGCTACCTGCGTACCGAATTTTAAGCAAATCGGACCGTAAATACGGATTTTAGAAATATATCGACTGCAGCGCCACCTATCGACATTAGTTCTATAATACTCCCAGTGATTATATGCACCTACCGTAAAAATTTCATTAAAATCGGTTGGGTACTTTTGACGCCTATAAAGGACATACATACAAACATTCATTTTTATATATATAGATGGATATAAACAGCGCGGGATTTCTGTTTTAACTTTAGTATAAAACGGGACTTAGGTTATATTTCGATGGGATTTTATTAATCCAGTCACTGGCAACCCTGGCACGTACAATGTTTCGTTAAGATATCTCAATTTTTACTCGAGTTATCGTGTGCACAGACGGACGGGTGGATGGAAAGACAGTCACCGCTCAATCGATTCCTCTTTTCATTCTGATCATTTATGTATACATTTGTCTATATCTATCTCGACTCGTTTTGCCTGTTACAAACAACCGTTATGTGAACAAAGTTATAATGCCCTTGTGCACAAGTGCGCTCGGGTATAAAAAATGTTGTAATCGGCACGCAAAAATTTAAATTCATTACCAACGATGCTTAAGTCGGAAATCTTCTCGCCTAGCTACTTTCATTTTGTACGAGAAGTGAAAATTTGTACACTTACATGCACCACAAGTTTCAGCTGTCCCGCCCTGTTTCCGTTTTGCACTAGTTCAGACATAGTTTTACCGGACTGTCTCTAAATTTTTCTGCAGGGTTGCTTCTCTTCATGCAATTGTTTGAGAGATTCATTGTATACCGCTAGATGAGTTAAGTGACTCATAGTTTATTCATGAACACATACACAAATTCAGCGCCTCTGCAGTTTTGCTTTGCCCCCAAGACCGTTTGCGACGTTAAATACATGCAGGCATGTTAAAAATAATAGGGGCATGACATTTTGACAAGCTTTGACTATTTTTCTTTTGTTTGTTTAATGTTTATTAATCTTTAAAAAATTATAGCTCAATATCTTACATAAACCATTTATGTCGAAATTTCAAACTTTGTAGAAAAATTCAATAAAATTTTACTACAAACCTTTTATTAAGAATTTTGAGATAATTCTAGTTTGCAGTTTTATACCCAATTAAATTCTTGCTAAGAAAGAAAAAGTCTAATTTGGCTAAGAATTCGCGTTGATTTTTGATAACTTTTTTTTGGGGATGGTGTAATTATTGTGGGTGACACCGTCAGCAAAAAAAAATATGAACAAGTAATTTTTAGCAAAAAAAGACCGACTTCAACTCTCATATAAAAAAAAAATATATATATATATATATCTCATGATCCATTGATCGGATCTTAACCAGATTAGTATGGGACCACCTCTGAGACACTACCTTTCCGATGCAAAAATTATCGAAATCGGTTGACGTGGTCCAAAGTTATGCGGTAACTTCCAAAAAAAAACATAAATAAAAAAATATTCCGACGAACTGATAACCTCCTCCTTTTTTGGAAGCCGGTTAAAAATCAACGCGAATTCTGAACCAATTGAAGCTTGCAGTTCCCTAATCTGGAATTTAATAGGTTATAAATCTGCATAATTAGAAATTCCCAATTAACTTTGTTGCTGTTGTAAACATTTTCCTGCTTTTCTGCAAAGTTTGAAATTTGGACTTATATGGTTTTTGTTAGATGAGCTATATTTTTTATAAAAAAATAATAAAAATTTAACCAACAAAAGAAATATACATATATCTATATATTAATACGCTAACATAAATTTTGTCTCCGTTCGTTTGGCGATTCTACCAAACCGATTTCAAAACCAAGAACACCGTTGGAAAGGCATTTTTCCGTAGATGAGCAGAGTTTTCATGGTTTCACAATAGGTTGAAAATTACGGCCAAAACCGTCGTTTAAACATTTTCGAATTGTGTATACATGTTGCTGCAACATGTTCAATTGGACATGTTTCTCCTGTTGTTTCACTACACATTTGAAATTAAGCTTTGAAATAAAGATAAATATGAAGATGAAGAAATAAATGATAACGATGAAGTAAAAAAAAAGAAGGCAAAAGTGAAGATAAAGACGAAAATGAAGACAATGACAGATACATAAGAATTAGGGTAACTAATAGGGTAAGAACATTTCTTGAATTTATGAAGTGAAACTTCTTTAGCGGCAGTTGGTTGGTTGGGAGTAAATTGTCAAATTCAAGGGGAATAATGCACATGGAAACAGTTCTCAGCGGTTTAGCGGTTTGAGAATAAAAACAAAAACAAATATGCCTAGAGGTACAGGCAAAAACGAAGATCAAAGTAAATTTAAACACTTTAAGGTAAAGGTGAAGAGGAATATGCAAAAATAAAGATAAATATGAAGAAAAGGATGAGGATGAAGATCGATATTGTTATCGATATAAAACTCGATATTTTTATCGATATAATAATCGATATTGCTATCGATAAAATAATCGATATTGTTATCGATAAAATAATCGATATTGTTATCGATACTGTTATTGATTAAATAACCGCTATTTCAATCGATATAATAATCAATATAATAATCGATATTGTTATCGATACAATAATGGATATTGTTATCGGCATAATAATCGATTAAATAATTGATTTTGTTATCGATTTAGTCATTTATATTGTTAACGATATGTACAATAATCGATACTGAAGATTGTTGTATTTATCGATGAATTCATCGATTTTACAATCGTTGTATTTTTCTATCTTTATGGATATTGTTATCGGTATTTTTATCGACACAGTTATCACCAGGGTTATCGATATACTAATCGGAGCATGGAATGTGATCACATTACATGGCAACACATCACATGATATTACATCACACAATATGATATCACATCACACGATATCACGTGACATGACATTATATGATATTACATCAAATTATATGGCATGACTTCACATGACTTGACATCACATGATCTGACATCGTATGACATGACATGGCATTACATGACGTGGCATCACATGATATGACATCATATGGTATGACATCAGAGGATATGACAACACACGACATGACATCCTATCACATCACATAAAATCACGCCACATCTTATCACGTCATCGCACCTCATCTCATCTACGTGAATAGAAAAAGAAAAGGATATAAGCAAAGATGTGAAAGATAAAAGCAAAGATGAAGACCAAGGTAAAGTTACCGATTTCCAAACCAAAAACACCGTTGGAAAGGTAATTTTCTGCAGATGAGGAGAGTTTTTATAGTTTCGAAATTGGTTGAAAATCGTCGTTTAAAAATTTCCATATTTGTGTATGGTTATTTTTGCAACCTGTACAATTAAAGCTGTTTCGCATTTTGTTTTACTTCGTATTTGAAATTAAACTTTGAAATAAAGATAAATATGAAGATGAAGAAACAAGTGATACCGATGAAGACAAAAAAAGGCAAAAGTGAAGATAAAGACGAAAATTGAGATAAAGGCGAAAATTGAGACAATGAGAAATACATAAGAATTAGGTTAACAGAGTTGAAATTTTCCGATAGGAATCGAAATAAAATCAGCCATAAAGGTTACTGAAATTTATCGAATCATCGAAGTTTATTATCGCAACGTATCGAATTATTCCAACTGATCAATGTTTACTGAGTTGTCGAAATTTATAAACACAGAAACTTAGTTGTCCAAATTTACGGATAGCTATCGAGCTATAAAAACGTGTGGGATTAACGAAATTTGTCAAGTTAAAGAAATGTATCAAGTTATCGATATTTATTGAATTATCATTATTTATAGACTTAACGAAATTTATCGAGGTGTCGTAATGCATGGAGTTCTTTCAACTTACAGAGTTATCGATAATTATTGATCTACTGAAATTGGTTGGTTCAACGAATCGAAGTTCATGGAATTTTCAAAATATATCGATTTATCGAAATTTCAAGGTTATATAAGCTTATCGACATATCACTGCTTATCGAATTTAATCGCCTTAACAAAGTGTAACGAGTTATCAAAATGTTTAGATAGTTTTCGAAAAACGTGGAGATGTCAAAAGTAAAAATTTATAAAGGCATCCAAAGTTTTTACATTTTTGAGTTATCGAAATTTATCGAGCCATCGAATTTTACAGTTATCGAAACTGGTCGAGCTAACGAATTTTGTTGAGTTATCGAATTTTAGTGTTCTTGAAATTCATCGAACTTTCGATATGTATCAAATCATTGAAATTTATCGATAAACTTGAATGTATCGGGTCAATTCGAAGTCCTGCCGAAGTCCTCCAAAGACCTTCTCAGATAAAAAAAAATTGCTACGTGTTAAGTTAGAAAACCTCTCCAAGGCTTCTAAAACTAGAAAAACTGTCGAATTTCGACAGTAACTGGCACTCTAGTATATATAATTATTTTTCACATTACTATATCGAGCTCTAACCTTATAGATACCTCCGGCTAAGACTATTAGATTGAGACAAAATTTGCACTGATTCGTTTAAAATAAAATCTTCGTGAAAAAATATTTTCTTGTGATTTTCGGTAGAATATATCCTTCTGCAAACATTTTTTTCGCATTTTTTCTACTGTTTTTTATAGTAGTTTTTATGTTAGAACATTTTTGTTTTTCCCAAAATGAATGAAGTGTGTTTTTTTTATACCATTGAACTGACATGTGGTTTTGTTTTGAATTGATTATACTTGTTAGCCATTACAAAAGACGGAAACCTAGTTTTATAAAATATAATAAGATATTACATGACTATATTCCTGAAACAAAGTGTGATACTGACATGTGGTTTTGTTTTGAATGGATTATACTTATTAGCCATTACAAAAGACGGAAACCTTGTTTTATAAAATATAGTAAGACATTACATGACTATATTCCTGAAACAAAGTGTGAAATATTTAAAAAGTGACCTTTTTACACAAGTTTTTTTTTAATTTTTTCCCAAAAATATTAATACCAAAACTAGAAGTTCCCAATGTATTTTTAAGTTAAATTTTTAATTACATTAATTTCACTAAACAAAAATGTACTAACTTTGGGTTTTATTATTTTTCGTCCATATTTGTGTGCCATTAAAAATTGTTTGTTTTTTATAATAAAGGAAACTAGTAATAATCGCCGTAATTCAGGGTGCTCCGTGGTCTAAAAAATGTGATTATTTCTTTTTTCTAAAAACCACATCCATTGGTATTTAACTTTAACTTTGGTATTTTGGCAAGATCGTGCTCTACTCAGTACGTATTAAGGCATCCAATGCCGGACCATTTTGTGAATCCCGGGATTTCGGGATCTTAAATTGGTAATACCGGGATACCGGGATACTTCGGGATATTATTACCATTAATTAAAATATGCTAACAAACTAGTTTTGTAGTCTTTCTTTAGTGCGAATACTATTTAGGAATAAAAATAAATTTGTGTTTCTAAGCAAAGAAATATAAATGTCTTTATATCAGTTTAAAAAGCTAATTACAAATTGAATAAACTAAAAACTTTGGAATTGAATTTCATTCATATTGCAGTCATTTTTGATTTGGAATTTTTCGTGATTCTGACCATTCATGTACTTCTTCAAATCGTACACTGAGAAAAAAAAACGCGTTGTAAGAATAAAAAAATTTTATTTGATTACCGTTTAAAAATGTTCGTTTTTAAATCAAGTGAAAAATCTTAACAAAATGGATTTTTGCATTATACATACACTACGTATAATGGAAATATTCAAATCAAATACGCCCGTATTAAAATGAAGCATTTTCACTGCACCGATTCTTTTTCATATGTAATCAAGAAAGCATATGTATACCAGAGACCGGCTTTGAGTACTAATAAAATTAGTGTACTTATTCATGATCCATAAAAATTAGTGCAAATGAGCACTTACACTAATTAAAAAAATTACTAAGAGTAATTTCCACCAAAACAAGAACACACTCAAAATATACTAACTCTTATTTGTGGCGGCAATTTTTGTCTCTATCGAGTATAGTCTACCCAGCTGGATTTTACTCATTTGGTCGAGTGAGAGGCTGAAAATAATTTCAATGAGTTTAATATTATTTGTGTTCTGCTTTGTTCTACATCAGTGTTGGCATTTTTGGTACAATTGTACTTTTTGATACAATTTCGTTTACAACGCAGTACTTTATAGTACAATTTTGTGATGAATACTATAAATATATACGTAGCTCTGAAAATTCACTGCGGGAATTCGTTTTATCTTTTTGTCTTCGCCTTCTCGTTTTTGCCTTTGTAAGTTTTGAAAAAAGGTTTTGAAATAACCATTATAACATAGCAAAAGGTGTGCTATCAACCTCACATTCCTAGGCAAGTTTTGAAAGAATATTTTCGATACTAAATCTTATTAAAACAAAATGTCGAAATCAGCTTCATATAGTTAGAAACAGTGTCATCGTTAATTCTTTATGTTCTTAAATATTATAACTTCACGACACTCATATATTGACTAGAGTTGACTATTTATTTTATTATTTTTTAATTCTAATTATGTGTTTATAAAAATATAGTTAATTTCTTAACAAAAACTGTATGAAAATAAGTTTAAATCTTTGAACAACATTAAAAAAATCGACAAACTTTCGTAAAAATTTCGAGCTTTCTATTTTAATTTTAGTATAATAAAGTGCAAGTCTAAAGCAGCTGGAATTTGCCGTCAATGTCATATTATCTAAGCGCGATTTTTTTTAACGAAGAAAATGAGCAACACCTCCATCAAAAAAAATATATATATATATTAAAAATCAACGATAAGTCGCAGCTATTTTAAACTTGCACTTCATTTAAATTGATCGGACTACAAACGGCATTCTCAAAACATGTATTTCTAGGAAATCGAGTTAAAAGCCCGAAATTTTTACGAAAGTTTGTTGATTGTTTTAATGTTGCGCAAAACTTGAACCTTGGGGTTTTCTTAAAGTATAAACTGCATTTTTTATAAACAAATAATTAAAATTTAATAATTTTAAGATAAATGGCCAATTTTGTCAATATGTGAGTGTCGTAAAGTTTTGATAAGCACTTGAAATACTAAAAATAAAATGTCAAACTTTAGTACTGAATTCAAAGAAGATGTCTCCTTTATCCATGCATAATAAGTTAAAAAAATTTGTTTGTTAAGAAGTGTACCTTAAAATATGTGCATACACATTTATGTTCAAAGTGTAAAATGTACCTACATAAACTTTCCCATGAATACCACCAAATCATTGATCTTGAAGGGAATCTAGTATGCATGTACTAAGAAAATATATGAGCAAATTAAAAAGTCGATGCAATTTACAGTCGAAAAGTATAGTTTTTGTATAGATTTCGTACTGAAGGAACAATTTCATTTCCCAACACTGTGCGACATGCGGGCGCCACCGTAAACAAGTGTGAGCTAAAAGTGAGAGTGTGTTGGTGTGCCTTCGCATGCTGTCGCTTTCTCGTCGTTTGTACATGTTTTGTTGCTATGAACGACGAAAATTACTAAATTCACTAAAATCACTCAACTGAACTATTGGTGCTTCTTAGTCGACGTTCAGACACGAAAACTTTTGTTGCGGAAACTCGAAGCATGTAGGGGAGAGAGCGACGAGGAAAGGGGGCGGGTACCGAGTCGGGAAACACGCTTTGTGCTCTCGTTCGTCTGAGTAATTCAAGTTGGCGATTCACAGCTGACAACAACAATTGCGTACAAAAGAGTTTCTGTGTGTGAATGCAAAGGGCAACACCAAAAGAGAAATCGCCGATAATAAGAAACTCGAGTTTCCGTGTGTTTGAACGCAGACTTAGCGCTCCTACTCATTTCGGTATAACTAATTTGTTTAATGGCTCAATGAGAGAACTTATCATTGTACATGGGAAGCAACGAAAAGATCAGAAGAGACAAGAAAACTTGAAACGAATTGACGGTACGGAGGTATCTGTACTCTTCCCCTCTCTTCACACCTTCTTCGCCTACGAAAGAGCAGACTTGAAAGTAAGACTTGACGTGTCTGAAAGGGGACATGCTCTCGCTTTGTGTGCCGAGCGTAAAGTAGTGTTAGTGCATATGTGTGAATATTCTGCAATGACCCTGTGGGGAAAATCTCTAGTTCTGAACTGGGGCGCTTCTAGTACATTTAGTCCCAGTACTGGTTCGCGATAAATCTCTTTTGCATGCAAGCAACTGGCGAATTTAACATGGCGATGTCCTAGGAAGTGTCAATTGCCCCCCGCCGCATCACTTTTTCGATAGTTCCGAACTAGTCCTAAATTCTATAGTTGCGAACCAGTTCTAAAATCGACAGACGAAAGAAAAAAATATCATGATTTTTCAATCTTTTCGGTTCTTCCGTGTGCGATTTTACATTATTTTGAAAGAAACGTTTTTTCAATTTGAAATTTAATTTGTTTGAATGATTGTAAGAAATGTACGTTTACTTACCTTACTGTAAGCTGACTTTGCAGAGGTGTTCGCTGTTATTGGTTAGATTCCAGATGCCCCAAGATGTTAATATGTTAACACAAAGCTTTGTTTTGTATTACCAAACTATGAAATAGCATCTGCGAAGCACAGAATAGAAGCGTATTTGAACGAAAAAGCCGCCGAACACATATCTATGTAAAGTAAACAAGCCCCCCGCTGCATCCATACTCAAATTTAAAACGAGGTGGGTTAGTGCTCTTTCATATGCGTATTTTTTTAAATTTAGCACGTTTTTTTTTAATTCTAAAATTTTGTTCCCTCAATGTATATCTCGGGCTCTACTCATCGTAAAGTCTTCATCTTAACGTCGTTTTGAAGATAAGCAAACGGGCTATGATGGTTGTGATTGTCTTAAAATTAACTTAGCTATTAACAGTTCAACTCTTTTAAGTTGATTTGCATAGTAAAGGCCAGTAAATTTGGGATTTAAAATTACACCATCGTAATCCTTGTTTAATTCTCTATAAAAACGTGTTGCACAAAACTGGGAGTTTTTCAATAACTATTTTTAAAATATTTTTTTTTATTACGAGGTGGTTTATTTTGTGAGAGTCAACAATGAAGTCTCTACGAAGAACAGAACCCGAGATATAACAATTTGAACAAGGGCATGATTATTTAGTCAGAATAACGAAAAAATCCAAAAAATTACAGATCATATATCATATCCGAAGAAAAAGGGAAAAATTAAAGTCAATCGAAATTCTGACACTAAATTTGGTGTCCGATATGAAAAAGAATGCCTCATATATATAGTATATATGTATATTATAACATAGAATAATAGTAGTGTTAGAATTGTAATA
>NW_023458557.1:12103836-12125579 GCF_013731165.1 Rhagoletis pomonella | reverse complement strand
ACGATATTAACATCGGAGGTATACAATACTGTTGGCGTGACGGTCGCAGTTGGAAAACTGAAACCGTTTGCCTCTAAAATCCATATATATATATATATATTAATTTACATCTACATATACAATTGTATTAAGGTGGTTTATAATACATAATTCGGTGTTACTGTATGTGGATGAATTCAGCGTCTTTAGAAGGTGATGAGGTTGCCACCATTCCCATCGTGATCATAAGTTATTAGAAGCAGGGATGCCAACTTGGCTCAAACCGTGCCATTTGTCCCTATTTTACTTCAAATGGCACTTCATTTTTCAATTTGGCACAAAGTGCCAAAATGACACTTTTGTAAAAAAAATTACATTTCAATACATTTTTGTGAAATCTTTTGCGTGCACTTCTTTTTCTCAACTAAAATTTTCTAATTTATGAAGGCTATTCAACTGGTTTATCTTATTTTATCATTGCACTTTTGTTTGGAAAATTTAGCTTTATTTTATTGCTAAATGTGAATAGATAAAAGGAATGACACCTTTTTTGGCACTTTGATTTTTCTATTCGGCACATTTTGGCCCTTTTTTATCCTCAATATAGCACCTCATAACTAAGGATGGTTGGCAGCCCTGATTGGAAGATTTCTGCTGTGTTTTGGGGCAACAACTTGTCTGCAGTAAAAAAGCATATAATTTGTGTTTCAAAAGTGTGTGAAAACCAATCAATTCACTTATATGACCTCGGTTCCGATATTAAATAATCAATACTTGTTTATACCCGCATTTTGGCACATTGGCTCGTTGAATGTGCCATCTAATAAATAGTGTCGTCATTCTCCTTAGCTGCTTTTAAATGATGTCGTCACAAATTGCTGGCGGAGACATGAATACAGTGAAGAAAATTCTTTTTCTATAATTGTTTCCTTATAGAAAAGTTGGTTTCTTTTCCACCTTATACATTCCGAATTCGTTCAAAATATGCTAATTTAAAACACAGAATTCTTTCAGTGTTCCTCCGGGGTTTTTGGACATGGACTGTTTCTTGAATTTAATAGTGTTCGCTTTATTTTTGTGGAAACGAAACATGTTTTGCAAGGTATAGATCATTTCTACACTCTTTCTTCAAATATTTCTCGTACATTACATATTCGTAATTTAAATTCTTTTAATAAAATCAAATGGTGGTATTCCATGATTGTGTGTGGATTAATATCACAACACTAAGGATTTGGCAATAACCTTTTTCATCTATTAAAAAACAACACTTACGGGGCAATGTTTATTGTAAGAACAACATTTTTTTCTATGAATCGACATACTTTAAGCATTGTTGACGCTATTTCCATTTGAATGAGGAAATAGCGTCAATGACTTTATTTCCAAATTTTTGTTGACTTTATTTCGCTTTTAAAAAGGTAATAATATCAATTGACTTTATTTCGCACCAGGGTGGAAAATAAAGTCAATTGCCCTTATTTCCAAAAAAAAAACAAAAAACAATACCAAAAATCAACTAAAATTTAATGGGCTGCAAAACTTCATTTTAAAAATTTTTATAAAAAGTGTGAAGAGAATGTTGCAAATTTATATGGAAATTTATTGAATTTTCCCGAGTTTAGCACAAAGTTTAACAATTTTATTTTTATTTTTTTCATATATTCAGTATAAACTGTATTTGTATAAAGTTTAAAAAAGGTTCATGCATTATGAAAAATTCTCTGTGCTTTAGTTGAAATAAGTTGTTTTGTTTTCTTGGCGTACGTTGTAATGATCTCATGATCTCACGTTTTTGTCTGTCAAAATAAAATTTCACTACATCCTTTCGCACGTCGAAATGAAAGGGAAGGGAGCGAGAGACCCTCCCTAAAGTGTCCCGGTTTGGCAACAGAGATATCTGGCAGCCCTATGTATGCATAACAAAATGCATACCCGAAACAAACGCGAAAAATATCTGCCATACAACGTCGTTGAAAATTTTTCGCGATAAGCTGTTGTGAGTGATCGCCAATGGATTATTTGCATCGTTTTTCTCATTTATGAGAGGCAGACATCGGCAATGCCCGGACTTCTAATATTCGAGTGAGAGGAAGTTTCTTTGCTTTTTCGATCGCGAATGAAAAGCAGTGCAAATTTTTTTGTCGATCGCATTCCAAATGTGAGAGATGATAAATTTGTTTGCATTTTTCACTCGCGATAAAAGAATGCAAAAATTGATTTGGAATATTATCGATCACGATAAATCTCATAAATGAATGAAAACGAATAATCATAAATGAGAATTTCCGAACCCTGGAAATATAGAGTCAGCGAATCCAAAATAAAAAACAAAAAAACGTCCGCATTGCATAAAATATATATACATATAAAAAATTAATTCCATTATGCTGGATGCGTAGGGGAACGCATTAAATGGTAAAAATGACAAAGAAGGGCATTAAAAAAGTATCGTGTCATTATGTGAAAAAAATAATCATTAAGTTCATTTCCACCTGAAATTATTTTAATTGGCATACATTTTTTGTCATTTCAATGCCTAGTGGAAATTCGACATTAAATTCCTTAAAATATAAGTTAACTTTGAAGTAAAACGTAAACTTTTTTCTCAGTTGTGTTAAAAAAACAAAACAAGGCATTAAATGAAAAAAATTGATCCACTCCGTTGGGCATTAAACACAACCCGTGCCATTGTGTTTGTTTCCACATAGCCATAGCATTTTCAAAATGGCATACATTTTTTGACATTTCGTTGCCTGGCGGAAATTTGGTTTAAGAATTTATGAAGTTTCTGTTGAATGATCATATCATTGTCTCAGTATAGAAACACCTTATCTAAAATCTTGTTTCAAATATTGAACAATGAATGTATCGCACGTTTACTAGTATAGTGGTGTAACTCAAAATTTACGTTTTTGGAGATTTTATTATGTAATTAATAAGCTTGATAAGTAGAATATGTTCAGTCCAACAGATAACCAAACTTCCCAAATATGGCGAAGATATGTGCCTTTCCATCCGTCTTTTTGTATACCAACTGTATGAAATGATAAAACTTTGATTGCGGTTTCCCACAAAATTGAAATTTTGAAATACATCGTTATATTATTAAACGTGCGGTATGTATGTTTTTAAAGTTACTTATCTATACATATAATAAAATTGTAACGGGTCGATGTCTGTACATTATAGATATTAAAGAAAAATTCATGTGGGGGGTCTTTATTAGAGCACCAGAAGCCAAATCAACCATTTTTAGAATTTTTGTCTGTCTGTCTATCTGTCTGTCTGTCTGTCTGTATGTTTGTTCGCGCATCACTCGAAAACGAATGCATGGATTTGAATGCAGTTTTCCCCGATGTGTTGCATGATGTCTAACTTAAAATATAGGATGAAAAAAAATTGGAGAGTTGCCACCTGTTTGAAAATCTGAGTTTAAGTAAATTGATAAGAAAAAATGAATTTTGCAATATGGACGTCAAAAGAAAGAAGGTGAAGAAGGCTTACAGCCAAAGATATTTTTTTAGAGTTGCCACCTGTTTAAAATTTAAATTCAATTTAATTTATAAGATAAATTGAATATTGCAATATGGGTATCAAACTGAAGGGGTTTAGGAAATTTTATTGCCGAAAATATTTTTAGTGAGGGCTGCCACCTGTTTGAAAAACTTTATTGTATTAAATTGATAAAATAAATGAAATCTAATATGGTGGGTTTTTATTAAAGCTACAGAAGCCAAATAAACAATTTTTAGAATTTTTGAATCTCTGTCTGTCTGTATATTTGTACGCGCATCAGTCGAAAACATGGAATTATATGCAGTTTTCACCGATGTATAGCTAGAGATCTAGCTTCCAATATGGAATAAAAAATTATAGAGTTGCCCCCTGTGTTTTAAATTTCAGTTTAGGTCAATTGATACGGTAAAGTTAATACTGCAATATGGCTGTCAAAAGAAAGAAATTTACAAAGGCTTACAGCTGAAAATATTTTTGTAGAAGATTGCCACCTATTTGAAAACTTTAATTTAATTTAATTGATAGCAATTTTGGCATCAAACTAAAGACGATAGGAAATTTTAATGCTGAAAATATTTTTAGGGGATTTGCGAACTGATTGAAAAATTGTATTCATTAAAATTTGTAAAATAAATGAAATATTGCAATACGAATATTAAACTAAAGAGGATAAGGAAGCTTACTTTTGAAAATATTCTTGAAGCGGGTTGCCACTTATTTGAAAACTTTAATTCAGTTAAATTTATAATATAAACTAAGTGTTGCCATATGGGTATCAAACGAGAGCACTTGAGAATAATAAAATTGCAACAGGCTGATATCTGTACATAATAGATGATAAAGAAAAATTAATAGGGGGTTTATTAGATCAACAGAAGCCAAATCTAAAATTTCGGTATGTTTGTCTGTATGTTTGTAAGCGCATCACGCAAAAGCTAATGTATGGAATTAAATGCAGTTTCCACCGATGTACATATTGCTAGAGCTCTAATTGAAAATATAGAATCCATTTTTTTTTTTGTTTTAGTTTATCGTCGATCATTATTCCTAGGTATTTGAACGTATTAACTTTTTCCAGCACGTCGTTGTTATATTTAGAGTTAGCAATGGAAATTTCGCCTTGATATAACCACAAACTTATTTTTTTTTTCTGTATGGAAGGTTTTTCGCTAAAAAAAATTAAAACTTTTCGTTGTTGCTCCCAAAAAATTAAGAAATCTGAGACGTCACGTTTTACAAGTTCATACAGTTCTCTTTACAATGTATTTCACTAACCTACTAAACGGCTGCACCGACTTGGTTCATTTTTGGCAACACCTGGAAAATAAAGATTCTGACCAAAAGTTTACTCGGCTCGGGATATTCCCAAAATTCTTATACAGACTAAAATGTAAAAAACCAATATATCTCTAAAACCAATTACGCTGGGAAACTGAAACTTAGCACTGATGCATATATTGCAAATGCATTGGGTAAGGGGGCGTGGCTCCTTCCTTCCATACAAACTGAACTTCTCATATAGCTTATCTCTGGAACTGCTTTCGCCTGAAATTCTACACAGCTACATGTGTTATCAATACCGTAGTTATGGCGAAAAGTGGTAATTATTGGAAAGGCTGGAAAGATATACATTTATGTAAACGCGCAAGTATCATTCGATTGGGAACCATTTTCTCCTAGATTTCTAAATCCCATTGAGCTATTGTATTTATGTGAAAATTTTGAAGAATTTTTTTAAATGTTTCACAAAGAATGGAGCTTTGCTTTTACGAGTTTCGCTATAAGCTGTCCTATCTACATACCTATTTGCATAAAATGGTAGCCGTTTTCGTTGTTCGAAATAAACTCATAAACCACTGAATAGAGTTCCGTCAGATTGTCGGAGGTTATCTTACATACATATATGGTCCAATTACATGCTACTAGAAAACTCGCTAGGTGGTGCTGGAGTAGAGTTATTTATAAAAATCGTATTTATTAACCGATTTCGTTCAAATTTTAAATGTGAGCTATGTACCTGTATGCTGGAAAATTCTTTTGATAAAAATTTACCCGATTAGTGCCGCTGGAGTTAAGGTTGAAATTCATAACACGTATTCATTTTATGGTAAGCAATGGTTTTGCAGAAAATGAACCCAATGGATGGCACTGTATAGAATGTAAATGTATAGAAACCACGTGTGGTTGGTCTGCTTTGGACCTTTGTTTAAGTTATACGAATTTAGTTTTCAGATGTCTAAATGAAGGATGGGGTTAAGTTTTTCTGACGCCCTCATGCACGATCATGCGGTCTTGCATCTACCCAGAAATAAGTTCATAAATTTTACCACGAATTGTAAAAGTGGTGAATTAACAAGGAAAGATTACCGTAGGTATATCAATTGCATCATTTGAAAGATACCTAAGAGATCACACGACTCATTTAGCAATGTACCGGAAAACTTTTCATCCTGTGGGACAGCGAGGATTCTTGGCCCTCCAATAACAGAAAACGCACTTCTGTGCTCTTGAGTTTCCCTATAAGAACTGTTATTGGCATACGCATCGCACCAATGTTGTAGTTGCAAGATCATACAAAAAGATTACGCATGCTCGGCAGAGATCTCACAGGTGGAAATAAGACCATCGGTAAAGCTCATGAAACCGAAAGGGATTGGTATTCCATATGGTATCACAGCGTTACTATTATTGGCCTATGTGTGAGGAGGATACTGCGCCTTAGTGGTTTCACTTAAGTCAAAAATTTTGACTTTACAGACAAATTTTGTTTTTAAACGCTCTTTTGCATTGGCCAATGCAAAAGCTCTTATTAGGCGCCGCGAAGTAAGCGGGCATTGGCTAGTGTACAATAAAAGTTTGGTCAGGTCGCTGTATTTTGTTTCTTTATAAAAATAAAGTAAAATACGTTATTTGACAAAATATATGAATCGATCTTTGGAGATTAATTTACTTTTTGACGTCTCCTTCCCCCTTCGATTATCTTTATTTCGATCTAACATCTCTAATGCTTATGCGCTTATTCTGATTATCTTTTTCGTTTTGATCTCAGTAAACAATAAAAAAATTCGTTGGCAGTTAGCATAAGAATAATGGAAAGATATTGCAAAACTATATATATCCATTAAATTTCGATATAAGAAATCTCCATTTACTGCCCTTTTTTACCCACCACCTCCCAAAGGTACATCGCTATTTTTACTTTTTTTAATAATAAAAGCACTAAAAAGTGGTCAACATCTGTGTATACCGCTATGCTTTCTAAAGACTTACAGTTAATTATTTTACATTCATTTAAACCAGCTTCAGAATATAGAAACTCAAGACATTTGAAAAAGCGTTTCAGCGAAAGTGCGAAAATCGGCCGTTTTTTACAACAAACATATGGCGCCGTTATGGCGTCGTTTCGCACAAACGCACAGCAAAGCACAAAACAAACGTTAATTTTTGCCTTTCGCATCTTCGCATCAAAGAGTGAACTGCCTTATTGATTCGAAATTTTTCTAATATATTCAAAATATGTACACAACTTCTCGAATTCCCCACACCCCTGAAAAAATCTTTGGATGGTCCAGTCTTTTTGTGATATATTGGAGTACTTACAAAAGTGTTCGTCTGTCATGCTGTAGCGTAGGGATGCCCAAATCAGCACATATGTATCGCGGGCGACTGTGCGTGCAAAACTTTGCACAGCGGTGCTTGGCAAGCGCGGATGCAAAAAGTTATCGGAAGGGGAAAGCGAAGTCAACAGAATAGTAAGATTGTATGTGTGACAGTGATGTAAAACGAGTGTGCATTGTGCCATTTTCGGCCCTTTCGGAAGCAGCCGGCACCTTGGGCACAATGGATTGATTTTCGGCAATATTTTTGCGTAACTCAATGCAACTAATAAATATTTCTTTCGGATCCGCAATTAAAAATATTTTTTTTACATTTAAACGTATGTGCTTAAACTGATAAATGATATAAACATAGAAACGCAAGCAGAAGAATCTCGCTTCCACATTCTGCATATGCGCTTAACATTTTTGTATAACAAATTTGTCGAAATTCGTTGAAGGTGTTGCACTTTTTCTTCCATACTGAAATTTGTGTACATCATTTATCATTGTCTAACAAAAACTATAAAATAAAGCTTGATTTAAAATATTGGAATAAAAAACAACAACGCTACACGCGCATTCATCCATATAACATAAAATGCGAACGTTCGTTATATGGAAGAAAGTGCGCAACACCACAAACAGAAAAATTAAAAAAATCAATGGTATTTTCTAGGCACTTCAAACTTGCAACTTATTATACTAGAATGAATGGGCTACAAACACCCAAAACATGTCTACAAATTCTAAACAAAAACTGTGAAAATTTGATGAAACTTTGTTGATTTTTTTCATTCTTTCAAGTTTCGATTTATTTGCAAGGTTTTTGTTTGACAATGAGCTACAATTTTATAAAAAAAAATATTAAAGTTATTTAAAAAAATAAAATAAATACCGGGAGACCGTGTAATTTTGTCAAAGATGAAGACAATGATGATAAAACATTAATACACTATATAAGTCAGTTCATATTAATGAACCTAAAATGAGATCACTATCGATAAAATGGAAATCCTCAAGGGAATTTTATAATTTCAACGCATGGAATTTACATACATTTTTTTACTTTCAACCGCCGAATTGCTCAATTACTTCTATTTCTGCAGGATCGCCATTAGGTAATTGCATTTCCAAAGATTTTTTCAAAATAAATAGCGATGAGGGATATTTCACCCGCCGCTGATAAGAAATCACAATCACCATAACGCACATCACTAATATTACTGTTCGCAATCACGTTTACATTCAAAATTACAATTCATAATTTCGTTTTGTAGCAAATATGAAATATAGATATATCCATTTACTTAAATGCAAACGGATTAAGAATCAAAGTGCTAGAAGAGATTTGAGCGTTTGGTACAAAAAGTATTTTTGATGTTGAAATTGTACTTAAAATCGGCAAATTTTACTTTTGTACTTTTTAAAATTAATTGTACTGAAAAAAGTATAATTGTACTTAAAATACCTACACTGTTTCACTGGCGTGACAAAGTACTTGCTGCAGCGATGCCAGATTTGAGCGTACCCAATTTTTTACCGATAATAACTCATGCTCTGTGTTCGTATAGAATAGTAGCTTATGTCGGAAGACTGGCTTTAGTATAATGAACCATTCGCAGCATACGATTGCGAAAGACTCACTCGCGCCGAGTCGTTGAAGAACTCTTGGAAAATAAACGTAAAAGAGGCAGTTGGGAAGCTAGCAAGTCAATATTCGTATAAAGTCTCATAAAAAAATTACCTGTGGTTTAAAGAATATAGGAAATGGGACATTTTACTAAAGCCAGCCTCCCGACATAAGCTACTATTTCATACGAACACAAATATATTCGTCTACAAATAATGTTGATTATTTTAATTAAGTCCTAAGAACCAAAAATCAATCCCCTCGCCAATTAGAACTTTTGCTTTAGAAGAAAAATATACATAGCACATTTACTCAATACTTGGTCTGGCATCACTGTTTGAGCATTGATGTGCTCAGCTCACTGTTGCCAAGGTCGTGCATTTTGCACTAAATTTAGTGCTTTTGGGAAACCAAAGAGCCAAAATAATTGGTTTCAATTCTTGGTGCGTTATTTAGTGATGCTTTCCTAATTTAAGCACATCGAATGCATACGTACATATGTATATATGTATATACTATACACTAATATTCTACATAAGATGGAATTCATTTACTGAATAAAATGTGAGGAATAGGTAAATTAAATATGTTTTGCGTTGTTATAAATGTATTGAAATTAATTTATTCATAAAAACGTGAGGAAATGGATATGTATATGCATTTTTTACTGAATCAAAAAAATTTTTAAACATGATAATAAAAACTTGGCGCTTTTGTTTTGGAAAAATTGGCTTTTTCTGGTGGCCTAATGCCACACTGGCTCAGTTGTCGCAAAAGTACACACACATACACGCATTTTTACTTGAAAAGAAGTATGTAGTGGTTAATATGTATACATTACCATCTCCGTACAGCTCACTTCACCTCGCATAGCTCACTCGCGTGCTCGCAGTTTGCCCGCGACGTCGACTGCGTGCACCTCTGCTGTGCATCCCTACTGTAGCGGACCAACTCGTGTATCTGGACCAGCTTATTGTTACACGATCACTGTTCGTGTTTTAACGAACTGTGATTGAATTTGATCAGTTGAAAGCACATTTGCATGTCTGGCTGTAGCTGAACGTGTAGAGATGCTCGCTGTTATTTGTTAGCTCCCAGCATATTCGGGTTCGAATGCCGTCAGAGGCAACATGTAATTTTTGTTTTTGGTTTTTATTAATTTCGAAAAAGCATCTGAGAAGTGAAGAAAAAACCGTGTACAAACAAAAAAAATATAGCGACAATGCCATTGTTAATATGTTGGAGTAGTTTTGTGGTACTCTGATGTAATGCAGAGATGGAGTATATGGTCCTGCCCTAGAACATCGCAATGTTAATTGGACCATATTTTTTATATGAATTGTGGTTAATTTTGGAGTACTCCTTGGCCCTTATGGTGTACTCTTTACATGCATGCATGGAGTAGTCGCGATTTTCGCAGGGACGTTTTCCTAACTTCAATCACTTCACATGTTTCCAGATTACTTTCTGTAGATATAACTCAAAAACTTGCTATTAAAATTAATTTCAAGTGAATGAGCTGTTTCTTGTTTATCCATTACTCACTAAATTTTATTGCTTGGTATGATACTTATGCAAAAAATCCCGTTTTTCGACAGAAAATCCCATTCGCCTTTTTAGTCCCGAAATCCCGCAAACTGGCAACACTGGTACGTGCACTTCTTTCGGGCGTAGGACGGGTGGTATTGAAAATGGGTAAAATCTCATCCCTACCTCCCATATAACTACTGAAAATTATTCACTCAAAATTGATATTTACAATAATTTTTAGACGAAAAATAAGAATATTATAAATTTTGGAAAATGGGCGTAGCCACGCCTACTTATGGTTACATGTGTATATCTTGGTAACCGCTGCACCAATTTCTTCCAAACTTGACACAGTTGTTAGCCTTGCCGTATACCAAACGGCCGAAAATTTTTAAAATCGGGCAATAACCACGTCCACATCCCATATAACGGTAGTTTGGAGAAATACGAAATCTACGATAAAGCAGCTAATATTAAAGCTAATTTATTCAAAATTGATGCTTGCGAAAATTCTTTACCAAGAAATACGTTTATAATAAAGTTTTGGAAAATGGGCTTGGCACCGCCCACTAATGATCACATATATGTATCTCGGTAACCGTTCTACGAATTTGTACCAAACTCAGTATGGTTATTCTGCTTGTCAAATAACAGGAAACGATTGAAGATTATTGAAATCCGAATAAAATTGAGGCCGATTTTCATATAACGGTAAATTTCAGAAATGCTTGTAAGTTTAATATTTCGAAATTTAAGAACGCTAATTTACTCAAAATTGATACACCCCGGCTTACCATGTAGCGGTAGCTTTCGGAAGGGTGAAAATCATTTATTTAATACTTGCGCCCGGTGTTTAATGTTCGGCTCCGCCCGAACTTAGACTTTTTACTTGTTTTTTTTTTTTATAAAATATGTAACAAACATGGAATCCGTACAAGAAAAAACGGAAAAAATATCCAAAAATCGAATCCTAAAGACGTTTTCTTATAAAAAAAAACTGTCCAAAACGGATCCGGTTGAAAAATAGTTGCAAAGTAATGCACTGGGCGACAATTGCCACCGGGAATGACATCGCCGTGTAAAACTGGACAGTTGAAAGCATTGCTTGGGTATTGAGCTTTAACTAGTACTATCGGCAAAGGGTCTAGTGCTACGCTAGTTCTGAGCTGGTCAGATTTTCTGCAGGGAAGCCAAACCAAGTGGAAGCGATCAGCGATTGTGAAAGATATTCATGTCACTAGTTCACAAGCAAGCCAAGCAGGGCTGCCAACTATACGTAGCTATGAATTGCCATATTGAGGATAAAAAGTGCCAAAATGTGCCAAATAGAAAAATAAAAGTGCCAAAAAGATGTCATTCTTTTTTAGTTCTACCCATTTAGCACAAAAATTAGAAACACATTCCTAAAACCAAAGTAAAATAAAACAGTTGTATACACTAAAGACATTAGAAAATTTTAGATGACAAAAGGAAGTACTCGCAAAGGATTTCCCAAAAATGTACTGAAATATTACTATTTTTCAAAAGTTCCATTTGAAGTAAAATAGCGCCAAAAATGGCACGGTTTGTACCAAGTTGACAGTCCTGAAGCCAAGCAATTGAGAGAGAGTCAAATTTTTTAGTGAGAACAAGTTTGAGTGAACAATGGAATGAGTCATGAGCAGAGGTGGGCACTACCACATACAACCCTCCAGTACTGCTGGAGTCAATCGCTACTTTTGAACCGCTACTGCACCGACTCCTAGGTAAGTAGCTACTCTATTAACCCGTGGTATTGCACATGGTAGTGCAGAGTCGAACCAGTCGTCAGCAGAATAGCGAAAAACTGCGACAGAGGGCGCCCATAAATCACGCAAGTGACTACTTTAGTAACTCCCGGTAGTGTAGAGAGAGCCGATGGTGACTACCGCCTAGGACATTGCCTTCTAAAAGAAGTAATCGATCAAATACACTGCAAGTAGTCGGTCGACAATTGACGGTGTTTATCAGATAGCTACCGATTCAGCAGTCCTGTAGTCACTCCCCCGTACTGCAGGGAAGCGTTCGCTAAAAGTGAGAATGTGTTAGTGTGCCTAATTCCCCTCCAGTACTGCCCCTCCAGTACTGGCGGAGTTAATCGCTACTTTTGAACCGCTACTGCACCGACTCCTAAGTAAGTAGCTACTCTATTAAGCCGTGGTAGTGCACAGGGTAGTGCAAAGTCAAACCAGTCGGAAGCAGAATAGCGAAAAACTACGACAGAGGTCGCCCATAATTCACCTAAGTGACTACTTTAGCAACTCATAGTAGTGCAGAGAGAGCCGATGGTGACTACCGCCTAGGACATTGCCTTGTAGACAAAGCTACGATTCATCAGCCCGTACTGCAGGGGCTGGAGTCAATCGCTACTTTTGAACCGCGACTGCACCGACTCCTAGGTAAGTAGCTACTCTATTAGCCCGTGGTAGTGCACATGGTAGTGCAGAGTCGAACCAGATAGCGAAAAACTACGACAGAGGGTGCCCATAAAATACGCAAGTGACTACTTTAGTAACTCCCGGTAGTGCAGAGAGAGCCGATGGTGACTACCGCCTAGGACATTGCCTTGTAAAAGTAATCGATGAAATACACTGCAAGTAGTCGGTCGGTAATTGACGGAGTTTATCACGTAGCTACCGATTCAGCAGTCCTTTAGTCGCTCCCCCGTACTGCAGGGTCCATTTGCATCTCATAGTTACGCTCTTGCTTGTATACGTACACGTGGTGGTTATGCTCTTTGAGCGTTTGCTCGTTCTCTGCCCATCAGTGTGACCAGGTTAGCCTTTTCGAAGCTAGATTTAGCATTTTATTGTATGCCATAGCCTCAGAAATTTAAATCAGACTTCGTGGCTTTTTTCTAGAATTTTTTTAAATTAAAATCTTCATAATAAAATTCGAACCGGAACTATAAAAATAAGTACCTAAGCTTCCTAAAAAGCTTCAATATTTCTAAAACCAGTATTCACCGTTGAAATACTACAATAAAAGGTTCCTTGAGAAAATAGTGTCTCCGCTACTAAGAATTTTGTTTTAAAACGTATTTTTGCAATTTGATTTTTGGCGTACTACTTGTGTACTATGATGTAGAAAATATTCAAATTTTTGCATTTTGCTTATCCTAAACGACTTTTGGTATATTTTTAAGTTATGAGCCGTTATTGGCCTGATACAGGCTATTCTGTGTTTTGACGAGAATTATTTAAGATTTTCGGACCTTATCGAGAAATAATGGACAAAGCAAAAAACAGAGATGAATTCGATATGATGAAAACTATGAACTAAAACGTAATCGCGAACATCCAGCAATGGATACGCAGCTGAAGAAGAAGAGAATCGAGTTTCTAAGGAATTAACATACTGACTTCTTTTTAACTTCAACCTTCATAGCGTATAACTTTTTCTAACCTTTTTTAAAAACGAATTTAGCTTCGCTTTTTGCGATCATGTGGTCACACTGATGCCCATGTCATGAGCATGAGAGCATATTCATAAGCTGAGCTATTCACGGCCAAACAGGTGCGCACTACCACAAGCAAAGGCCAAAGGCATTCGTAGCGATAGTGCGACGCAGAACACAAAAAAGGGTGAACAACAGCAACACTTCAAAGACGGGTCATCGCGCGAGTGAGTGTCGCAAAAAAGCGACAGCGCAACCAGATCATCGTAGAAAAGAGCAGGCAAATTGTTTGTTGCATATCTGCACCGTTGAGCATAGCAAAAATACATGGTGAAATAAACAATGTAAATCTTCAAATGCGAGATGTTTTGCCCACGGTGCAAATGAATTTTGTGATAAAGACCAAAAATGGCAAAATAGTGTTACGTGCAATACAAGAAGGAAATTTTTGTTTGTACACAGACAATTCTGAGAACAGTGCGGTTCATATGGTAATGGACTCAAACGCGAAATTGTGGCATGACAGGTATGGGCACTTAAACTTTCAAAGTTTAAAGATGCTATGGACGAAAAAGCTAGTGGAAGGCATGAATATTGAAAATGTGCCTACGAACATGAACTGTGACACGTGCAATCAAGCAATGTGATTTACCATTTCCAAACAAAGCTAAACATATGGTAAAAAGTGACTTTAATTTGGTGCTCAGCGATGTTTGGGGGCCAACGAAATCAGACTAGCATACAAACATAAAATAACATAACAACTTTTATTGAAAATAAGATCAGAACTGCTAAAATACGTCTATTGGGGTATTCACAACGGTATCGTAAGTGTCGTATTGTTGTATGTCGTAAACTTTAAACACCTAAAAAATATATTAAGAGGGTTCGCAAAGTACTATCAAAGTCATATGATGAATTTTCGCAGTGTTAAATAAATAAAGTGTTGATAGTTGGTTGTGGTTTAAGTTCTCTAAACATTTATTTAAGCTTTTAAAGTATACGAGATGAAACAATCCGACACTTATGACACCGTTGTGAATCCCCATATATTTCTGTTAAAGAACAAAAGTTTATCAACGATTTTTAGTTTTAAGCAGCATCTGCGCTCTGAAATTATTTGCCCTGCTTTGCTAAATATCCTTTCCGACATCAAAATATAAAGTAGGTACCGCCGGCTTTTAGTCTTACTGAATAATGTATGCATGAGTGAAAGCTATCGATAGTGCTTACAAGACCATCGATGTTTTCGATATTCAAAACCATCGATACTATCGATAGCGCCATCGATAGTTCTCCAGCTCTACCGTAAAGCATCGGTGAAGCATCTACGTGCTTTCGGTTCGCGTGCATTTGCCTTAGACAAAAACAGAACGGGCAAGTTCGAGGCAAAAGGAAAATAATATATTTTCGTCGGTTACTCAGCAACAGCAAATGCTTATTGCTTATACGACCGAGAAAAGCGTTGAGTGATAGAGCGCAGGGATGTCAAATTTGTAGAAGAATTTGTCTTGAGTCACATACGTCTTCAGAAGAAGAGTTGCAAACCTCCATACAAGCTGAACATGACGCTGAGCAGGGTGTTGAGCGTAGGTCTATTTGCGAAGAAATACAGAACGAATGTGACAACTCTGACGAAGAGGAGGAGGAGTTTGTCAGCGCGAGCGATGGTAATGAAGATATTGTTGAACGTCGCGGTCCAGAGCGATACACACTCATGAACCAAAAAGACAAGATCACGACAGCAGAAGAGTGGCCCGTTATAATCGCGCTTATGAAAAAAGTAGGGCGATTTTGACATAAGCCGTTTGTTTACATTTGTTCGTTGTTTACAATTTGGTGGTGGCTTTTTACTGCAATTTTCTTAATTTTCGCTTGTGACAACGTGTGCACACATAAGGTAAAGAATAATTTAACATAACGACATGATTTATAGGAGAATTTGCATAATAAAAATGATTATTCATGCGTTCAACAATTACGCGTTTTTTTTTTTGTTCTCTTCGTTGTTTACTTCTTACAACAAAGATGGCGTCGAGATTTCAACAGCTAGAAAATAACTTTTTTCTTTCTTTCCTTAAGGCGTGATCTTGTGTCTTTCGTTCATGATACACACTTCTATGTACGGGCCAACCAGGCAGGCCCAAAAGAGTATACAACGTGGTAAATAATCTGAAGTCTTTAGATGGCATTGAAACGCCACAAAAGGTAACAGAAACATTGCAGGGCCAATATGCACAAAATGGGCAAGTGTCAATGCGGTCGGAGTACAATTGGTTGGTTGATTTGCCTGCTGGTGCAAAAGCAAATGGGTATATAAAATTAAAAGAAACAAATATTGTGAAATCGAAAGATTAAAGTCCAGATTGGTCGCAAAAGGCTGCGGACAACATGTGGCCGTTAACTTGTGATGTGCGTTATCCCACGTCTTTAGTTGCTGGGTGTACCTTCAATAAATTATACCTGCTGCTTACACGCGGAGCCCTGTTTTCTCCGCCGGCGCTGGTGCCGTAATGGGTAGTGCTGCTTCCTTACTTCGCGCGGAGCAATGCCAACAAGTCGCAGAACAATATATTTATAAAAATAAACTAAACTTTTTGGTTGAAAGGTACGCGGGCGAGTGCCGCCAATTTATTTTCTACTTTTTGACTTAAGCCTAGCAGCTGACATTCTAATATCGTAAATTCTTAATAGTAGTAGATTAGTTTTAAGGCAAATTCATATAAGCTGATTTTTAGTAATATGTAGGGTTGCAAAATTGTATGCTTTGATCGCATTACATCACCCTCCTTTGGAAAAAGAAGAATTTGGCAAAGTTATCAGTTTTGCCAGATTCTTGTACCCAAAAGTTATAATTACAATTAAATTGTTTTGAAGGAACGAATTTGAGGAATGATTAAGGGATATTCCTCCTTCTTTCATTCGTTCGTTCATAGCAATTTAATTTATGGAAAATATTTAAATAAAAGTTATGGTATTTACTAAATTATTATTACTTATTTTATTTATTAAACTATTATGTAGTTGTATAAAGATAAGTATGATATTTTGTAGGTAGCTTATGATTATTAACTATGACTTATGAGTCTATTTAATTCAAATTTACATAAACATATATGATGTCGAAGGCTGAGGTATGCTCAGCCGCTCCAGAGTCCAGCCTAGGTCTCACTAACCCCCACCAAATAAAACAATGATTTGTGTATTAAGTCGAACACACCCACACACACACGCGGCTATTTAGAATACCGGAAACTTGTCGTGCAGGGGAGAGAGGGAGATGAAAAGAAAGAGTCGGTAGTCGGTGTCGGAGATTATTCGGCAGGTATTTGTACGGTGACGGGAGCGCCACTGGCATAGTTGCCAACTTGGTGCCTTAAGCACTAGATTTACTGCTTTTTGAAAATTAAAACGCCTAAAAAAATTATTTAGTGCCTAGTGCCCTTTTTAGTGCTTTTTTTCTGAACTAAAATTACTTCGATATAGTTAAGACCTGAAATAATTTTTAAATATTTAAAGCTGTGGCAGTGTGTGAATTGACAAAAATCTACAAATTTAAATGCACTTAAATACAACCATGATTGATAAAAAGCTGACCTTGCAAACCCACCTTGTTCAATTCTATTCGCCTTGAAAATGCTAGTAGATATGCGAGTAAGTTAAATATTTCTTTTTTTCTCTTCAAATTATTTTAAAAAATTTTTATTTTTGTACCACCCGAGTAAAACACATCGTTTCTTGGTGCTGAATCCAAATCTGGCCGCACAATTGCTCTAGCACAAGAATTTTGAGATATCCTAACCTCAAAGTGCCAAAATCACGGTTTTTGGCGATATTTGAGGGTATATAATGAACACATACATTTTTTTGCTCATTTCTACTTAGGGAATGATTTTCGTTGGTTGGGATTCGATTTTTCTTTCTTGAGATATATCAGTTTTAATGTGCAGTACTTCGGTATTACGTCGTAAGCATGAGTCATTATAACATTATAACATTATAACAATCGTTATGAGCGAAAAAGGTTTGTTTATTGATTTATGTATGCAAACTTGTAAATATTGTTAACTTTTTGTTTTTGTTAAATACATACAAACATTTATGAAAAAAGCATTCATTGATTCAAAACCATTTGGTGCTTTTAGTGTGGCAAAACGCTTTTTTTCCAAGTTTTTGGTGCTTTTTGAAAATCAAAAGTTGGCAACACTGGCTACTGGTGACAGCAAGATTGGCAGTGGTACGCGTCAGTCGTAGCGAAGAGCGTGGCAATGAGAGCAGTCGCGGTGGTTGTGACGGCGACGGCGATGGCTGCGACAGCAGCCTGCAGTTTCCTTGCTGTGGTGGTGGCGGCCTTAGCGGTGACGTTGGCAGTGGCCCATATAATGATGAGGGCGGCAGCGACCTCCCGCAGTGGTGTTGTATGCGGCCCTGATTGTGGCGAAGGGCGAATGCGGCCCTTTTTGACTACGACGGTGACAACGGTCCTGGACGACGATGGTTGACGTTCGCAGTAGCGATTACCGTACTCATGACGGGTAGTAGCGGCGGCCTGAGGCGACGATAATTGCGGCGGCCCCAGTGACGAAGACAATAGCAGCGGGCCCTCATGATGGCGGGAGGCCCACGGTTGTAGCTTCGGCCTTGGGGCGGCGGTGAAGGTAGCGGCCCGGGTGATAAGAGTAGCGGTACGGGCTCTAGCGGTGGGGAGGATTATTGCGGCGGCCCTGAATGGCAGCGAGTACGATTAGCGGTCCTCGGTAATGTTTGCGGGCGGTCCTCGGTAGCTATCTCGGCCTTAGGGCGGCATCGGTTTTGGCGCTCCAGATTGGTGACCTACGGACAACTGATCATTGGTGCGGTCCCCGAGGGCGTCGAAAGGTTGCCCAGTCCCCCGTATGTATTCGTGGCCACTAGGCGCTGCGGGGGGTGGTTCGCCCCCTTCAACGCCCGCTAGCCGCGCGATATCGTAAGCCGGCAGGGGTGCTCGGAATTGGGCAAGCCCAAACGGGGCACGCCCCCTGTCTGCTTGAGACCGTGTCCAAAAATGGGTCTAGCCCATAATGGTTTCGGAGTGTTCCCCCCTTGCAGCCCCCTTCAACCAATCAGTCTTCCTCCGAGGAGGAAAGCCAAGAGCGCCCCAAATAGGCCCGAAGCCCTGGATACGCTCCGTGCTTACCTACGGACAACTGATGCAGGTTGAGTTCATGTTGGCAGCCTCAGCTCCAGCTTTGTATGAGCTGTTTGAGAAGTGAGTGGGCTTATTCCGCATTTTGTGTTTTGTGTAGCGAATTTATTCCATATTTTAATGCGCATGGTTGTCCAAGTTGGTGATTGCGAAATTTGTACGCGCTTGCCATGCCAGCTTCGTGTATACGTATGTATGTACATAGGGGTATGTGTGTATGTATGTTTATATAGTTGTACCTATGTGCAGTTGTAAGGCGCATGCTAGGGTGATGTTATTGTAGCGTAGGCAAAGCTACCTACGTTACATATATTTTTAATTGCCTATGGAAAAATGTAAATTGAAGTTTCTTTTGATAGTGTTTGTACAAAAATGTTTAAAGTTTGATTTTAACAATGCATGAAAAATGCTTTTTGTTTGAATAAACTAGTTTCATATTTTGTAAAAAAATTCTTTGCATACAATTTTATGGAAAAATATATTATAAATACTTATAAAAATGTTTTGTTTTTTTTTTTCTTCTTGAGAGCTAGTTTTCACAATGAAAATTTATACATTTGAAATTATAATTCTTTTGTTTTTATACAATTTTTATTTTTGTTGATGGTAATAAAAGAAAAATTAAAAGTAATTATACATACATATATACATATATACATATACATACAAGAAAATATTGATTTTTTTATTTTTGTGCACTTTTTTTCTTTGTTATTTACTTCATCAAAAATTTTTACGCTTACACCGTCAATTTTTGTCATAACGTATGGCCCTTGGTATATGTTTTCATGCTAATTGCGTGGTTCTTTTTGAACAAGAACCCGTTAACGCTAATAGAAAACGGACGCGCCGTTTTATCATATATTAGTTTATTTCGAATTTTTTGTTTGTTAATTAATTTTTTAACAATTTGGTGCGACTTTCGCATCCTATATTTAACTACTTTCGCGTAATTTTCTACATTATAAATCGGGTCAATTTTATCTTGAGGCACTGTGGCCTTTTTCTCAAATACTAATTCAAAAGGGGAAAATTTACTATCGAAAACTGTGTTAGTTGTTGTGTTGTGTAAAAATGTTAAATATTTTAAATAAACATCCCAATCAGAAAATCTTTCATTTAAATAAGCGCGTATATATTCATTAAAGACTGTGGTTACGTTCGATAGTACCCTTTGTTTCATGATGGCGTGCGGTTGAAAAATCGTGTTTAACCTTTAAAAGTTTGGTTAATTCGGAAAAAATTTCATTTTTGAATTCAGTGCCTAAATCAGATTTAATGGAATTCATTACACCGCAAGTTAAGACAAAGCTTTCAAAAATGGCAGATGCAATCGTTTTACCGCTTTTATCTGGCACAGGTAGCGGTCGTAATGTATCGATTACAATACTATTAAATGGTTTGCAAGGTGTTGGCGTTAAAACAAGATTTTCCTTGTTTTTAAGTTTAACCTTGTCTAATAGACATTTTCAACAGTTTTTAACAAACTTGGATACATCACGGGTCATATGTTTTCAGTGATATTTTGTACGTAATTTTGCATAAAGTTTTTTGATTCCGCAGTATCCGCCTGTTATCTGGTCATTAGTGTTAACTTTTTATCATCGTCAGTTACTGTTTCTATCGGTTCTGCTAAGATATGAATGGAGAAATGATTGAAAAATATATCATCTGTTGGCCATTCTACTTTCTTAATGTTGCGATTGCCGGCTTCAGCATCAAGCCTCAAAAGTAACTTGTCTAAACAAGTTGTTTCGTTAACATTCGCAAAATTAAGTAATTCTTGTTTCTTGTATTTTAAATGTGCACATATTTGAATATTAGAAGTTTTGTTATTTTTATAGTATACAAAATGCGATACTATTCGAGGTATATTTTTAAAAAAATTATATGAAAATTTATCGTAAACTTGTACTGTAGGGCTGTCCGTGCAGTTGTTTTCTTTCTGTATTTCCATCGTTTTTGTCATTGATCGCGTTTTCATAGCTAAAACATGTTTTGTCGAGTCTTTTAGTTCGTTAAGGGTAATGCGTGAAGGTGCGTCTGCTCCAACGTTTGATTTACCTCTTATGTACTCAATTGTGAAGTCGTATTGCGACAGTTCTAGCCGTATTCTAGCAAGTTTTGAAGACGGGTCCTTCATGTTAAAAAGATAAACTAAAGGTCGATGGTCAGACTTCACCTTAAAGTGAGTGCCGTAAACATAAGATCGGAACTTCTTGATCGCGAAACTTATAGCTAAAAGTTTAAGCTCTATGATTGGTTTATTTCGTTCTGCTTTGTTGAAAGATTTAGAAGCGAAACATATTGGTAAATCATTGCCATTATGGTTTTGGCTTAATAAAGCACCGCACCCGTTTTCTGAAGCATCTACAGTTATTAAAAATTCTTTAGTGAAATCAGGATATTGTAAAAGTTTAGGAGACATTAAGGCTGAGTTTAAGTCTTCAAATGCAGTTTCACAAGCGTTGTCCCATAAGAATTCGAAATTTTTTCGACTCAGTATTTTAAAGGTGCTGCCAACGACGCAAAAATAGGTATGAAGCGTCTATAATAATTTGCAAACGCAACGAAACGACGAACAGCGTCTTAACCTGAAGGTTATGAGGTGGGTTTTGTCAAAGGCTGAGGTGAACTCAGTCCGGCGAAGGTCCCACTAACCCCCACCAAATAAAACACACTATTTTCGTGTATTTACTTCGAACACACACACACACACGGCGCTACGACTAGAGTGCTAGCAACCTTATGTCCAAAGAGAGGGAGAGCGAGAGAGAGAGGTGACGTTCGTTGTGGTCGTGCGGTCGGGTCGGAGCGGATGATGGCGGGAGCGCTAGCTGCACGGCGGGTGATTCTCAACAACTGTTGAGCAACGGTTGGGCAGCG
>NW_023458557.1:12101561-12103826 GCF_013731165.1 Rhagoletis pomonella | reverse complement strand
GCGGCGGCGGCACAGCGGGTGACTCTCGGCAACAGCGGAGCAACGGTGGGAGCGCTAGCAGCACGCCGGGTGATTCTCAACAACTGTTGAGCAACGGTTGGGCAGCGCTGCGACGGATGATATGCGGCAGCGGGTGACTTCTAACAGCAACTGGCCCTCGGCAACCGGTGGAGCGAAACGACCTAGCAAGACTCACTCCAGGCACTGCCATTCCCCTAATCGCCCTCTACAAAAGTAGGGGCTGAAACGGGTCGGCAGTGTCGGAGGCTCAACCAGCCGGCGACCAATTAGGATGCCTAAAAGGCGTGCAATCCTGGTCTGCCGGCGGGTTGAGTCGTACTTGGTTTTGGCTTGGCCAGTCGGTGACACATTGGTGCGCCCGCAGGCACACCAGCTGATCGACCTATTGGTTACGCCGAGCTTGGCTTGGCTGGCCGGCAAGACATTAATGCGCAAGCACACCACTAGCTCATCGACCAGTCAATTCAGCTACTCAGCTAGCAAGACTGACCTGACTGCGCACTTGTTAAGCCTTTTATACCTGTTGCGCTGCATGCTTGTTGAGAATTCGTCGTGTGCCGTCCCGATTTATGCAGTGTGGTGAGCGAAGTGGTTGGTGAGTTATTCGGGCATGCTGCTGGTGTGCTGCTAGCAGTGCTCACTTGGTGTGGTGTGTATGTACAATGGTGTGTGTATGTACGTCGCTGTATGTATGTCTGTATTTACATGTACGGTGGAGTATGTATGTACAATGTTGTATGTATGTGCGGTGCAGTATGTATGTACAATATTGTATGTATGTACGATGCTGTATGTTATTGTATCGTAGCGGATATGCTACGTTACAAGGTTTTGTATACTTTTTGATTGCAGAATTTGGTGCTAAATTTAGACCGAACGGTAAAACTTTCCAGCGAAAAGCTCCCTTGTCAGTGCTGAAGGATGTTATGTCGCGAGAATTTTTATGTAATAGAATTTGATGGAAACCGGAAAACAGATCTAAAGTCGAAAAGTATTTTGCTCGACCAAGGTTATCTAAGACATGGTCTACGCGCGCTAGTGGAAATTTGTCAGCGATAAGCTTTTTTTTAACTGCCCTGAAGTCAACGCACATGCGGTACGATTTTTGGCCTGATGGATCTTTTTTATACCATGTCCCCACTGGAGCTAACCACGTAGTTATGGCTAATGAGTTGGTTATCCCGATAACTCACTTGATTTAGCGTAGTTTCGCCATATAATAATGACAGTACTCAACCATTTCACTGAGATGGTTAAAAGCTAACCAACTCGAAATCAAGTCGAAAGTCTGATACAACCCTGTGTTTCCCCGCCATCTGTGGGCCATTAGCGTTAAAATGTAAAAAATTCGTCCCCTACTAGTGTTTGGACTTCACTAAGATCAGATAAAATTACTCCGGTTTTTGAAAAAATTTTAAATCTACTCTACTCCGCTTGACTTCAAAACTGTTCCGTTGTTATACATCCCATAGAACGGTAATTTTCAGAAAACCGAAAACTGCGATATTTTAGTAACTACTGGAGATTATTCACTCAAAATTGATATTTACAATAAGTTTTAGACGAAAAATAAGAATATTATAAATTTTCGGAAAATGGGTGTAGCCACGCCCACTTATGGTTACATGTGTATATCTTGGTAACCGCAGTACCGATTTCTTCCAAACTTGGCACAGTTGTTGGCCTTTGCACAACATACCAAACGGCCGAAAATTTTTACAAGCGGACAATAACCACGCCCACATCCCATATAACGGTAATTTAGAGAAATACGAAAACTGCGATATTTTAGTAACTACTGGAGATTATTAACTCAAAATTGACATTTACAATAAGTTTTAGACAAAAAATAAGAATATTATAAATTTTCGGAAAATGGGCGTAGCCACGCCCACTTATGGTTACATATGTATATCTTGGTAACCGCTGTACCAATTTCTTCCAAACTTGACACAGTTGTTGGCCTTCACACAACATACTAAATGGCCGAAAATTTTTAAAATCGGACAATAACCACGATCACATCCCATATAACGGTAATTTAGAGAAATACAAAATCTTCGATAAATCAGTAAATATTAAAGCTAATTTATTCAAAATTGATGCTTGCAACAATTTCTTAACGAAGAAATACGTTTGTGATAAAATTTTGGATAATGGGCGTGGCACCGCCCACTTCTGATCACATATATATATCTCGGTAACCGTTCTACCAATTTGTACCAAACTCGGTATGGTTATTGT
>NW_023458557.1:12087561-12096561 GCF_013731165.1 Rhagoletis pomonella | reverse complement strand
CGGATTATAAATGCACACAGGCTAATAAAAGATTTCTTTTGCTCAAGTGTTGCCATTTTTATGTCGTTTGTATATTCAATAAAATTTATATTCGGTGACCTAATCGTTACGCTAGTCGTTTCTTCAATTTGTAAAAAATCTTTAAACGAAGGTAAAGAACAACTTTTTTTAACGATGGAAACTTCTGATGTGCCAGCCGAAAAAGCGTCAGCGAAGTCGTCGTCGGAATCTACTTCTGAATTTAAAATATTTTCTTGTATTAGAACTGAAAAATCTTCGGGTACTGAAACATTACACCCAATTTTTTGAAAATACTGAAGTAGTTTTTCTCTACACCTTGGTAAACTTTTAATTATAAAAGCTGACTTGTGCCCTTGTTGTTCAGAATTTTTTAATTGAATCAAAATATCGTTGTAAGTTTCGATTAAAGATTTTTTATATTCGTCAACTTTTTCCCGATTTATTGAAAGTGGACGGTTTTGAAGAACCCGCTTGGTAACTTTTGAAAATTTTGCTTGTAAATATTTGAATACAAGTTCAGCATCTGGCACACATGCAAAGTGATCGGGACGGGGTGAAATGGGGGTCGGGAATTCCCCTTGAATTCCGCGGCAAACGAGGGTCGAGGAGGTGCCGAATCCCTAAAGTTCTTCGAGGTTGAATCAAACCGCAAAAAATTCGCTCAACAAATTAAATGAGACACTTCACTTTTTTCACTGTTATATGTATATATATCTGAGTGCCTAACGGCCACTTTATTGCATATATATATATGTATATAAAAAAAATGCTGTAATAGAAGGTTATAAAATTAGATTGATGATGAGGACCTTACTTGTTGATTGCTCGGAGTTCTCTTCCAAAGTGGCAGAGTGTTGGGTGATCGCAGAAGGCGAAACCCAACATCCGAGGCGAGTAACAGGACTCGAGAAAAAGGAACTCGAGTTACGAATAACTGTTCCCGCTTAGATCACAGCGACATCTACAAGTGAAATTCTCTAATCAATAAATATACTTAAGGTGAAGGGGGCTAGTGTAAACATGCCGCCGGCCTTGCAGTGTCGCTGCAATAAACTTAACTAAATTATTTACAATTCATTTTTTCTATTTCATTTTACTATTTACAATTCATAAGTTAATTTTTTTTCTTTAACAATTCATAAGTTCATTAAAAAATTCATTTTTGAATTTCAGGCCAATTGCTTCTGGTAGTCCACTAATAGATGGTGCCTCCCGAGATCATCCACCCGAACATTGTGTTCTGCGCCGTTGGTCGAGTGGGGGTGGCTGGCATCAGTCCCGGACGCAGGATCATTGCGTATATTTCGGCTCCTAGGACTAGTGATACGGCGCTAGATTTGTAAGAACCCGGGTCGGCCAGCCGAAAATTGTCGAACTCGTTGGTGATCCTGGCGTCCAGCGTGCGAGGGGGGTTACCCGAGAGAGGCCTGGTTGCACGTGGGCGCAAATATCAAGCCTTTCATGCCACCCTTTGAGCGTGGGCCTGCACACATCCGAGTCACCCCGGGCTAGCAGCTGGAGTCGGCGCGCCAGCTGTAGCGATATGGTCGACTTGGGTTGCCCTGGATCGACGATAGCTCGCACCACTTGCGTCCTGCCACGGGTCATCACCTTAACCGCTACTGTGGGTGCGAGGACAGATAGCCTAGGAGCGCTACGGGCCGTTCCCGTGATCCGCTCTCGGGCGTCTCTCACACCACGGCGGTGGGGTTGTTGCTGGGGTCGCCGGTGGCGTCGGTGTGCGCCTCGACCTCGTTGCTGGGGCTCGCTGTATAGCCGACCGGACACCCGACAGAGGAGGTCTGAATGCCGGCGGCGCGTTGGGGGCGGAAACTTCATTCGCTGCGGGTTGGAGGTCGTCCTCGTCGGCGTCAATCTCCAGCACCTCTCCGTCGTCGCTCGATTCGGCCAATGGCCGGAGGTTGTACGGTCGGGATGGCCGTCGGTGACGGGTCTCTGGCTCGTCCAATCCCAGCAGCACATCTTCCTCATCTCGGGGTGCCTCGCCCAGGTGGAGAAGGCTATGGTGCCGGTCTCGGCAATGCTCGCATTTTCGGGGAGATGCGCAATTATTCGCCGTGTGATGCGGCGACAGGCAGTTGGCGCAGTGGCGGTGCACGAGGACAGCACGCAGTCTCTCGGCGGGTTCCATCCTGCGCATCTCGCGACAAAAAGCCAGGCGGTGGTTGCTGCGGCACACTGGGCAGCGGTATTGCCCCTTGTTAGTTTGGGTGTTGCTTTTGGTTGCACGTACCATTTCGCGTGAGTTCTGTAAAGAGAGATACGATTATTATTTTGTTTTGTCAATCTGGCAAAAGTACCAATTTTACAATTGGTCGAGTTATGATTCCGCGTGCCGTTCGTATTTCTACGACTCGTACTCGGCTGTCCTGACCTGAAAAAACCCTAATTACTCTGCCAAGTCGCCATTCATTTGGGGGGAGGTTATCCTCTTTGACGACGACTAGATCGTAAAATTCGAGGTTTCGCTGGGGCGAGTGCCATTTCACTCTATTCTGCAACTCCTTCAGGTATTCTGCTTTCAACCTTCTGCAGAATGTTTGGTGAATCGCTTTGATCTTTTGCCACTGGTTGACAATAGACATCGGGTTCTCCTTAATTTCGGGTTCAGCAATTGCCAGTAGCGGGGTGCCAATTAAGAAGTGTCCTGGGGTTAGAGGCTCCATTGATTCCGCGTCTTCAGAGAAGGCGCTGATTGGTCGTGAATTAAGACAAGATTCGATTCTTGCCAGAAGCGTGGAGAGCTCCTCAATGGTAAAACGCATGTTGTTTGCTACCTTCCGGAAATGCATCTTGAAGCTTTTTACCCCGCTTCCCAGAGCCCTCCCATGTGAGGTGCTCCTGGAGGTATAAAATGCCACGTATTGCCCTGATGAGCGTATGTCTGGGTCGTGCTGTTGGCCGCTGCAGAGACAAAGAGTTTTAGATCCTGTCGCAAAGCCTTATTTGCCCCTACAAAGTTGGTTCCATTGTCCGAATACACATTGTGCGGGCAGCCACGTCTAGACACGAAACGCGCAAAAGCTGCTAAAAATGTGGCGGTGGACAAATCGCTGGTGGCCTCCAAGTGTATTGTTTTTGTCGCAAAACAGACGAAAACGCCTATGTTTTGGTAATGCGACACGCTCGACCCGTGAAACTCCGTATTTCGGAAGGACCGGTGAAGTCGACTCCAGTGTTGGTGAAGGGTCTGGATACCTCAGTTCGTTCCGGTGGTAACGCTGCCATCAACTGCTCCCGCGCCTTCTTTCTGTAAATAACACAAACCTTACTGTTATGAATTGAATTTTTAATCAAGTTTTTCATTCGCACTATCCAGTGTTCGGACCGCAAAATTCTCAACATGAGCTGGTTTCCTCCATGCAAGGAAATCAGATGTGTGAATCTTACGAGCAATCTTGAATACTGGCAGTCGTATGGGAGAATTATTGGATACCGTTCACTGTAAGGTAAGTTCGTTAACGCCAGTCGTCCTCCTACCCTCATAACTCCGTTCCTGTCGAGGAAGGGGTTGAGAGCGCGAAGTGAACTTTTCGCGTTGATTGGCGTTGAAGCGTTGATGGACCTGTATTCATCTGCGTAGTGACGCCTCTGTGCAAAAAGGATGAGACGACATTTTACCTGCTTGATTTCATCGGCGGTCATTTCGTCGGTCTCGTCACTAGCGGCCAACTTATGCACCGGATGAGTTTTTCTAAAAAATCGGAAAATTCGTTTCCGTTTCTTCGGAGATGCCTGCCGCATGAGCCCGTACCGTTTTTTGCTCCAGATCGGTTTCTAATGGATTTCTATTGGTTTGGTGGGGCCAAGTAGATGAATCTTGCTCCAACCACTTAGGTCCATACCACCACAGAGTGTTTGAGAGTAGATACTGGGGGGACACGCCTCGGCTGCCAAGATCCGCTGGATTATCCGCAGAGTCCACAAGATTCCACCCTGATGCTCCATCCAGCTCATCAATTTTTGCGACTCTGTTAGCTACAAACGTTTTCCATGTACATGCCGGTTTCCTCAGCCATGAGAGTACGACCGTGGAGTCAGTCCATTTGTATATTACTGGCTGCGTGACTTCAAACTGCGGAATAAAAGTATTAATTAGTTCGGCCAGTAATAATGCTCCGCAGAGCTCTAACCGGGGTAGAGACACCGTTTTTACTGGCGCTACTTTTGTTTTACCCACCAGCAAGTTTATGTGGGGCGCATTGTTTGATGCGCGATCGCGTACCCTAATATATAGTGCGGCTGCATATGCCTTTTCAGAGGCATCGCAGAATCCATGGAACTCTACTTCGTCCCATGGCGTAAAATTGGTCCATCGGGGGATTTTTATCTTCTGAATATGCTCATAGTTATCCAGAAAGGTTTCCCAACGTAGCAGTACATTTCGGGGTTGACTGTCATCCCAGTCTATTTTGGTTAGCCAGATCTCCTGCATGAAGATCTTTGCTACCACTACAATTGGTCCGAGCCATCCAGCTGGGTCCAACAATTTTGCTACGCAGGATAAAACCTCTCATTTGGTATACTCCTGCTTCCGGGGGATCGGCTGTACGGTGAACTGAAACATGTCATGTACCGCGTTCCAACGGATTCCCAACATTTTTGTCTCACTCATGTCGTCAAGCTCCAAGAAATTCTCCTTGTATATATGTGCCTTGGGTAGTCCTGTCAAAATCTTCTTACAATTCGAAGTCCACTTTCTTAGGGGGAAGCTGGCGGTGTTAAGAGCTTCAATTACCTCATCTCGCATTTGTATTGCAGTTGTGCAATCGTGGGCTCCAGCCAGGACGTCATCGACATACATATACTGCTTCAAAATCTTTGCTGCCAGTGGAAATCTCGTTTTCACATCATCTGGGAGCTGGTGTAGCGTCCTTATTGCCAAATATGGAGCGCAGTTTACTCCAAACGTCACGGTCTTAAGTTCGTAATCCTTAAGTTCTTCGTCCGGGGATTCTCTGAAAAGAATTCTTTGAAATGGGGTATGCTCCTGATGGAGCATAATTTGCCTATACATCTTCTCGATGTCTGTATTAAATACGTACTTGAATAAGCGCCACTTTAAAAGTAAGCAAACCAAATCCGCTTGCAGAATAGGCCCGGGGTATAAGATGTCATTTAAGCTGACTCCATTTGACGTGGGACAAGACGCGTTAAACACCACTCGCACCTTCGTTGTTATGCTGTCCGGTTTCACGACGGCGTGATGTGGTAAGCAATACGGCCTGTGTGCTGGTTGTTGCGCTGTTTTCCTCACGGGGCACATATGGTTGAGCTCGATATATTCCTTCAGAACCCGGTCGTATTCCGTTTTCAACTCTGGTTTCCTGATATAACCGGCCACGCTCCGCAAGAATTGCCGTGCTGCTCCAGTCCTTGAAAATCCGAGGTTAATTTCGTCTGGAAATTTACGACGAAAAGGTAGAGCAAAAACGCATCTTCGGGGGTAATTTTCCTTTTGGTGGAAACTTCTTTTAATTCCCAAAACCGAGTTAGCTGGGGGGTTGGAGTCTCTGTGCCGTAAGACACAGAAGTAGTGAAACTCCTCACGGTCGTTGGTGGTACTGGTTCCGTCAAAATCCAGCCAAATACCGTTTCCTGCGCTACAAGTGATCCCAGAATATTCCGTTGCACATTTTCCTTTATAACCGCTGGGTAGACATCCGCTCCAATAAGTAGGTCCACTTACTGACTCCTGTAGAAGTTGACATCGGCTAGCCTTAAAGGAGGTAGTGAATCAAGATGCACTTGATCCACTGTAAACTTCGGGAGGTTTCCTGTTAATTGGGGTAGAACCAGACCTCTTGCCTCGATTCTAAACTGGGGGTTTACAGGAGAACCTATAGCCAAATGCGCGACTTTTCGCACATTTGCCGATACCGTGGCATTTATGACCGATACCTGCGTATCAACCGCACGCGTTGGCAGCCTGATGAGTCTCTGAAGTCGTTCCGTGATGAAAGTTCCCTCTGATCCAGAATCCAGTAGGGCTCTGGCCTCATAGTTAACTCCTGAGTGGCAGATGTTCACCATAGCAGTACCTAAAAGAATGTTCCGGTTGCTCGCTGCAAAAAGCACCTGCACATTGCTTGTACCTGCTGGGGGTTGCTCAGGTCGTGAGTCCTTGTTCCTCGGGGGGGGAGGGTCGCTGTTGCGAAGAGTTGGCCTTCTGTGGAGCTGAAGTTCGATGTAGTAGTGAATGATGCCTCTGATGACAGCTCCAACAACTAAACGGACTCTTGCAATCCTTCGCGACGTGTGAATGCGCTAGGCAGTTCATACACAAGTTGCGTTTTCTGACTAAGTTGAGGCGATCCTCAACTTTCATTGCCAGAAATTTGGAGCAGCCCTTTAGTGTATGAGATTGTTCGGGGCATTATCTGCATGCGGGCAGTTCATTCACAAGTTGTGTTTTCTGACTAAGTTGAGGCGATCCTCAACTTTCATTGCCAGAAATTTGGAGCAGCCCTTTAGTGCATGAGATTGTTCGGGGCATTATCTGCATGCGGGCTGCGAAAACTGTTGTTGCGGGTTGGCGATTAGGTACAGGCTTTACTGCTCGTGCACTTCGGATATCGGACACCGTTTCTAACGTCTGGAACCGACTTGTGAGAAACCTGTCTAATTCCTCCCACTTTGGAATTTCCGCCTTTCTCACAATGCCTTGTTCCCACAACGCCAGCGTAGTATCCGGTAACCGACTCGATACTAAGAACACAAAAATCGCATCCAAGTTCTCAATATCAATCCCGTACATTTCTAAAACGGATATACAATTATTCAGTGCCCGTTGTAAATTTTTAATTTCCGTACCGCGTTCGCACGTTACCGATGGTAGGTTAAAAAGCGTTTTTAATTGGCTATTTACCATTATCCTCTTATTTTCATAGCGGTCGGATAAATTTTGCCAAGCAGTCGCGAAACCGTCGTTAGTTAAAGGCGATTTTTTCACGATTCAAGTGGTACAATTTCTCTACCGGGGTCAAACGCGAATTGTTAATGTAAATTGCGGTAAACAAATCGCGGAAAGATGGCCAAGACATGTAATCACCGTAAAAAATTTCTGTGTCACATGGAGGTAAGCGATTTACCGGATTGACTGTCGAACTACTTTGCTGCGTGAACATCAGGTTATGAGCCGTCTCTCCCATCAATGCACCGCACGTCAAGTATGCTGAGTAGCAATCCTGGTATCTGCACTTCGCCAGCCGAAGTGCAGCCTGACCTGTTTCGTCGTCCGACACCTTTTTCGAGTAGTCATCGAACGCATCCTTCACCTTGACCCAGAGCGCCTTCAGTTCCTCCTTTTGGATCTCCAGCGAAAAAATGGAATGGCTGCTACACGGCATGTTGTTGAAGCCCGCTTCGAATTCCAACAATGCATCACACGCCCGCGAAAAATCATTAACATTGGCCATCTTTCGAAAATTAATTTAATTAAAACGAAAAATTTAAAATCAAACGTCAATTGTACCACTGAACCTCGGGGTAAATTACTATTTTCGCGAGTTATCGACAACAACGTAAAAAAATTGATAAAACAACGTACTATCAATTAATTTGATTAAAACGAAAAATTTAAAAACAAACCACTATTACAATTTTTCGCAAATTATCGACAACGACGTCAAAAAATTGATAAAACCACGTACTATCAATTAACTTAATTAAAACGAAAAATTTCAAAACAAACCACTATTACTATTTTCGCAAATTATCGACAACGGTGTCAAAAAATTGATAAAACCACGTACTGTCAATTAATTTAATTAAAACGAAAAATTTAAAAACAAATCACTATTACGATTTTCGCGAATTATCGACAACGACGTCAAAAAATTGATAAAACCACGTACTATCAATTAATTTAATTAAAACGAAAAATTTAAAAGCAAACCACTATTACGATTTTCGCGAATTATCGACAACGACGGCAAAAAATTGATAAAACCACGTACTATCAAAAAAGCGTAATAAAAAGATCGTCTAAAGGTTTATATAGATAACGCCTTATTTAATGTAGTTGGAACTTGAGTCAATATATACAAAACTATATTCGATTATTTTGTTAATTCAAACAAACTTACTTATGACTCGAAAAGTTCCACGGGTTATTTGTATTATATCAAAAGAGTTTTCTCTCAGTGTACCGCACAACCTGAGGGATTCTCATGTGAAAACAAACCTATGTAATGTGGTCCGTTTACGGGCCTTCTGCCTCAACCACTTTTGCTCAATACTTTAAGAATTCACGTCAAACACTTTACAGGTGGCGCGGTATAAAACGTACAACTGACAACGTAGGAAAACTCACGAGAAAATGTATAAAAAAACAGTCTTTATTTAATTAATGTAATAACAAGGAAACTACAAATTCAATAATTGAGGTTGTCGAAACTTCGACGACTTAATTTGATTTTTCTCATAAACACAAAAAAAACCTTTTTTGTAACGGACGCTGAGTCCCGCAATCCGTGCCACAATTTCACTTTCTTCTTTCTTTCTTTTCTCTTTTTTTTTTTTAATATATATACACAACGGTGTGTGGATACGGTATTTCAAAGGCATTTCCGCTATTCCTCCACCACTTTACCGCTCGAATTTCGCGAAAAGGAACGGATTATCCTACACCGATACCGTTTAAATTTCGGAAGTATATATACGTATTAAAAAAATTAAAAAAAAATATATATATATATATGGAAGGGGTGAATATGGTACTCACGCACGGCCTTATGCAATTTCCTCACCCCTTCGCGAATATACGTGCCAAATTGAAAGGCTTACCTTATCTTGCAGCTTACTCTGTTGGCCACTAATGGGACTGTTCTCCCGCGGTGGGCCACTTGTGGAGGGCCTTGTTGTTGCGAACTTGCTATCGCGGTGGACCACTTGGTGGGGGCCTTGCTGGTGCGAACTTGCTATCGCGGTGGACCACTTGGGGGCCTTGCTGTTGCG
>NW_023458557.1:12084536-12087551 GCF_013731165.1 Rhagoletis pomonella | reverse complement strand
GTTGCGAACTTGCTATCGCGGTGGACCACTTGGTGGGGGCCTTGCTGAATTTGTAGTTGCAGTTGCTGCTGCTGGAGCGTTGATAAATTTGTAGTTGCAGTTGCTGCTGCTGGAGCACTGGCAAATGTAGGGTTGCAGTTGCTGCTGATTTGGTTTTTGCAATGCCTCAACACTTGTTAGCTGCTTCGTTTCTACAAATAAACCCAATTAATATTACAAATCTACTTACTATTTCAGATACTTAGTATGCAGCCGCTCGTTCACAATTTGTTTTGCCGGTGGTACTCCAGTCGATGGGGCCACTTGACGCCCTTTGCTCCACTCCAGCTCCAAATGGTTGGAAAACCACTCCAACGCAATTGATTTCCACTTACCGGGGTTTTGTAATGTTTTTTTTGCACGAAAACCAAAAAAAAATCGCGTGTTGTCAACGTGAGTTGCAAATTAGTTTTTTTTTTGGTTATTTTTATTTTTTCTTTTTCTTTGGGCGCGTTCGGAAACGTCAAATTGGTGGGCGTCTTCACCAAAGAATGTAATAAAAAACAAAGTCGGTGGCGGGTTTCACCAATGAATGTAATATAAAAAACTTTAAGATGTGTTTAATTGCACACGATTCAACGTGTACAAGAAAATAAAAAACGTGTTAACGGGGGGCGCGATCAAAATTCTCCTTTATGAAGGCAACTTGGCAGTTTATCAAAAAATTTGTATATTTGAAAATTTTTCGAATTCTTCACTTTTATTTTATTTTTAGACAAATGTGGGTCAACCACGAAAAACTTCAAGCCTATCCGGCTCGAAGGACCATGATCGGGACGGGGTAAAATGGGGGTCGGGAATTCCTCTTGAATTCCGCGGCAAACGAGGGTCGAGGAGGTGCCGAATCCCTAAAGTCCTTCGAGGTTGAATCAAACCGCAAAAAATTCGCTCAACAAATTAAATGAAACACTTCACTTTTTTCACTGTTATATGTATATATATCTGAGTGCCTAACGGCCACTTTATTGCATATATATATATGTATATAAAAAAATGCTGTACTAGAAGGTTATAAAATTAGATTGATGATGAAGACCTTACTTGTTGATTGCTCGGAGTTCTCTTCCAAAGCGGCAGAGTGTTGGGTGATCGCAGAAGGCGAAACCCAACATCCGAGGCGAGTAATAGGACTCGAGAAAAAGGAACTCGAGTAACGAGTAACTGTTCCCGCTTAGATCACAGCGACATCTACAAGTGAAATCCTCTAATCGATAAATATACTTAAGGTTAAAGGGGCTAGTGTAAACACAAAGCAAAAGATCTATAAAAATATATCGAACTGTTATATTATTGGGGGGAAATATTTTTTTTGAGTTAAATTGTATTGTTTGAAGTCTAGCTAGCACGGCATAAAAACTGAGGAAAACGTTTATTGATTAGTTATAATCGTTGAAATAGTTTACCATATTTCAAACGAAGCTCTAAAATTATCTATTAATAAATCTATTAAATGGTTAAAAAGTTACGTTAAAAATATTAATACTTGTACATCACTGTACCACTGAAGCTGAAATTCCATAAGAAAAAACAGTTACATATACATATGTAAATGTGTGTATTATTCAATCAGTAAAATTTGAAAATGTAGAATATAATCTTAGGAATTTATGTATGTAATATAAATGCAAGTGCAATAAGAAAAATACTGCAGGTATTTAAAATTTTGTTTGAGAATACAACTCAAAGTTTCAGAAAATATTTAAGTAGTAAAAATTTGTAGTAAAGTTTTAAAGGAATATAACGCAAAGTTTTTCTTAAATTTATTGTAAACTGTTTGAATTTAAGAAAAAATGATGGTGGTGTTTATAATATGTGTAGTAAGCAGGGTTGCGTGATTTCAAATACTTTTTGATTTAAAATCCGCCTTTAATTAAAAAATATAATTGATTTGTGAATTGGTTTGTTGACCAAATAAAAATTTAAATTTATTTGTAATTTTATTTGTCAACCAAATAAGAAATACATTTTATTTGTGATTTGCTTGGTCAACGAAATAAGGAATCAAATTTATTTGTGACTAGCCAATGCCCGCTTACTTCGCGGCGCCTAATAAGAGCTTTTGCGTTGACCAATGCAAAAGAGCGTTTAAAAACAAAATTAGTCTGTAAAGTCAAAAGTTTTGACTTTACCGATGGTCTTATTTCCACCTGTGAGATTTCTGCCAAGCATGCGTAATCTTTTTGTATGATCTTGCAACTACAGCATTGGTGCGATGCGTATGCCAATAACAGTTCTTATAGGGAAACTCAAGAGCACAGAAGTGCGTTTTCTGTTATAGGAGGGCCAAGAATCCTCGCTGTCCCACAGGATGAAAAGTTTTCCGGTACATTGCTAAATGAGTCGTGTGATCTCTTAGGTATCTTTCAAATGATGTAATTGATATACCTACGGTAATCTTTCCTTGTTAATTCACCACTTTTACAATTCGTGGTAAAATTTATGAACTTATTTCTGGGTAGATGCAAGACCGCATGATCGTGCATGAGGGCGTCAGAAAAACTTAACCCCATCCTTCATTTAGACATCTGAAAACTAAATTCGTATAACTTAAACAAAGGTCCAAAGCAGACCAACCACACGTGGTTTCTATACATTTCGGCTGCAGCGCCATCCATTGGGTTCATTGCTTACCATAAAATGAATACGTGTTATGAATTTCAACCTTAACTCCAGCGGCACTAATCGGGTAAATTTTTATCACATTTAAAATTTGAACGAAATCGTTTAATAAATACGATTTTTATAAATAACTCTACTCCAGCACCACCTAGCGAGTTTTCTAGTAGCATGTAATTGGACCATATATGTATGTAAGATAACCTCCGACAATCTGACGGAACTCTATTCAGTGGTTTATGAGTTTATTCCGAACAACGAAAACGGCTATCATTTTATGCAAATAGGTATGTAGATAGGACAGCTTATAGCGAAACTCGTAAAAGCAAAGCTCCATTCTTTGTGAAACATTTAAAAAAA
>NW_023458557.1:12082374-12084436 GCF_013731165.1 Rhagoletis pomonella | reverse complement strand
TACCAAGATATACATATGTAACCATAAGTGGGCGTGGCTACGCCCACTTATGGTTACATATGTATATCTTGGTAACCGCTGTACCAATTTCTTCCAAACTTGACACAGTTGTTGGCCTTCACACAACATACTAAATGGCCGAAAATTTTTAAAATCGGACAATAACCACGATCACATCCCATATAACGGTAATTTAGAGAAATACAAAATCTTCGATAAATCAGTAAATATTAAAGCTAATTTATTCAAAATTGATGCTTGCAACAATTTCTTAACGAAGAAATACGTTTGTGATAAAATTTTGGATAATGGGCGTGGCACCGCCCACTTCTGATCACATATATATATCTCGGTAACCGTTCTACCAATTTGTACCAAACTCGGTATGGTTATTGTGCTTGCCACATAAAAGCAAAACGTTGAAAATTATTGAAAGCGGACTACCATGTAGCGGTAGCTTTCGGTAAGGTGAAAAACACATATTTAATACGTGCGCCGGGTATTTAATGCTCGGCCCCGCCCGAACTTAGACTTTCTTACTTGTTTTTTCATATGTTATGTTATGCCCCTCTTGGGGCCGTTTTTTGAGTGTTCACCACCGGTTTCAGTAAAAAAATTGAAAGTTAGCCTAATTTCACTGTTAAAAAGTAACTCATTCATAGCAATGCGCCAATAAAGTAACTTCGTTATTTTTTGATGGATGTATGGCTTAAGTTGTTAAAAAATATATGTAGAATTAAATTTATATAAAGTAGAAAAATTTAAATTTTAAAAAATTAAGTGTTAGATACGTTCTACTTTATAGAAAATGCTAAAAATTACCTAAATATGTAGCATATTATCCTTACATTGCCTCGCGTTCTTATTTTTGCATGAATAGAAAATATTTAAGTCAAACAATTAATGTTAGAAACGAAAATAAAAAAATAAATCTAGTACGAAAAATTTTTTTGCTCCGATTTTTGCAGTGATTTAGTCCAGAATCGAGTTTTTGAGGTCCCAACACTGTTCTTTACATTTTTACTGTTTTATAAACCTCAAACCGCAGTGTGGACAGCAATAGTTAGTGATGTGGTTAAGTTCGATTTGAGATGGTTAACTTTTTGGTGGGGACATGGTATTAGGTACTAAAATGAATGGACTGTTATAATTAGAGGAGCTTGGTTCGATTAAATCATTTCGCAGTAAAGTATCGACTTATCTATTTATTTCTTCGCGTTGTGAGTACGGCAGACGATAGTTTTTGATATAAACGGGAGTCTTGTCATTCAGTCTGAGTTTCTTTTCATAAAAGTTATTGAGTGTCATTAGGTCTGTGTTTAAGGCAAATACATCGGCGTATTGTAAACATAATTCGAGCAATTTGTTTTTAGCATATTTTGGCATTTGTGTTTGTAAAATTGACTTTAGGTCCTCTAAACGTTTTGTGTCTTTGGAAGTTTCGTTTGTTTTGTAGACATTATAATTACTGATATCCTCAGCTTTGATGTTATAGTTTCGAACGTAGTTTACCTCGTCCGTAGTATTTATTACTTTTAAAATTGGGTTTTTAGTGTCAACGACACATTTTGATGTAAAAACACCCGAACAAACCTCGTGAGAGTCTACAAAAACAGGGTTGTTGGAATGAGTCAATTTAAATAAACGAAAAACTTGTCATCTTGGAGGAATTACTAAAGTGTCGGTATTTGAACCATGCGAAATTGCTATTTTAGTGCTTTCTGTCCCAATGCCGATAGTTATAATGTCATTTACGTAGTTAATAATACATCTGTTCGTTTTTAAAAAGTCCTTGCCTAGTATGTCGTCAGAAGGTATATTAAAACTGTCAACAACGTGAAGAGTATCTGGAATAAAAAAATTTGATACAACCAAGTTCGTACTTACAGTTCCCAATGTTGAAACCGTTTCAGTTGTTACACCAGTGATGTCAATGGTATTGCTACTCTTAATTGCGGAATTTCTTGCTACACTGGAAATATTGATTAATGAGATGTCTGCTTGTGAATCTACGAGAAACGAGCATAATTTGTAAGAATCGGTACAATTTAATTCAATAAAA
>NW_023458557.1:12079794-12082274 GCF_013731165.1 Rhagoletis pomonella | reverse complement strand
GAAACGAGCATAATTTGTAAGAATCGGTACAATTTAATTCAATAAAATCAGAATAGTTGAGGTTCAAGCAGTGAATTAATTTTTCTGGGGTAATTGGTAGTGTTCGCTCCTGAGGGGCATCGGCGTTTAAAAATCGAATATTAGATGTATTTCTCGAATTCGAACGAGAAGAGCTGTTTCTGTTGCTAGCCGAACGATTGCTTGTGATATTTCTGTAAATATTTTGTCTATTGTTGAAATTGTTACTTCTATTGTAATTATTTTGATTATTGTGCCTTGTGTTGTTGCTATTATTGTGCCTATTTGTATTGCTGCTATTAAATCTGAAACTATTGTTGTAATAGCCGTAGTTGTTTTGCCCTCTAAAACCTCTTCGAAAACTATTTGGTTTATTGGCACGTGACCTAAACGATAACACCTGCCGCTCTTTGACTTCATTATTGTCATTATTGTGTTTTACAATCATTTTTGCGACTACATCCTTTGAATCGGTAAAAGTTGTTGATGCCAAAATGGATTTCACTAGCTCTGAACGACTGTTCAGCCTGCAAACGTTTACCGTCTGCTCTACCGCTAACTCATGGGCTTTCGCTTGAGTCATATCCTCAATAATTAAAGATCGCTCTAATGCATCAGATAATTCCTCTACTCGCTTCGCAAAATCGGAATAGTTGTTATTTGTGATATGTAATGACGCGATATTGCCAGAGACAACTTTGGAATTATCTGGTTTAATTCTGCTGCGTAGCGCATGTTTTATGTGATAAACCGAAATTATTTGACTGGATAAAACCTCACGCGCTTTGCCTTCGACTTTTGATTTTAAAAATGCTATAAATGTTGTAGTTAAACTTTCGTCCGATAATTCTTCTATTAAGTTTATTTTGTCAATGAATGAGTCGAGCGATAGTGGGTCACCACTATAGTTTTCTCGGATTATAAATGCACACAGGCTAATAAAAGATTTCTTTTGCTCAAGGGTTGCCATTTTTATGTCGTTTGTATATTCAATAAAATTTATATTCGGTGACCTAATCGTTACGCTAGTCGTTTCTTCAATTTGTAAAAAATCTTTAAACGAAGGTGAAGAACAACTTTTTTTAACGATGGAAACTTCTGATGTGCCAGCCGAAAAAGCGTCAGCAAAGTCGTCGTCGGAATCTACTTCTGAATTTAAAATATTTTCTTGTATTAGAACTGAAAAATCTTCGGGTACTGAAACTTTACACCCAATTTTTTTAAAATACTGAAGTAGTTTTTCTCTACACCTTGGTAAACTTTTAATTATAAAAGCTGACTTGTGTCCTTGTTGTTCAGAATTTTTTACTTGAATTAAAATATCGTTGTAAGTTTCGATTAAAGATTTTTTATATTCGTCAACTTTTTCCCGATTTGTTGAAAGTGGACGGTTTGAAGAACCCGCTTGGTAACTTTTGAAAATTTTGCTTGTAAATATTTGAATACAAGTTCAGCATCTGGCACACACGCAAAGCAAAAGATCTATAAAAATATATCGAACCGTTATATTATTGGGGGAATTTTTTTTTTTTTTGAGTTTAATTGTATTGTTTGAAGTCTAGCTAGCACGGCATAAAAAACTGAAGAAAACGTTTATTGATTAGTTATAATCGTTGAAATATTTTACCATATTTCAAACGAAGCTCTAAAATTATCTATTAATAAATCTATTAAATGGTTAAAAAGTTATGTTAAAAATATTAATACTTGTACATCACTGTACCACTGAAGCTGAAATTCCATAAGAAAAAACAGTTACATATACATATGTAAATGTGTGTATTATTCAATCAGTAAAATTTGAAAATGTAGAATATAATCTTAGGAATTTATGTATGTAATATAAATGCAAGTAATATGAATGTATGTATGTAATACAAGAAAAATACTGCAGGTATTTAAAATTTTGTTTGAGAATACAATTCAAAGTTTCAGAAAATATTTAAGTAGTAAAAATTTGTAGTAAAGTTTTAAAGAAATATAACGCAAAGTTTTTCTTAAATTTATTGTAAAATGTTTGAATTTAAGAAAAAATGATGGTGGTGTTTATAATATGTGTAGTAAGCAGGGTTGCGTGATTTCAAATCCTTTTTGATTTAAAATCCGCTTTTAATTAAAAAATATAATTGATTTGTGATTTGGTTTGTTGACCAAATAAAAAATAAAATTTATTTGTAATTTTATTTGTAAACCAAATAAGAAATACATTTTATTTGTGATTTGCTTGGTCAACGAAATAAGGAATCAAATTAATTTGTGACTAGCCAAAGCCCGCTTACTTCGCGGCGCCTAACAAGAGCTTTTGCGTTGGCCAATACAAAAGAGCGTTTAAAAACAAAATAACAGCCCTATTCTGTTGCCCTCACAAAAATCACCACACTCACTATTGTGAGGTTTCAGACTATTGTGAGGTTTTCCCTATGCTGACGTAAATTCAAAAGCTCAAACGCTCACAATTGTCA
>NW_023458557.1:12073942-12079694 GCF_013731165.1 Rhagoletis pomonella | reverse complement strand
TTTTATTGAATTAAATTGTACCGATTCTTACAAATTATGCTCGTTTCAGACATCTCTTAATCAATATTTCCAGTGTAGCAAGAAATTCCGCTATTAAGAGTAGCAATACCATTAACATCACTGGTGTAACAACTGAAACGGTTTCAACATTGGGAACTGTAAGTACGAACTTGGTTGTATCAAATTTTTTTATTCCGCATACTCTTCACGTTGTTGACAGTTTTAATATACCTGCTGACGACATACTAGGCAAGGACTTTTTAAAGACGAACAGATGTATTATTAACTACGCAATAGACATTATAACTATCGGCATTGGGACAGAAAGCACTAAAATAGCAATTTCGCATGGTTCAAATACCGACACTTTAGTAATTCCTCCAAGATGTCAAGTTTTTCGTTTATTTAAATTGACTCATTCTAACAACCCTGTTTTTGTAGACTCTCACGAGCTTTGTTCGGGTGTTTTACATCAAAATGTGTCGTTGACACTAAAAACCCAATTTTAAAAGTAATAAATACTACGGACGAGGTAAAATACGTTCGAAACTATAACATCAAAGCTGAGAATATCAGTACTGACCGAATACCGAATTAGTCCCAAAATCCTGAAACACCTGAAGAAGTCTCGAAAAACCCGAAGGAGTTCCAAAAACTCCGAATTAGTCCCAAAAATCACAAAGTAGGCCCGAGAACCCCGAAAATCTCGAAGTAGTCCCGAAAATCCCGAAGATTTTCGTGGAACTCGAAGTTGGAAGATACTTGAATATCGCATTTGTGTTGCATAAAAAAGTAATATTTAGCTAAAAAATCGCGAATCCATTGATTCGCTCTACAAATCAAATTACAAATCAATTTGATTTCTGATTTAGAGGCGATTCAAATCACAAATAAATTTTATTTCTTATTTGCTCGACGAATCAAATCACAAATAAATTTGATTCCTTATTTCGTTGACCAAGCAAATCACAAATAAAATATATTTCTTATTTGGTTGACAAATAAAATTACAAATAAATTTTATTTTTATTTGGTCAACAAATAAACACAGGCCGATATCTGTACATAATAGGTGTTAAAGAAAAATTAATAGGGGTTTATTAGATCAACAGAAGCCAAATCTAAAATTTCGGTATGTTTGTCTGTATGTTTGTAAGCGCATCACGCAAAAGCTAATGTATGGAATTAAATGCAGTTTTCACCGATGTACATATTGCTAGAGCTCTAATTGAAAATATAGAATCCATTTTTTTGAAGTGAAACTTCTTAGGCGGCGGTATCGCAAAAATGGAGAGTGAAATTTTTAAAACTGAAAACGTTACATGAGTGAGAAGGAAGATATAGGTAGTATAGGGAAGGGGAAAAAAGAAATAAAGCGACGCATGATGGGTACGAGTACCTACATATGTATATATGTATGTTTGAATGTACGTATGTATGTATACATATATATGGATGTCTGCCGCCACCAAGCGATATATGTATAAATGATGCAAGCGTGATTCGCGTAACTACATCCATTCGTACATATGTACATATGTTTGTATGGATATCCCTGCAGGGAAAGCTACTAGTTGTGAACTAGAATTCTACCAGTTTGCGTTTCAGCCCAACTAGTTCACGTTCTATCCTTTTTCAATGTAAGCGACTGGTATTTTTAACATTGCGATGTCCTACGAGATGTCAATTGTCAGGCGATGCATCAGCATCTACTAATAGAAATACTAGTAGCATCATACCAGTTGATGAGATAGTCTGCCAATTCATCCCCTATGAAAAGCATTAGTATGCCTTTTAGCTCGCGGCGCTCCAACAGTCGCAATGGCCGACAGAGCAAAGCACTCGCGTGGTATGCCTGAGGTACCAGGTTCAAGCCCTGGCGCAGGGAAATTTTTGTATATTTCTTTAATTTTTATTTTTTATTTAGGGTTTTTTTTGTTATTCTTAGATTTAATAAAAAAAAATATTTTTTTTATCTATTTTTTTTATGGCACAAGCATTTCTTCCAATATATTTTTTTCTTTTTTTTTGTAATGCAACTAGATTTTTAAGTTTGTTATTTATATTTAAATTGAAATAAGTATTCCTACTTACATTGATCTAACTTTAAAAATCTTAACCACCTCCAAGCGGCCTCGAACCTGCGATCCCAGAACCAGAACCAGTAGTCTTCACGTGACGCCACAGCCGACATTTGTAAGAAAAGCAATTAATTGCGTTTTATTTTAGGCTTTGGCAATTCAAAGGCAGATGTCGCTGAACGCTTAAGTTCTTCGAAAATGTCGAACTGGTAGGCACATACTAGTTTATGAACTAGTATTTTTTCTAACTGGTTTGGGTTTTCACTGCAGGGATATTTATGATGAAGCAAACGGGCTTCGTTGATGTACTGATGTGCATATGTATGTACTTATGGACAGCAATGTGTTCATGTATGTACATATGTTTGAATGGTTGTATATTAGGCCGGGTCGATTTGTGGCGAGGCAAAAAAATCGCCCATTGCTCTGTGAAAATCATATTCTAGGGATCAAAATAAGAAACTTTGCCGAAGGAACCATACCTCTAAAATGAATTCTGATGTCCCCCAATTTGGGTCGAACTTTTGGGTAGGGGCAAATTTTGAAAAATCCCACTTTGACCCATTTAGAGTGCTCCAATCGAGTCCAAATGTATGACCGACCCCCACTAACTTTGGACGGCCGATCCACCCATGCCAGTGGCACACCCCCTGGAACCCCCCTGGGGGTTCACCATACAAACATTTCCAAAAATCGCCGGTTTTGCACTTTACATGAAAAAATCAGCGAAATGCCTATGTTTTTTCTTTCTGGAGTTTATTTTTCTCTTTAGAAATTTATTTAGTCAGAACATATGTAAATGAAAAAATGAATTTAACTTAGTAATAGAAAAGAAATTTAAAAAAATTATTAGAAATTAGCGTTTTTACAACCCTTTTAAAACCAAGGCATCACTGTGATGCATTTGCATGTCGTAAACATAGTTGTGTGGGTTTTTATTCAACCGTTTTAAAAAATGAAGGTATCACTGTGACACAATTGCAAATCGGAAAATTGCTTGTGTGCGTTTTTAAGACACAGCTGCATGTCGTAAACTTACTTGTGTAGTTTTTTTATAGCACCTACTTAAGAAATGAAGGTTGTTTTTACAACCCTTTTTGTGGGTATTTTAAGGCACCTTCTTAAGAAATGCGCGTTTTTTGCAACCATTTTAACAATTAAGGTATCACTGGAATGCACCGCAACCCTTTAAAACAATGAAGGTATCACTGTGACACAATTGCAGATCGTAAAATTGCTTGTGTTGTTTTTTTTAAGCCACCACAAGACACAGCAGGTAGAATTGAAATTACCATTTCATTCTTATTACCTCGTCTCGTAGACCATATATAACGCAACAGTTTTTGTGAATGCATTAAGTCGTTGTGAAGAACTCAAAGTGTGAAGTGCTAATTTCAGATAAAAAAATATTTCAAAAAAAATAATAAGTGAAGTGACCATTCCAAATCAAAAAGTTTACAATGAATCCACCATCCTCTACACCGCAAGATGAAGCAACTACATCAACAACTATCGAAAACCCAATGAGTCATATACCCAAGCATGATGTTACTGTTTTTGGTGTGTCTACTGATTTAACTGATCTTAATTTACCAACCCATCTGGATATCTTGAGATATTATTTTTACTTAAGCGAACGTGCTAAAACAGAACAAAAAAAGTTTTCCCATAAATCATTCACTATTCAAGTACAAGATAAGTTGATTGGAATTTGAGAAAAACTTGGTATGGAAATAATGCTGAAAAAAAGTGTATTTAATAAATTGAATAAATTGCTTGACAAGTATCAAGAGCAAATCAAGAGAAGAAACAACACCCAACAATTTACAGAGTATGTAAAATCTCTGGAAACAATTTTTTACATTGGAACATGTAAATGCGATTTGAAGGCAGCTCCATGTGCATGCGGCTGGGTTCCCGAACGCCTCAAAGAGTTCATGCACGATCAACATAATCAGAGAAGACTAACAATGGATGCATTTGTGATGGAAACTGAAGAGCAAGGAGCAACGTCTATGTCATCAATGCCAACATACCAAGATCCCGATGATTCAACATACGCACCGCCACCTGTTCAAGAAGATATGGATAGAAGCACAAGTTCACAATACATAGAGAGATACGATTGTTTTAACTTTGCCTTGGTATGTGACAGATTTGGTGTGCCTGACAGAGTAGCATCAGCATTGGGAACCGCTCTTTTGGAAGATTTTAAAATTAAAGATAAGCATGGGAAACCTCTCATCATCGATAAATCGAAAGTTCGCAGAGAAAAAGAGAAATGCAGACAAGAAGTGCTTCGCAAACGGTTAGATGATACCAATTTGTTAGCGTTTTCATTCGATGGCAGAAAAGATGATACTTTAATGATAGATAAAATTGATGAGAAGTATCATACTAGGATGGTAAAAGAACCTCATCTTGTTATTTTGAGAGAACCCAATTCTGAATTAATTGGTTACGTAAGACTGGAACATGAAACCGCTGAATACAAAACAACCAAATTAAATGGTTTTTTCAACGATAAAAATATATCACTGGATGCATTAATTGGAATATGCACTGACGGTGAGCCAACAAACACTGGCCCACACGGTGGAATTATACGACGATTCGAATTGCTGTTAAAAAGACCATTGCATTGGTTCGTTTGCCTTCTACACTTCAACGAACTTCCGTTTCGGCATTTGTTTGAAGCTTTGGATAAATCAACCAGCACTGGACCAAGATCGGCACCGGAAAACTGAGCCGTCAAATCGAAACTTGTGAAACTCTTCCGGTAAGTTATTGCTATCACTCATTTATTATAATTGTCAACCATTTTTAATTATTTTATTATTATATATTTTCAGGTGGTGGACGGCTTCCAGAAAATTGAGTTGCAAAATATGCCCCCTGCTCCAGAAAAAATTGAATTTTCCACCGATTCGAAGTACTTATACGACATGGCCCATGCAATTTCTAGCGGCGTGGTTCCGGTGGATCTGGCTAACATCAAACCAGGGAAAATTGTACATTCTCGGTGGCTCACCAAGGCCGCTAGATTATTGCGATTATATGTGACAACGGAAAATCCAGATGCAAATTTAAGAATTCTGGTTGAATTTATAATTAAATGTTATGTGCCAATGTACTTCAATATCAAGTATTACAGCTCTGTCGTGTACGGCAGTGCATTATTTTTCAAGTTCATTGGTTGGTCACGATTTCTAGAACCTCGTTTACGCAAAATTGTCAATCAAGTACTTAAAGATAATTCATATTATGCGCATTCGGAAAATATCTTGTTATCAATGTTGTTTGATGATAGCAAAGAAAAGCGCTACTGTGCCATCAAGAAAATTCTACGCTATCGAACCGATGTTGACGAGCCAATGGAACTTAGAGTTTATAAAAAACCAGATATAAACTTTAATTGCACAAGTTATACGGAAATGATCAATTTGAATGATATAAATATCGTATTTGAACCACCATTCACGCGAAGCATTCCGTACGATACATTGAAAGAATATTTAAATCAAGATGATCCACCGTTTAATGATCCAAAAATTCCATCACACATACAAGGAAGGAACGACATGTTCAATTGCTAGCTAGCGTTTCCAAACGGGTTATACCGGAAAATGTAGAGGCTGTTATGGCGACGACATTAGAGAGCCGTGCGAAAT
>NW_023458557.1:12072172-12073842 GCF_013731165.1 Rhagoletis pomonella | reverse complement strand
AATTTCAACCTTAACTCCAGCGGCACTAATCGGGTAAATTTTTATCAAAAGAATTTTCCAGCATACAGGTACATAGCTCACATTTAAAATTTGAACCAAATCGGTTAATAAATACGATTTTTACAAATAACTCTACTCCAGCACCACCTAGCGAGTTTTCTAGTAGCATGTAATTGGACCATATATGTATGTAAGATAACCTCCGACAATCTGACGGAACTCTATTCAGTGGTTTATGAGTTTATTTCGAACAACGAAAACGGCTATCATTTTATGCAAATAGGTATGTAGATAGGACAGCTTATAGCGAAACTCGTAAAAGCAAAGCTCCATTCTTTGTGAAACATTTAAAAAAATTCTTCAAAATTTTCACATAAATACAATAGCTTAATGGGATTTAGAAATCTAGGAGAAAATGGTTCCCAATCGAATGATACTTGCGCGTTTACGTAAATGTATATCTTTCCAGCCTTTCCAATAATTACCACTTTTCGCCATAACTACGGTATTGATAACACATGTAGCTGCGTAGAATTTCAGGCGAAAGCAGTTCCAGAGATAAGCTATATGAGAAGTTCAGTTTTTATGGAAGGAAGGAGCCACGCCCCCTTTCCCAATGCATTTGCAATATATGCATCAGTATTTTCAAGGTGTTGCCAAATATGAACCAAGTCGGTGCAGCCGTTGGTAGGTTAGTGAAATACATTGTAAAGAGAACTGTATGAAATTGTAAAACGTGACTTCTCAGATTTCTTAATTTTTTGGGAGCAACAACGAAAAGTTTTAATTTTTTTTAGCGAAAAACCTTCCACACAGAAAAAAAAAATTAGTTTGTGGTTATATCAAGGCGAAATTTCCATTGTTAACTCTAAATATAACAACGACGCGCTGGAAAAAGTTAATACGTTCAAATACCTAGGAATAATGATCGACGATAAACTAAAACAAAAAAAAAATTGTGTGTAACACCGTACACATGATCGAAGTGAAACTTCTTAAAAAAGGTGTGAGTACCAGGTACCTACTCACGAAATTGGATGTGTAAACATATGTTTACGGTTCGGCAAACCATTAGGCGATTGAGTTACATACATAGGTTTGGTTAGAAATCAAACAATAAATTCATTTCATCTTATTAATTTTCTGATATAGATACATATAATGTAAATGTTTATAATGCAATCAATAGACCCTTACGAATTCGCCATTAACAAGGCACTAAGTAACGTACGCACTTTTGTTTGCAAAATGCATTTATTTAAGTTGACAGAAGACAAATTCCTTTGTTCGGCATTTATTCTTACTCGCTTTCTATCTTCCAAGGAGAATTCATATATTCTTATCACGAATTCATATATTCATGTGGTAGCAAAAGTATAAAAACATAAAATTACCTTATAAATTAAAAGCATAAGTATCACATGTATGCGTAGCATTAGCGCACACAAGGGGTGCGTTTTGGGGTTCAAACCCCCTCCCCCCCCTAAAGCTAATAACCTCAAATACAATCTGTATTTTAAAGCTAAGAATCCAGCTCTCAAGGAAATTATAAGAAATATTTATTATAATTTCTGTTGCCTGAAAAAGCGCTTTGCTTTTGCTGAAAATTTCTATGAGGAAATAAATATACGAGCATTTTTTTCTTGAAAGCTGCAAACTGATTTAAGAAA
>NW_023458557.1:12069400-12072072 GCF_013731165.1 Rhagoletis pomonella | reverse complement strand
CCCTTTTTATGAACAGAAAGGGCTTTTACAGCCTAAATGTAGAAGCAATATGTAAACATTGTATTTTTTTTTTTAATTTTTAATTTTTGATTATTTGTTATTAAAGGTGTGTGAGCATCGATTATTATTTACGGCAGTCAATGCGAGGAGATATCCTGCTCTTTAGAACCTACAACTATAAAGTACTAATAAATAATATCTTTGGAATTTCAGTATAATTCTATTAAATTTATTTAATCCGTTTCATTTTATTTTCAGTTTTGTTTTTGGTTTTATGTTTTAAAATTAATTTTAATAAGAGGTATGTACACTGGTGGCCCAATAATTAGAAACGATTTTCTTTTTCAAGTTTTGAGCATCTATTTGTATTTATTAATTTTCAACATATTTTTTTAGGAAAATCTGAATAAAAAGTTGAAAATAAAGCTGAAACTTTGCGGAGTTTTTATAATTTTTGCACAAAGTTTGAAATGGGGATTTATATGGTGTTTGTTATAAAATGAGCTAGGCTTTTATGGAAAAATTATAAACATTAAATAAACAAAAGAAAAATAGCCAAAATTGATCAAAATGTTGATGACTTAATCAGCTGATCACAAGTGTATGTTCAAAAGTTTTTTTTTGTATGGGAGAAAATAAGCAACACCGTTAACGAAATAAATTCTCAAAAATCAACCAGAGTTTCATTCACACATTTCACATTCACATTTCAAACTTTGTGCAAAAATTATAAAAAATCCGCAAAGTTTCAGCTTTATTTTCAACTTTTTCTTCAGATTTTTTAGAATTAATTTGAGTATGCAGTTTAATAGGCCCATTTTAAAAAATGAGCAACACCGCTAACAAAATAAATTCTCAAAAATCAACGAGAATTGTGAGCTCATTCTAAAACTGCTAACCCGAATTAAAAAGTTTTAAATTTTGATGTCCATTTTTTGAACTTCGTCGAATTATTCTAAATCGTATACTAAGTTTAAAGCTTTCAGTTATTTGATTTTCGTTGTAGCATGCACTATCTTTTCCTAAAAAAATAAGTTGAAAATTGATAAATACAAATAGATGGTCAAAACTTGAAAAAGAAAATCGTTCCGGGCTTCTTAAAGAGTAAACTATATTTTTATAAACAAGCTATTAAAATTAAAAAATAACAAAATAAATACTCAAATCTTGTCAGTTTCTGAGTGTTGTAAAGTTATGAAAAGCACTATAGTACAGTGAGACTAACAAAATTGGCTTTTTGTGAAGAACATAAATCATTTTGGTTATTGCTAAGTAGTTTAAGACATGTGGAATTTCCGCCATCTTGCAAAGAAGGGTGTAAACGTTTTTCACAAAATACATCGATACGGTTCTTTTTTTTTAGAAAAAACTCAGGAATACTTTTTGCTGGACGAAAAAATCTACACTTGTTGTTTACATTTTTCTTCTATCGTAGTTATTTTGCTTGTTAACAAAAAAATTTTGATAATTTTTCCACGAAAATAATACTATTCAATAAACGGTTTTATGACAATCCACTGTTGAAAAGTGAAAAAATGTGATCTTTAATTTTTCATTAAGAAGAAAAAAAAATAATGACGCTAGAAAAATAGTACTTCTGAGTTTTTTCTAAAATATGCACCGTATTGATGTTGATTGCGAAAAACGTTTCCATCCTTCTTTTCAAGATGGCGGAAATTCCACTAGTTCCTGAGACCCGGAATTCTATTTTTAATATCTCTTAAAACTACTCAACAATAATTAAAACGATTTATGTACCTTAACATTTTTACTGTACTAACATTTAGAGCAACAGTCGCTTAAAATAAATTCAATTAAATAATTCCACATCTGATTAAATAACCTTGGGGAACGTGTTATGCTGCAACAACAACAGAAACTACAACCACCTGTAATAAAGAAATTAATTGAAAATAAAATTAGATTTCAACAGAAAACATACCTTAATTTTTTTCAAAAAATTTTGTTATGGCTTCAGTAAGCCCAGTTAGCGCTTGGGCCACCTGCGTAAGGGCAGCAGCGATTCGCGTATTTTGCTCCACAGTACGCTCTTGAAAAGCAATAGCTTGTTCCTCTCTCCTGTCGCGGGCTTCCGCGTTCGCCACCACCGCATTTAAAACTGCTGCTGATGACATCTTTTTCGCTGCAGTAGGCGACGGAATTGGTGAAGCCTCAGCATTCGCTAACACAACAACGGCAGGCGACGCAACATTGCCAACAACAGCCGTAGCAGACGCATCAGCTGTGAGAGCAAAAGTCGACGTTGCTGGTGGAGGAGATGATACTTTCTCCACAATGACGGACAGTGGTGATAAATCCTTATTGGAAATTTAAAATCTATTTATATCTTGCGCGTATCGCATTTATTTCAATACTGTCATAACTCAGAAAACAAAAAACTCAAGAAAACTCCTCTTAAGTTTTAAATTTACATAAGTATACTAAAATGGTTAAAATGAGCACATATTTTATTCAATTGAGCTACTCGTAATCGCTAAATTTTTTCATTTTTGTATATTTAACTAGATTTTACATTTCTTTGGATTATGACAATATTTAATTAAATGCGCGATATGTTCAATGCATGGATAAATATGTATTTTTACAATTATAAATAAATACCTGATAACCCAAGGTGCCGGGCACACCGGGCAACCCGTCTACAGCTGCAG
>NW_023458557.1:12060511-12069300 GCF_013731165.1 Rhagoletis pomonella | reverse complement strand
CATATGTGTAGAAACAAGCACAGAAAAATCTTACTTACTTCTTTCCACTTGGCCGCACTTCGTGTTGGACCTCTCATTGAGTTGAGAGTGTCCGCCACCTCTGTCCACAACTTCTGCAAAAGTTGCGGGTTGTTGGGCACACATTTAAAACGCTGCAACTCAGGATGCTCATTGCAGCATTGCACGAAGAACTGCAGCTGCTCCTGAGTTGTTCTTTCTTTTTGAATTCGAGATAGAAATAAAGATAAATAAAATAAGTAATTATCAAAAAGAAATATACAAATTGCAAAAATTCTTACTTTTCCTGTGGTTGAGCATCCATCTTTTGTCTATATTTTATTTACGAAACAGCTGTTTGACAGCAAACGCTTTTCACCTCGTATGGTGATTTTTTTGAGCTTTTTTCTTATGAGGTGTGGCCAAGAATAACCTCACAAAATAGACCTCACAAGAAATCTCACAAATTTTTGCTCACAACTCAGTTGTGAGGTTTTATTAGAATAGGGCTGCTAGTCGTCAACCCCATTTTCGAAATCATGTAGCTGGCGTAATTTTCTAATTCATCATATTCCACATCTTTCAATGTACTTCTACTGCTTAAAAAAAAAATATTTGTTCTAGTGATCAGGTAGCATGAATTTGATGAAACTTCATAATTTTATTAAAAGTCAAATGGTTAACAACAACAACGAATGTCATTAAATGAAACTACCTTCCTTTTTGTATCATGAGTAAAATCATGGTGTAATAATAACAAGGTGTTGTCAGTAACTTAACCTCACTTTTTCGGCAGGTCTATTCCGGTCACGCATTTTAAAGTAGTAGAAAAGGTACTAATTATTTAGTACTTTTAATCCGTTTGTGCATACTATTTCAAATTAAATAAAGAAAAATGTATAATTACAAGCTTGTGAGCCTGAATATATGTTTGTATCGTCAGCTCCACACAGCTTGGGCATATATTGTAACTTATAAAACAGTAAAGGCCGTAAAATAAGGCAATTTCCTATAAGATTTTAAATGATTTTTTAAATAGATTAAAACACATAAATATCGATAATATAAGCGAAATCGTAATTTATCCATGCTGCCGCTCGGTTCTAGTTTATCAGTAGTCCATTTGGCTCGATATTATGACAATGCAGCAAAAGATATTTAATATAAAAAAATCGCCTTTCCATACGATTTTTGTGTACGTCTTTTTCCGTTGATAACCACTATATCTTTTATATTTTATATTTTGAGGGTGCAAGTTATACAAATCCAGCAATTTTAAATATTAATATTGTTCTGAAAACACCAAGTTCTTTAAAAATCGCGATAAAACGAAATAATAAAATGGAGTATATTAGATACTATTTACCAACGAATAGTAGTATAAAAAAATAATGTAAAAAAAAAATATTTTTTAAAAACAAGCTTTTATTTAACCTGTACAATCAAAGGAATAAAATGAAGTAGTGTAACAAAAGATTTTTTAGCAAGAAAACTTTGTCAAAACTGCACTAAAATGAATAAAATAAAATAAGTTAAGGTCTCGTTAAAGTTACTAAAAGCTATTTAGTGAAAGGAGTTATTCAAACTCTAATGAAAATTACTAACAATTTGTACTAATTTACTTTGTTTTTAAAAAAGCTTGTCGCGCGAATAGCAAACCGGCATTTAAATATCTGCATACATACATACATAACCAATTATGCATGTACGCTGAATTCGCCGACAAGCTTTTTTAAAAACGAAGTAAATTAGTATCTGCCCTGTAGATGTGTAATATGGTTTTAGCTTTGTGCCATATGAATGTATGTAAGAAAATCAAAATCAAATTATTTAATAAGTTAAATAATTTACCCCAATATGGGTATCAATCGAAATGATTTTGAATAAACTTTATTTTTGAATTGAATTTAAGAGGGGTGCCACTTGTTTGAACAGTCTAATTTAGTTAAAGAAGTGCTATGCTTAAAATACTATGCAACAATTACAATATTTTTGAGGTGCTTGAATGCAGTTTGCCCCGATGTATTGCTAGAGGTCTAACTTAAAATATAGGATGAAAAAAAATTGGAGAATTGCCACCTGTTTGAAAATCAGAGTTTAAGTAAATTGATAAGAAAAAACGAATATTGCAATATGGACGTCAAAAGAAAGAGGGTGGAGAAGGCTTACAGCCAAAAATATTTTTTTAGAGTTTCCACCTGTTTGAAAATTTAAATTTAATTTAATTTATAAGATAAATTGAATATCGCAATATGGGTATCAAACTGAAGGAGTTTAGGAAATTTCATTGCCGAAAATATTTTGAGTGAGGGCTGCCACCTGTTTGAAAAATTTTATTGTATTAAATTGATAAAATAAATGAAATCTAATATGGTGGGTTTTTATTAAAGCTACAGAAGCCAAATAAACAATTTTTAAAATTTTTGAATCTCTGTCTGTCTGTATATTTGTACACGCATCAGTCGAAAACATGGAATTGTATGCAGTTTTCACCGATGTATAGCTAGAGATCTAGCTTCCAATATGGAATAAAAAATTAGAGAGTTGCCCCCTGTGTTTTAAATTTCAGTTTAGGTCAATTGATACGGTAAAGTTAATACTGCAATATGGCTGTCAAAAGAAAGAAATTTACAAAGGCTTACAGCTGAAAATATTTTTGTGGAAGGTAGCCACCTATTTGAAAACTTTAATTTAATTTAATTGATAGCAATTTTGGCATCAAACTAAAGACGATAGGAAATTTGAATGCTGAAAATATTTTTAGGGGATTTGCGAACGATTGAAAAAATTGTATTCATTAAAATTTGTAAAATAAAAGAATTATTGCAATACGAATATTAAACTAAAGAGGATTAGGAAACTTACTTTTTAAAATATTCTTGAAGCGGGTTGCCACTTATTTGAAAACTTTAATTCAGTTAAATTTATAATATAAACTAAGTGTTGCCATATGGGTATCAAACGAGAGTACTTGAGAATAATAAAATTGCAACAGGCCGATATCTGTACATAATAGATGTTAAAGAAAAATTAATAGGGGTTTATTAGATCAACAGAAGCCAAATCTAAAATTTCAGTATGTTTGTCTGTATGTTTGTAAGCGCATCACGTAAAAGCTAATGTATGGAATTAAATGCAGTTTTCACCGATGTATATATTGCTAGAGCTCTAATTGAAAATATAGAATCCATTTTTTTTTTTGTTTTAGTTTATCGTCGATCATTATTCCTAGGTATTTGAACGTATTAACTTTTTCCAGCGCGTCGTTGTTATATTTAGAGTTAGCAATGGAAATTTCGCCTTGATATAACCACAAACTTAATTTTTTTTTCTGTGTGGAAGGTTTTTCGCTAAAAAAAAATAAAACTTTTTGTTGTTGCTCCCAAAAAATTAAGAAATCTGAGACATCACGTTTTAAAATTTCATACAGTAACGCTGTGATACCATATGGAATACCAATCCCTTTCGGCTTCATGAGCTTTACCGATGGTCTTATTTCCACCTGTGCGATCTCTGCCAAGCATGCGTAATCTTTTTGTATGATCTTGCAACTACAACATTGGTGCGATGCGTATGCCAATAACAGTTCTTTTAGGGAAACTCAAGAGCACAGAAGTGCGTTTTCTGTTATAGGAGGGCCAAGAATCCTCGCTGTCCCACAGGATGAAAAGTTTTCCGGTACATTGCTAAATGAGTCGTGTGATCTCTTAGGTATCTTTCAAATGATGCAATTGATATACCTACGGTAATCTTTCCTTGTTAATTCACCACTTTTACAATTCGTGGTAAAATTTATGAACTTATTTCTGGGTAGATGCAAGACCGCATGATCGTGCATGAGGGCGTAAGAAAAACTTAACCCCATCCTTCATTTAGACATCTGAAAACTAAATTCGTATAACTTAAACAAAGGTCCAAAGCAGACCAACCACACGTGGTTTCTATACATTTCAGCTGCAGCGCCATCCATTGGGTTCATTTTCTGCAAAACCATTGCTTACCATAAAATGAATACGTGTTATGGATTTCAACCTTAACTCCAGCGGCACTAATCGGGTAAATTTTTATCAAAAGAATTTTCCAGCATACAGGTACATAGCTCACATTTAAAATTTGAACGAAATCGGTTAATAAATACGATTTTTATAAATAACTCTACTCCAGCACCACCTAGCGAGTTTTCTAGTAGCATGTAATTGGACCATATATGTATGTAAGATAACCTCCGACAATCTGACGGAACTCTATTCAGTGGTTTATGAGTTTATTCCGAACAACGAAAACGGCTATCATTTTATGCAAATAGGTATGTAGATAGGACAGCTTATAGCGAAACTCTTAAAAGCAAAGCTCCATTCTTTGTGAAACATTTAAAAAAATTTTCACATAAATACAATAGCTCAATGAATTTAGAAATCTAGGAGAAAATGGTTCCCAATCGAACGATACTTGCGCGTTTACGTAAATGTATATCTTTCCAGCCTTTCCAATAATTACCACTTTTCGCCATAACTACGGTATTGATAACACATGTAGCTGTGTAGAATTTCAGGTGAAAGTAGTTCCAGAGATAAGCTATATGAGAAGTTCAGTTTGTATGGAAGGAAGGAGCCACGCCCCCATTCCCAATACATTTGCAATATATGCATCAGTGCTAAGTTTCAGTTCCCCAGCGTAATTGGTTTTAGAGATATATTGTTTTTTTTACGTTTTAGTCTGTATAAGAATTTTGGGAATATCCCGAGCTACATACCGAGTAAATTTTTGGTCAGAATATTTATTTTCAAGGTGTTGCCAAATATGAACCAAGTCGGTGCAGCCGTTTAGTAGGTTAGTGAAATAAATTGTAAAGAGAACTGTATGAAATTGTAAAACGTGGCGTCTCAGATTTCTTAATTTTTTGGGAGCAACAACAAAAAGTTTTAATTATTTTTAGCGAAAAACCTTCCACACAGAAAAAAAAAAGTTTGTGGTTATATCAAGGCGAAATTTCCATTGCTAGCTCTAAATATAGCAACGACGCGCTGGAAAAAGTTAGTACGTTCAAATACCTAGGAATAATGATCGACGATAAACTAAAACAAAACAAAAAAAAAATGGATTCTATATTTTCAATTAGAGCTCTAGCAATATGTACATCGGTGAAAACTGCATTTAATTCCATACATTAGCTTTTGCGTGATGCGCTTACAAACATACAGACAAACATAGCGAAATTTTAGATTTGGCTTCTGTTGATCTAATAAACCCCCTATTAATTTTTCTTTAACATCTATTATGTACAGATATCGGCCTGTTGCAATTTTATTATTCTCAAGTACTCTCGTTTGATACCCATATGGCAACACATAGTTTATATTATAAATTTAACTGAATTAAACTTTTCAAATAAGTGGCAACCCGCTTCAAGAATATTTTCAAAAGTAAGCTTCCTAATCCTCTTTAGTTTAATATTCGTATTGCAATATTTCATTTATTTTAAATTTTAATGAATACAATTTTTGAATCAGTTCGCAAATCCCCTAAAAATATTTTCAGGATTAAAATTTCCTATCGTCTTTAGTTTGATGCCAAAATTGCTATCAACTAAATTAAATTAAAGTTTTCAAAAATATTTTCAGCTGTAAGCCTTTGTAAATTTCTTTCTATTGACAGCCATATTGCAGTATTAACTTTACCGTATCAATTGACCTAAACTGAAATTTAAAACACAGGGGGCAACTCTCTAATTTTTTCTTCCATATTGGAGGCTAGATCTCTAGCGATACATCGGTGAAAACTGCATACAATTCCATGTTTTCGACTGATGCGCGTACAAATATACAGACAGACAGAGATTCAAAAATTCTAAAAATTGTTTATTTAGCTTCTGTAGCTTTAATAAAAACCCAGCATATTAGATTTCATTTATTTTATCAATTTAATACAATAAAATTTTTCAAACAGGTGACAGCCCTCACTAAAAATATTTTAGGCAATAAAGTATCCTAAACACCTTCAGCTTGATACCCATATTGCAATATTCAATTTATCTTATAAATTAAATTAAATTTAAATTTTCAAACAGGTGACAACTCTAAAAAAATATTTTTGGCTGTAAGCCTTCTTCACCCTCTTTCTTTTGACGTCCATATTGCAATATTCATTTTTTCTTATCAATTTACTTAAACTCCGATTTTCAAACAGGTGGCAACTGTCCAATTTTTTTCATCTTATATTTTAAGTTAGACCTCTAGCAATACATCGGGGAAAACTGCATTCAAATCCATGCATTCGTTTTCGAGTGATGCGCGAACAAACATACAGACAGACAAAAATTCTAAAAATGGTTGATTTGGCTTCTGGTGCTCTAATAAAGACCCCCCACATTAATTTTTCTTTAATCTCTATAATGTACAGACATCGACCTGTTACAATTTTATTATATGTATAGATTACAGAATAACAGTTCCTTCTTGGCACAGTTTTTTTGTCTCGATGCATCAGATCGAAAAACACGTATTTTTTACTTGCATCCCTAAGACAAATGGAGTGCCACACACAGTGATGGCAAATTTAGTCAGAAACAAGAAAGTTGAAGAGTTGATTTTTTTGGAAATAAATATGAAATTCGATTTTTTCCAGATAAATTCGATTTTATCCGAATTTTAGCAACACAAAGTTCGATTTCAAAAATTCACCATTTTGGAGCTAAAATTCGATCAAAATTCGAATATCGAAGCTTAGAATATCGAATTTTTTCATTCCTAGTTCCTAATTGCGGATAAGAATTCGAAAAAATAGCGATATAATCGGCGATGATTTTCACAGAAATGTCGTGTCGAATTAGTAGCTTCCGTAATAGAAAATGCTGGCAGGATATTTAGCCATAGGCTTTACTTAAGCTATTCGCAGTTGCCTTCAAGCACGAATAGGTTTCTCGAAAAATTGCCCAAGTCCGAAAATCGTAGCAGGGTGCTTTATGACGAGCGATTTCCACTAAGTATTTGTGGTACCTGATATACAATTTTGCTCGAAGCAGAAAAAAACATGAAATGAAAATGAAATGAAAAACGCCGTTTCAATCTAGAACATAATTTATCCGTTCAATTACAAATGATTTTGTTGAAATTGTTACATTTTCTTGACAGATAGGCACAAGGCCCATGTAAAAATTATAAAAGGTAAAGGTAAGAAGCGGAATAATAAAATCGCTAAACTCAAAAGTCCTTACCATTCAGTAAAAGCAACTGAAGTCCTTAATGAAAATATCGATAGTTGCCTTCAAAGCTATGGACAAAGTTGTCAGCTCTTGCTTCACGTCAGGAAAGGTTAATGACTTGGCACTTGGCAGCGATAAAAAATTAATTGATTGAATACGAATCTTATTCTGAGAGATTGCCAAAAGCAGTAGTTGAATTTTCTTCTCTTAATATATAACTAAATGGATTTGAGATAAAAAAAAAATAAAAATTCAAAAATATGCAAAACAATTTCAAATACGAAAAAAGGCTTAAAAAAATAAAAAATAAAAACTTTAAGAAATAAAAAATTTATAAAAAAAGGACCATGATTATATGACTTTTGGCTCAATGCGAAAGTTCTAAATAACCTCCAATCGGGCTGAAGTTTTATATTTCTCAATTCTGCAACCAGCATCACGTTTTTAGGTGGTATCCCAATCAAAAAGTATTTTTTTTTGGCTTGATACAAATTAGGTCCACCTTAATATATACATATAAAGCTGCGAGTAAAATAATAGCAGTACAATTCAAAATGATGTTGCTGGTAACTTATGTTTATTTATTTATTGTTAATCATTTCCATTTAAAATATGGGTCGTTTGCTAACTGCGGGCAAAATGTCAGGCCGGCTCAAAACTGCCACGTACACCGATTAATGGCTGATAGCGCGTTACATTTACTTTAACGCAGGTGTCGTCTTTACAAGCAACGTGAAAACCGGGTCGAGTGGTGTAACAACTGCTCGACAGTTTTGAATGCCATATGCGTCTAAAATATTTTTGATAAATATACGTTTTCTGAAATAGTGATACAGAACCTCGATTGCCATCTCTAGTCCAAGAAAATATGAGAGTGGACCGTCATGCATCTCGAATTTAGATGATATCTGCTTTTTATTCGCGTTAATCTCGTTCTCTCGTTCATCTAGCGTAATGTTGTATGCACGACCCGATTGCTTAAACCCATATATTGCCTTTTTAAGCTTAAGAACCTTCTTGGGTTGTGCAGTGCTGAGAAAATTTGATGGCTGCTTCATGTAGACATTTTCATCTAGGCTACTGTTCAAATATGTATTTGAGATATCGGCTTGATGCATATACAGCTGTGTCTCCGCAACTATAGCGAACAGCATTCGAATGGTTTCATAGCGTATAACAGGAGAGAACGTTTCCCAATAGTTTCTAATGCGATCAAAGCATACAATTTTGCAACCCTACATATTACTACAAATCACCTTATATGAATTCGCCTTAAAGCTAATCTACTACTATTAAGAATTTACGATATTAGAATGCGACCCTGTCGTATGTATGACAGCTGCTAGGCTTAAGTCAAAAAGTAGAAAATACGCGCGCGTACCTGTCAACCGAAAAGTTTATTTTATTTTTACAAATATATTGGTCTGCGACTTGTTGGCTGCAAGCCAACGGCACTAACAGCGTTCGGACTGCTGAAACTCGATTCGGGAGTAAATGACTCGAAAAATCGGAGCAAAAATTAAATTTTCGGAGCAGATTAACAATTTTTTATTAAATAGTATAAAGAAAAATTGTTACATCTTTAGGTACT
>NW_023458557.1:12056974-12060411 GCF_013731165.1 Rhagoletis pomonella | reverse complement strand
TTAAATTTTCGGAGCAGATTAACAATTTTTTATTAAATATTATTAGGAAAAATTGTTACATCTTTACGTACTTTTTCAATTCATCACATTTTTTATACATATGTATATCACAGTTAATTTTTCACCCCATCACTTTGTGTTTACCTTGTAATTATAATACGATGTTTCCACGTTTCGTAATTCGCTCTCTAGGTAATTTGCTAAGTAATTCGTGAATTGCCCTGTTTCCACGCCACACATTTGTAATTCGTTTGGCAGCTCTACTTCTTGTTTTTGTTCTACGCTATTTATTATTATATTTGTGTACTGCAAATATCGAAGATGGACCGAAAATTTAAGTTATCATCAAAGATTTTAGTTTATATAGAGAATATTTTATTTATTAATTTTCCGGCAACTAGAAAAAGTGCCAGCAAATTGGGCAAGGCCGGTAAAAACTTCGATATATTTCCGATAAATATTAGAGAAGGCACCGATTCGTTCGTCATTCGCATAGTAATTCGATCTGAATTACCTACAAATGACGTAATTCGAAGGGTAATTGGATGTCGAATGACGAATGGGAGAGCGAATTACGAATGAGAGAGCGAATTACGAAGCGTGGAAACGTCGTATAAAGCATTGGCACGGAGTGCTTATAACTCAGCTTAATCTCTAAATAGAATTGAAACAAACTTCCATCAATAAATTTATAATTAAAAAAAAAATAAGTAAATTATTTGACGGCGTATAAATTTCTGACCTTTGGTTTAACTTTCAGCTGCTTCGATATTGAGCCTGTTCCTGTATTTATTTTTAACGAGATTCATCTCTGAAAATTTTCGTTCGGCAGCAGTATTGCTGTGCGGTAAAATAGCTAACGTCAGCATATACTCTGCAAAGTTGCTAAACATACACCTTTCCAAAATATTATTCTGGTCCTTAATCAATCCCCTGTGGAAATAAAAAGTGATTCCCCAAGGAATGATAAGAAGTAAAAGAGACAACTTCAGTTACAACTTGCTATAAAAAACCTTGGCCACAGAAGTTATGGAGCAGAAATTTAAGAAGTTACCAAATATTTTTAATAAATCCTTAATGCGAATCGAAAAAAAAAAAAATCGGAGCATGTTTTAGGTCAAGCGGAGTAGGGAGTAGATTTTAAATTTAAAGAAGGAATCAGAGTAGATCTACTCCGATCGGAGCAAAGTCCGGACGCTGGGCAGTAAGCAGGCGTTAGCCGGCACCAGCGCCGGCGGAGCACCAGGGCTCCGCGTGTAAGCATCAGGTACAATTTATTGAAGGTACACCCAGCAACTAAAGATGTGGGATAACCCACGTGGCGGCCGTGGGTGCATCCGGCGAAATGCGGCCATATGTACATACATAGGAAAAAAATGAAATTTAAAACAAATGTAGCAAAAAGTTTGTAACAAAAAAATTTAAATACAGAAAAATGTATGAATTCAATTAATTAATTAACTAATGAACTAATTAATTAATTAGGGATTAAACAAAATTTTCACATACATACGTAAATAACTAAAAATTTACGGTGGAGGTAACCTAATTACAAAGCTTTCAAAAATATTACAAAAAAAAAACTTAACTACCTTCAAAAATCACAAAAAAAAAATTATAAAAAATTTACAAAATCTCAGAAACTTTCAATGCGCATACATACATGAACTCGCATTAAAAAATGTGGTGGCGTTATGAATAATTACCTAAAAAACTTTGAAAAAAATTCCAGTCGAAAATTTTATGCGCCATATGCGGAGCACCGTGGTACATACAAATACTAGTATCCACAAAGATCTTAATGTAAATACGGAGCATGAGGAAATAAGAGGGCTAAGCGCCAGTTACTCAGTACGGTTAAGGAACCACCCAAATCGGCTAGCGAGAGATCTTCTTAGCCCGAGATATGCGAGAAGACTAAAAAGAAAGGATTTCTCCGATATTACCAAATGATGAGCAATATAATATATGTTGATATCCGCAATATATCAATGTTGGCTCTGGAGCTCGTCCTTTCAGACCGACCACCCAACACCAGTGTCATTGCGGCTCGGAAACTTGTCCTTTCCGACCAAACATAGCATACTGGATTGTAATTACTTAAATATAGAGTAGCGAAGGCGCGGCATGGAAACTAGTCCTTTCCACCCGCCCAGGCTGTGCGGCTCTGGAACTCGTCCTTTCAGCAACAGCTGTAACAAATATATATTTAAAAAAATACAAAAATTTCTAAGCATTGCCGCAGAAATTTTACATTTAATGGTAATTTGTAAGATTTGAAAACTTACTGTTAGTTTCGAAAGAAAGATTCACTAAATAAATACATATTATAAGAAAAAAAAACAAAAACAAAAATTATAAAAGCATTCAAAAACAACCAAAAAAATGGTACTATCAAGTTTAAACAAAAATACAAACTTTAAAACAAAAGGTGCTGTACCACAAAAGTTAGCCAAGCCACCACTGCACCGTAACATACGCTATATAAGGGCGTCCACTGCACCGTAACAAACGCTTTATGTATAACGGTGTGTGAAACCACGCCACGCCGCTAAGCCGCCACTGAAGTGTAACATCGTTACATAGCGGCATGCGGAGCCACTATAACCATCGCAGAGCCGTGGCGCGATATGGCAGCAACAACAACATCAACGAGTAGCAGTTTTCAGCTTTTGGGTATGACTTACTACCAGGGTTGCGTGATTTTGATTTAGTCAAATCACAAATCCATAAATCAAATTTATTTCTGAATTGAAAGTCGCATCAAATCCCAAATAAATTTTATTTGTGACTTGCTTGGTCAACCAAATAAAATATAAGTTTTATTTGTGATTTGATTCGTCAACTAAATAAAAGATAAGTTTTATTTGTGATTTGAACGTCAACCAAATAAAAAATTTATTTTATTTGTGATTTGATTCGTCAAGCAAATAAGAAATAAAATGTATTTGTGATTTGCTTGGTCAACGAAATAAGGAATCAAATTTACTTGTGATTTGATTCGTCGAGCAAATAAGAAATAAAATTTATTTGTGATTTGAATCGCCTCCAAATCAGAAATGTTATTGATTTGTCATTTGATTTGTAGAGCGAATCATTGATTTGTGATTTTTCAGCTAAATAATACTCTTGTTGGCAACGCAATTACTTCGGGATATTTGGGACTACTTTGAAATTTTCGGGACTTTTTCGGGATTTTGGGACTAATTCCGTATTGTTGGGACTATTTTGGGTTTTGCGAGACTTCTTCGGGATTTTCTTTCGGGGATTTTTGGACTATTTCGGGATTTTCGAGAATTCTTCGGGATTTTCTTGACTATTTCGGGGTTTTCCAGACAACTTCGGTATTCTCGGAGTTATCGGGATCTACGGACCTACTTCGGGATTTTCGGGATCAATTCGGATTTTTTGGTACTATTTCGAGTTTTTCGAGACTA
>NW_023458557.1:12043174-12056874 GCF_013731165.1 Rhagoletis pomonella | reverse complement strand
TTAATTGAAGATAAGCACGGGTACAAGGAAGTAATCGATATAATTGGTGAGGAAGGATGGAAGAAAGATGTGACAGGTGCAGAGGCACCATTCGGACAGAAGTGGCGAAAATCCGTTGTCAAGGTGTGTGTGGGAAATATTTCCATCTAACAAACAAATGCGCTGGCGTGGACCAATACAGCATAGATAAATTGAGTGAGGTTCCAATGCTTAGGTTTATGTGCGATGATTGTTTGCAGTACATAAATAACATTGATGACATACTTAAAGACATGCAAATGGTTGTGAAGCAAAATGGCCAAAAGCTAGCTGAATATAGAAACGAGTTCGATAATTCTCTGAAGAAAAATGAAGATGAAATTAAGCTAGTACTGAAGGCGGTAGAAACAGCATTTGCTGAAAGAATCAAGGCAATGAAAAAAGCTCAAGAAACATGTGAGAAAAGTGTTAAAGAAGTAAATAAACTCCAAGATATAGCTGATTTTATAAAGCAAAATAGCGAGCAGGTACGTAAGGAGATTGAAAACAACAAAGAAGATAACAAGAAAATGGTTGAAGCAATAACTAAAGTAAATGAGAAAATGTGTGCAGAAATAAAGAAAAATACAAATGTGGATGCCAGAGTTTCATATGCCAACGCAGCAAAAAGTGCCAAATCAAAAAAAGAAGAGTTGCCAGAGCTAAGAAATGTTGTTCCTCTAATAATTAAGCCAAGTACCAAACAGGAAGTTGAAAAAACTAAAAAGGATCTTAACTCAAAAGTTGATCCCAAAGAGTTACAAATTATGAACATAGTGGGTGGACAAGATGGAGTGGTAATCGTAGAAAGTGCAAATAATGCAGAGAGAGAAAAAATAAGAAATGCAATTGAAAATAATATTGGAAATAATTATGAGGTGAGGATCCCTAAAAAAATTAACCGATCTGTTCTGATAACCGGAATAAGTTACAAATATGAGATTGAGGAGCTTGCTCAAAGAATTAAAAGCCAAAATAATTGCTTGAGCCAAACCGACATAAAAATTACACAGTTATACCAAGTAAATAAAAATGGAAATACTTACTATAATGCAGTTCTAGAATTGGATGTCAAAGTGTTTGCGAAGATATTAGCTGAGGAAAGGCTTAATGTAGGATGGGAACGATGCAAAGTATACGATGCAGTGCAGGTTTTGCGTTGTTTTAAGTGTAAAGGCTTCAATCATAAAGCTAAAGACTGTGGAGCAACGGAAGTGTGCACTAAATGTCATGGTGCACATATTTCCAAAGAATGCAATGTGACAGCAATTAATAAATGTATCAACTGCATTAGAGCAAACAAAGATCTGAATATGGGACTAGATATAAACCACGATACTATGGACAGATTGTGCCCTGTATATCAGCAGAAGCTGAATGTAAGGAAAAAACATATGGGATACTAGCAACAAACCAAATATACTGTGACTATGTCACGGAAAACTAAAGCGTATACTACACGCAATAAGAAAGGCTGTATCCTGCAGTGCATATATCTTAATATTAATAGTATTGTATCAAATAAAGTGGAACTCGAACGTCTTATCGAAGTTAAAAAAACCAGCCTTAGTAGTGTGCTCCGAAACTTGTACAACAGATAATATAATGGACTCCGAGTTAAATATCTCTACATATAAATTAATCCGTTGTGATTCACACAGTAGGCACACGGGTGGTGTGTTATTTTATATACATGAACAAGTAGAATTTAACATTGTGTGCAATAAGTCTTTCGACATGAATATGTGGTGTATTATTATAAAAATTAAAAAATGCGCACTTAAGTGGCAATTTGGAGTAATCTATCACTCACCTAGTAGCAGCGATGCAGATTTTGTTAAATATTTAAATGAGATCGTCACGGAGCACCTTAAAGATTCGGATAATAATCTAATTATTGGCGACTTTAATATAAACATGAATATACCATCCACGTACTCTAACCAACTTACAAGTGTGTTTGCACAAATGGCCATGATACAAAGAATTGATTTTAACACGAGAGTAACGGAGCACTCAGCTATCGACCTACTATTTGCCAATAATGACCAAATCAAAATTGAATGTGCTAGCGAATATAAAATATCTGATCATGAGACAATCTGCTTTCAAATACCCACTACAAAATATTGCAGAATGAGAAAATATGCTAATGCCGTCTGTTGGGAGAACTACAGCGCGGAGAACCTGATAAATCTGCTGCGGATATGTGATATAAGTTCTATATCTAATATAGTAATAGAAAATAGGGTTCAGGCTTTGAATGATATCTTGTCTGAAGCCATGCAAACATTGACATACGAGAAGAGGATCAATATACAATTGCGAAATAAGTGGTACGATCGTGAACTAACAGTACTACATAATAGAAAATTTGAATTATATAAAAATGCGATTAGCTCAGGTCATTGGGATGATTATAATGCCGTTAAAAAATTATATAAAAAAACTATAATACTTAAAAAGAAATGTTTGAAAGATGCGGTGGAACTTGCAGACAATAAAGAGCATATTAAAAAAATAGTATTTAACGGTGAATGTCTAGAAAATAGCAACGATATAGCTAATGTCTTAAATTGTTATTTTGTTCAGAGCATAATCCAAATCAATGATAGTATTGAAATAATTGAACCTGTTGATGAAAGTGAAACAACCAACTCGATAGCAACATTTGAGCTCACCAGTATTGAGTTAGAAGATATAATGAACATCACAAAATCATTTAAAAACAAATATGGCGGTAAAAATCTATTGTCAGAGGGTGTTATCAAGGACTCTATGATGTACATTGCTCACGTATATAAGGACATTATAAACGAATCGTTTGATAGTGGCATTGTCCCGAGCTGCTGGAAGATATCCACAATAATACCAGTGGCAAAAGTGAAAAATACAATGAAACCTGACGAGCTGCGCCCAATTAATACCCTACCCATTGACGAAAAAATTATGGAAACAGTGGTGAAAAAGCAACTAGTAACCTACCTAGACAATCATAATATAATCATACCAGAACAATCAGGCTTCAGGAAAAGCCACTCCTGCGAAACAGCATTGAACATGGTAATTGCAGAGTGGAAAGAGGCTGTTGCTGATAAAAAGGTAGTAGTATCTTGCTTCTTAGACTTAAAGAGGGCGTTTGAAACAATCGATCGAAATGAATTGCTAAAGATAATTGATAAAATGGGGATTAAGGGAAAAGCTTTGGAATGGTTTCGTAGTTACCTGAGTAACAGAAAGCAGAGGACGGTAATTGGAGACGCAGTTTCATCGGTTGTTGATGTTAACATTGGGCTGCCGCAAGGCTCAGTACTTGCTCCGATATTGTTTATAATTTATATCAATGATATAAAAACTTGTTTGAGACATTGTAAAATAAGTCTTTTCGCGGATGATGCTTTAGTTAGCATTAGCGACAAAAATGTAGATTGTGCTGTTTTGAAAATACAAGAAGACTTAAATAATTTATATAAATGGTTGTGCATCAGAAAGCTAAAACTTAATATTGATAAAACTAAGTATATGATATTCCACAAGAACCACAACGTTGTAAACCATAATACTTTAAGCCATTCTAGTCTGAAGATAAAAACCAATGCAATTGAAAGAGTAGATCAAATGAAGTACCTAGGTGTAATAATTGATGAGAAACTAAGTTTCGTAGAACATATGAATCATTTAGAGAAGAAAATTGCACAGAAAATAGGATTTATGTGTCGAACATGTAAGGATATTAGCCAACATCACAAAATATTAGTATATAGATCAATTATAGAACCGCATTTTATTTACTGCCCAACAATACTACTGTTAACAAATGATACGTTAATTAATAAACTCCAAATACAGCAAAACAAAGCAATGCGTTTGATACTAAAATGCTCTTATAGAACATCAAAAAGTATTATGCTTCCTATGTTAAATTGGCTTAGTATTAAACAATTAATCTGTTATTACACATTGAAATTTATACATTACATAACACAGGGAATGTTACCAAATTATCTGAGTGATAGGATGCAGTACAATCATGAGATCCATAACTATGGAACTAGGAGTAGCAGAAATCTAAGACTGCCCAAAGTAAGAACCGAGTTCGCAAAAAAGACTTTAGAATACGTAGGTTATAAAATGTATAATGAACTACCAGCAGAGATAAAAGACTGTGAAAACGTGGTTAAGTTTAAAAAAAAACTATTTTTATATTGTAAACATTTAAATATGTAATATTAATTAAACAATGAATTTACTCATTTCTTTTAATGAAATAGTTTTAAGAAACAATTATGAATTTTGTAAACACTGGATGTACTATACAATGAATTAGGCTTTTTTGGCCGTAATAAAAGAAATAATAATAATAATAATAAAAATAGTCCAACAATCCCGAAATAATCCCAAAGATCCCGATATTTTTCGAGAATCCCGAAAATATCTAAATAGTTTCGAAAACCCCGAAATAGTCCCGGAAATTCCGAATTGGTCCCGGAAATTCCGAATTGGTCCCAAAAATCCCGAAGTTGTCCCTAAGATCCCGAGAACCCCCAAAAATCTCGAAGTAGTCTCGAAAAACCCGAAATAGTCCCAACAATACCGAATTAGTCCCAAAATCCTGAAACACCTGAAGAAGTCTCGAAAACCCCGAAGGAGTTCCAAAAACTCCGAATTATCCCAAAAATCACCAAGTAGGCCCGAGAACCCCGAAAATCTCGAAGTAGTCCCGAAAATCCCGAAGATTTTCGTGGAACTCGAAGTTGGAAGATACTTGAATATCGCATTTGTGTTGCATAAAAAAGTAATATTTAGCTAAAAAATCGCGAATCCATTGATTCGCTCTACAAATCAAATCACAAATCAATTTGATTTCTGATTTAGAGGCGATTCAAATCACAAATAAATTTTATTTCTTATTTGCTCGAAGAATCAAATCTATACATATAATAAAATTGTAACAGGTCGATGTCTGTACATTATAGATATTAAAGAAAAATTAATGTGGGGGGTCTTTATTAGAGCACCAGAAGCCAAATCAATCATTTTTAGAATTTTTGCCTGTCTGTCTGTCTGTCTGTCTGTCTGTCTGTCTGTATGTTTGTTCGCGCATCACTCGAAAACGAATGCATGGATTTGAATGCAGTTTCCCCGATGTATTGCTAGAGGTCTAACTTAAAATATAGGATGAAAAAAATTGGACAGCTGCCACCTGTTTGAAAATCGGAGTTTAAGTAAATTTGGCTTACAATCAAAAATATTTTTTTAGAGTTGCCACCTGTTTGAAAATTTAAATTTAATTTAATTTATAAGATAAATTGAATATTGCAATATGGGTATCAAACTGAAGGGGTTTAGGAAATTTTATTGCCGAAAATATTTTTAGTGAGGGCTGTCACCTGTTTGAAAAATTTTATTGTATTAAATTGATAAAATAAATGAAATCTAATATGCTGGGTTTTTATTAAAGCTACAGAAGCCAAATAAACAATTTTTAGAATTTTTGAATCTCTGTCTGTCTGTATATTTGTACGCGCATCAGTCGAAAACATGGAATTGTATGCAGTTTTCACCGATGTATCGCTAGAGATCTAGCATCCAATATGGAAGAAAAAATTAGAGAGTTGCCCCCTGTGTTTTAAATTTCAGTTTAGGTCAATTGATACGGTAAAGTTAATACTGCAATATGGCTGTCAAAAGAAAGAAATTTACAAAGGCTTACAGCTGAAAATATTTTTGTGGAAGGTAGCCACCTATTTGAAAACTTTAATTTAATTTAATTGATAGCAATTTTGGCATCAAACTAAAGACGATAGGAAATTTTAATGCTGAAAATATTTTTAGGGGATTTGCGAACTGATTGAAAAATTGTATTCATTAAAATTTGTAAAATAAAAGAATTATTGCAATACGAATATTAAACTAAAGAGGATTAGGAAACTTACTTTTTAAAATATTCTTGAAGCGGGTTGCCACTTATTTGAAAACTTTAATTCAGTTAAATTTATAATATAAACTAAGTGTTGCCATATGGGTATCAAACGAGAGTACTTGAGAATAATAAAATTGCAACAGGCCGATAGCTGTACATAATAGATGTTAAAGAAAAATTAATAGGGGGTTTATTAGATCAACAGAAGCCAAATCTAAAATTTCGGTATGTTTGTAAGCGCATCACGCAAAAGCTAATGTATGGAATTAAATGCAGTTTTCACCGATGTACATATTGCTAGAGCTCTAATTGAAAATATAGAATCCATTTTTTTTTTTTTGTTTTAGTTTTTCGTCGATCATTATTCCTAGGTATTTGAACGTATTAACTTTTTCCAGCGCGTCGTTGTTATATTTAGAGTTAGCAATGGAAATTTCGCCTTGATATAACCACAAACTTAATTTTTTTTTCTGTTGTTCTGGGGAACTGAAACTAGGGGCGTGGCTCCTTCCTTCCATACAAACTGAACTTCTCATATAGCTTATCTCTGGAACTGCTTTCGCCTGAAATTCTACACAGCTACATGTGCTATCAATACCGTAGTTATGGCGAAAAGTGGTAAATATTGGAAAGGCTGGAAAGATATACATTTACGTAAACGCGCAAGTATCATTCGATTGGGAACCATTTTCTCCTAGATTTCTAAATCCCATTGAGCTATTGTATTTATGTGAAAATTTTGAAGAATTTTTTTAAATGTTTCACAAAGAATGGAGCTTTGCTTTTACGAGTTTCGCTATAAGCTGTCCTATCTACATACCTATTTGCATAAAATGATAGCCGTTTTCGTTGTTCGGAATAAACTCATAAACCACTGAATAGAGTTCCGTCAGATTGTCGGAGGTTATCTTACATACATATATGGTCCAATTACATGCTACTAGAAAACTCGCTAGGTGGTGCTGGAGTAGAGTTATTTATAAAAATCGTATTTATTAACCGATTTCGTTCAAATTTTATATGTGAGCTATCTACCTGTATGCTGGAAAATTCTTTTGATAAAAATTTACCCGATTAGTGCCGCTGGAGTTAAGGTTGAAATTCATAACACGTATTCATTTTATGGTTAGCAATGGTTTTGCAGAAAATGAACCCAATGGATGGCGCTGCAGCCGAAATATATAGAAACCACGTGTGGTTGGTCTGCTTTGGACCTTTGTTTAAGTTATACGAATTTAGTTTTCAGATGTCTAAATGAAGGATGGTGTTAAGTTTTTCTGACGCCCTCATGCACGATCATGCGGTCTTGCATCTACCCAGAAATAAGTTCATAAATTTTACCACGAATTGTAAAAGTGGTGAATTAACAAGGAAAGATTACCGTAGGTATATCAATTGCTTCATTTGAAAGATACCTAAGAGATCACACGACTCATTTAGCAATGTACCGGAAAACTTTTCATCCTGTGGGACAGCGAGGATTCTTGGCCCTCCTATAACCGAAAACGCACTTCTGTGCTCTTGAGTTTCCCTATAAGAACTGTTATTGGCATACGCATTGCACCAATGTTGTAGTTGCAAGATCATACAAAAAGATTACGCATGCTTGGCAGAGATCTCACAGGTGGAAATAAGGCCATCGGTAAAGCTCATGAAACCGAAAGGGATTGGTATTCCATATGGTATCACAGCGTTACTATTATTGGCCTATGTGTGAGGAGGATACTGCGCCTTAGCGGTTTCAACTTAAGTAAAAAATTTTGACTTTACAGACTAACAGCCCTATTCTAATAAAACCTCACAACTGAGTTGTGAGCAAAAATTTGTGAGATTTCTTGTGAGGTCTATTTTGTGAGGTTATTCTTGGCCACACCTCATAAGAAAAAAGCTCAACAAAATCACCATACGAGGTGAAAAGCGTTTGCTGTCAAACAGCTGTTTCGTAAATAAAATATAGACAAAAGATGGATGGTCAACCACAGGAAAAGTAAGAATTTTTGCAATTTGTATATTTCTTTTTGATAATTACTTATTTTATTTATCTTCTAGGCGAATTCAAAAAGAAAGAACAACTCAGGAGCAGCTGCAGTTCTTCGTGCATTGCTGCAATGAGCATCCTGAGTTGCAGCGTTTTAAATGTGTGCCCATCAACCCGCAACTTTTGCAGAAGTTGTGGGCGGAGGTGGCGGACACTCTCAACTCAATGAGAGGTCCAACACGAAGTGCGGCCAAGTGGAAAGAAGTAAGTAAGATTTGTCTGTGCTTGTTTCTACACATATGTATGTTTTCTGCGCAGTCACTTATGCATTGGAAGCACCAGTTGCGCAATCGTGCGCGAAGGATAAAAATGCAGGCTCAAATGACTGGAGGAGGGCCTCAAACCTCTGATATAACAGAGTTTGAGCAGCAGGCCATTACAACCTTTGGGTCTGCAGCTGTAGACGGGTTTCCCGGTGTGCCCGGCACCTTGGGTTATCAGGTATTTATTTATAATTGTAAAAATACATATTTATCCATGCATTGAACATATCGCGCATTTAATTAAATATTGTCATAATCCAAAGAAATGTAAAATCTAGTTAAATATACAAAAATGAAAAAATTAGCGATTACGAGTAGCTCAATTGAATAAAATATGTGCTCATTTTTAACCGACTTCCAAAAAAGGAGGAGGTTATCAGTTCGTCGGAATATTATTATTATTATTATTTTTTTTTTTTTTTATGTATGTTACCGCATAACTTTGGACCACGTCAACCGATTTCGATAATTCTTTTTGCATCGGAAAGGTAGTGTCTCAGAGGTGGTCCCATACTAATCTGGTTAAGATCCGATCAGCGGATCATGAGATATATATATTTATTTTTATATGGGAGTTGAAGTCGGTTTTTTTTTGCTAAAAATTACTTGTTACCATTTCAGTATACTTATGTAAATTTAAAACTTAAGAGATGTTTTCTTGAGTTTTTTGTTTTCTGAGTTATGACAGTATTGAAGTAAATGCGATACGCGGAAGATATGTATAGATTTTGAATTTCCAATAAGGATCTATCACCACTGTCCGTCATTGTGGAGGAAGTATCATCTCCTCCACCAGCAACGTCGACTTTTGCTCTCACTGCTGATGCGTCTCCTACGACTGTTGTTGGCAATGTTGCGTCGCCTGCCGTTGTTGGGATAGCGAATGCTTAGGCTTCACCAATTCCGTCGCCTACTGTAGCGAAAAAGATGTCATCAGCAGCAGTTTTAAATGCGGTGGTGGCGAACGTGGAAGCCCGCGACAGAAGAGAGGAACAAGCTATTGCTTTTCAAGAGCGTATTGTGGAGCAAAATACGTGAATCGCTGCTGCCCTTACGCAGGTGGCCCAAGCGCTAACTGGGCTTACTGAAGCCATAACAAAATTTATTGAAAAAAATTAAGGTATGCTTTCTGTTGAAATCTAATTTTATTTTCAATTAATTTCGTTATTTATATTACAGGTGGTTGTAGTTTCTGTTGTTGTTGCAGCATAACACGTTCCCCAAGGTTATTTAATCAGATGTGGAATTATTTAATTGAATTTAATTTAAGCGACTGTTGCTCTAAATGTTAGTACAGTAAAAATGGTAAGGTACATAAATCGTTTTAATTATTGTTGAGTAGTTTTAAGAGATATTAAAAATAGAATTCCGGGTCTCAGGAACTAGTGGAATTTCCGCCATCTTGAAAAGAAGGATGTAAACATTTTTCGCAATCAACATCAATACGGTGCATATTTTAGAAAAATCTCAGAAGTACTTTTTTTCTAGCGTCATTATTTTGCTTCTTAATGGAAGATCACATTTTTTCACTTTTCAACAGTGGATTGTCATAAAACCGTTCATTGAATAGTATTATTTTCGTGGAAAAATTAAAAAAAATTATTACAATTTTTTTGTTAACAAGCAAAATAATTACGATAGAAGAAAATTGTAAACAACAAGTGTAGATTTTTTCGTCCAGCAAAAAGTATTCCTGAGTTTTTTCTAAAAAAAAAAAACCGTATCGATGTATATTGTGAAAAACGTTTACACCCTTCTTTGCCAGATGGCGGAAATTCCACTACTTCCTGAGACCCGGAATTCTATTTTTAACATGTCTTAAACTACTTAGCAATAACCAAAATGATTTATGTTCTTCACAAAAAGCCAATTTTGTTAGTCTCACTGTACTATAGTGCTTTTCATAACTTTACGACACTCAGAAACTGACAAGATTTGAGTATTTATTTTGTTATTTTTTAATTTTAATAGCTTGTTTATAAAAATATAGTTTACTCTTTAAGAAGCCCGGAACGATTTTCTTTTTCAAGTTTTGACCATCTATTTGTATTTATCAATTTTCAACATATTTTTTTAGGAAAAGATAGTGCATGCTACAACGAAAATCAAATAACTGAAAGCTTTAAACTTAGTATACGATTTAGAATAATTCGACGAAGTTCGAAAAATGGACATCAAAATTTAAAACTTTTTAATTGGAATTAATAGAAATAATTCTGGCAGTTTTGTAGCCCATTCAATTTTAATACAATATTGTGCAAGTATGAATTAGCTCACAATTCTCGTTGATTTTTGAGAATTTATTTTGTTAGCCTTGTTGCTCATTTTTTAAAATGGGCCTATTAAACTGCATACTCAAATTAATTCTAAAATAAAAAGTTGAAAATAAAGCTGAAACTTTGCGGAGTTTCATTGTAGCATGCGCTATCTTTTCTTAAAAAAATATGTTGAAAATTAATAAATACAAATAGATGCTCAAAACTTGAAAAAGAAAATCGTTTCTAAATATTGGGCCACCAGTGTACATACCTCTTATTAAAATTAATTTTAAAACATAAAACCAAAAACAAAACTGAAAATAAAATTAAATGGATTAAATAAATTTAATAGAATTATACTGAAATTCCAAATATATTATTTTTTAGTACTTCATAGTTGTAGGTTCTAAAGAGACATTATATAACGACCCCTAACTCTTGCACCCTCCCTTGCATTCGAATTTTCTTCCGATAAATACTTCAGAATCTTCCAATTCTTCTTGAATTACCTCGAAACCGAGGTCAGCAGCCACACCATTTTTCAGAAGGATGTTATGGAGAATAGTGCAGGCATATATTATAGTCGCTGCTCTTTCCGGACTATAATGAAGTATGCGGTGTTTCGACAGGCACCGAAACCGTGATTTTAAGACACCGAAAGCTCTTTCAATTGTATTGCGCGTTTTAGCGTGCAACTTATTGTAACGGATTTCCCTGGTGTTTGAGGGCTCTGCTAATGGTGTTAATAGCCAAGGCTCCAATGGATACCCCTGGTCACCTAACAACCACGAATCACTTTGGGCGTTGTGGTTCCTCATCAAGCGCAGTCGGGTTGGGGATGTCGTCCAGATGCCAGAGTCGTGGCAAGAGCCAGGATATATCGCATTGACTGCCGTAAATAATAATCGATGCTCACACACCTTTAACCCTCTAATGCATAACTCCGCCTTAAGGCGGACTTTGATAAATATATGACATTTGTTACATTTTTGAATATTTGAATTTTACTAAAATGTAGACTAAGTAGGCGGTATTCGTTCTATTCAAAAATGTACTCGCCGCTTCGACCGTATGTACAACGTTGTAGCAAAAACTAGTTGAATTCGAAATTTCGTTGAAAGTGGTCAGAAAATTTGCGTGTGAAAGTTTTTATATTTAAAAAATCCAAAAGAAATAATTCTGAACGTTAAAGTGAGCAAAAAAAATTAATGGTGAGTTGCTGCTATTATTAATTTTACTATTTCAGTATTTTTTTGTTCAAAAAAATATAGTAAGCCAGCGAAGTGACTGAAGGTACGAAGTCCGCCTAAAGGCGGACTTGTGCAGTACAGTGAAAAATTTATTATATGCATTTGCATATGGAAGATTTGGAATGTTACAATAACTATTTACACATTTTTCAGTCATGGCAAACCATCAAAAATTTTTCAAAATATCGGCGATGTCAGATGAAGATATTAGAAAATTATTAGAGTCGGTGCCCTCTGATGACGAAAGTACCGAAAATGAGGATGAAGGTGATTTCGACAGCGATGACAGCGTCGCAGACGAGAACTATATGAATGCACAAAAATCTACGGAAAGTGCTGAAGCAGAAACGGCAGATAGTAACTATTTTCGCACTTTGCCAGATCCGGTTGATGCTCCGACCGGCGATAAATCTGCATGCCGTGAGAAATATGATGCAGAAACTGAGCCCATTCAATCCAGTGTGGCTCCTACATTTGATCAAGCCGACGCAAATGCTAAGATATTACCTACTCGAGTTTCTCGCCGTGCAAAACGTCCCAGATCACCGGAAGTGGCAGAAGAGGAAGACTTACCCAGCGTTTCTACTGCTGGAAAATTCACCGGTGAAGTTATGGCAATAAAGAATGACAATCCAGAATTCAAATCGATTACATGGAAGAAAAAAGAGCTTGGATTGCGCACAGAGGAAATAGTATTTCGCGGCGAAAAACAATTACCGGAAGTTTTACAAAGATTGAAATCCCCTTACGACTATTTCCGCTATTTTATGGATGATAAGCTATTAGATCATCTCGCTGAACAAACAAATTTGTACGCGCGTCAACAGGACATTACGACAAAATTTAGCGTAGATGCGGTCCATCTTCGTAAGTTTATAGGCATTTTAATTTATATGTCAGTTTACCGTTACCCAAATGTACGATCATATTGGGGAAGAAATTCTTTTTAAGCTATTCGCAAAACGATGCCAGTACTGCGATTTGAGGAAATTCGGCGTTATTTGCATTATAATGATAACTCTTTGGCAATTGATAAGGGTAAGCCAGGATATGATCGTCTTTACAGGGTTCGGCCGCTAGTAAACCATTTCAATGAGAGGTTCTTGACTGTCCCAATGCTTTCTCGGCTTTGTGTAGACGAGCAAATGTGCGCAACGAAAATGTCTGGGACCATTCTTCGGCAATATATGCCCAACAAGCCTCATAAATGGGGCTTCAAATTTTTCGCTCTTTGTGACTCCTCTAGATTTTCAAATGCTTTCGAAATTTACTCGGGTGCTGGCGATAATGCAATACCTGAAGGCGCTCCAAATCTGGGAGACTGCGAACGTCGTTGCTCGTCTGTCAAAAACCATTCCCGATTTTATCAACCACATTATCTACTTTGATAATTTTTATACGTCTCTGGGACTTCTCGCATATCATCGGAGCAGAGGAATCTACAGCGTGCCTAATTGCAAGCTTTCGAGCGATGTGGTGCTAATTCAAAAAAAGGTGAAGCGTGGTTATTCCGAATAGTACGTCGGCAATGCCTACGGTATCGATATATCTTCTGTATTGTGGCACGACACTAAAACTGTTCGACTTATATCAACCTATGTTGGCACAAATCGATTTGCATCCAGGAGCACTGACGAACGGCCACTGAAGACAATTAGATGGGATAAAAAAGAGAAGAAGCATTATGAAATCGACTGCCCTTACATTATAAAAGAGTACAATCGGCACATGGGAGGCGTAGATCTTATGGATGGATTGTTGGGTCGCTACCATATTCGCATGAAAACGAGAAAATGGACCAACCGCATTTTCTATCATTTTACCGTTTTCGTGATAGATCTGGGAAAAAACAGTGCAAATATCCTAAATGCGCCTGCGAAACTCAAGCATTTTGTGTAAAGTTTAACCTGTCGTTATGTAGTTCCTCAACAAAGACTTGCTTTTTTGATT
>NW_023458557.1:12040753-12043074 GCF_013731165.1 Rhagoletis pomonella | reverse complement strand
TGCTCCTGGATGCAAATCGATTTGTGCCAATATAGGTTGATATAAGTCGAACAGTTTTAGTGTCGTGCCACAATACCGAAGATATATCGATACCGTAGGCATTGTCGACGTACTCTTCGGATTAACCACGCTTCACCTTTTTTTGAGTTAGCACCACATCGCTCGAAAGCTTGCAATTAGGCACGCGATTTGGACGTACAGTACTTAAGCTGTAGATTCCTCTGCTCCGAAGATATGCGAGAAGTCCCAGAGACGTATAAAAAATATCAAAGTAGATAATGTGGTTGATAAAATCAGGAATGTTTTTTGACAGACGAACAACGACGTTCGAACATGCTCCCAGATTTGGAGCGCCTTCAGGTATTGCATTATCGCCAGCACCCGAGTAAATTTCGAAAGCATATGAAAATCCAGTGGAGTCACAAAGAGCGAAAAATTTGAAGCCCCATTTATGAGGCTTGTTGGGCATATATTGCCGAAGAATGGTCCCATACATTTTCGTTGCGCACATTTGCTCGTCTACACAAAGCCGAGAAAGCATTGGGACAGTCAAGAACCTCTCATTGAAATGGTTTATTAGCGGCCGAACCCTGTAAAGACGATCATATCCTGGCCTACCCTTATCAATTGCCAAAGAGTTATCATTATAATGTAAATAACGCCGAATTTCCTGAAATCGCAGTACTGGCATCGTTTTGCGAATAGCTTCAAAAGAATTTCTTCCCCAATATGATCGTACATTTGGGTAGCGGTAAACTGACATATAAATTAAAATGCCTATAAACTTACGAAGATGGATCGCATCTACGCTAAATTTTGTCGTAATGTCCTGTTGACGCGCGTACAAATTTGTTTGTTCAGCGAGATGATCTAACAGCTTATCATCCATAAAATAGCGGAAACAGTCGTAAGGGGATTTCAATCTTTGTAAAACTTCCGGTAATTGTTTTTCGCCGCGAAATACTATTTCCTCTGTGCGCAATCGAAGCTCTTTTTTCTTCCATGTAATCGATTTGAATTCTGGATTGTCATTCTTTATTGCCATAACTTCACCGGTGAATTTTCCAGCAGTAGAAACGTTGGGTAAGTCTTCCTCTTCTGCCACTTCCGGTGATCTGGGACGTTTTGCACGGCGAGAAACTCTAGTAGGTAATATCTTAGCATTTGCGTCAGCTTGATCAAATGTAGGAGCCACACTGGATTGAATGGGCTCAGTTTCTGCTCATATTTCTCACGGCATGCAGATTTATCGCCGGTCGGAGCATCAACCGGATCTGGCAAAGTGCGAAAATAGTTACTTTCTGCCGTTTCTGCTTCAGCAATTTCCGTAGATTTTTGTGCATTCAAATAGTTCTCGTCTGCGACGCTATCATCGCTGTCGAAATCACCTTCATCCTCATTTTCGGTACTTTCGTCATCAGAGGACACCGACTCTAATAATTTTCTAATATCTTCATCTGACATCGCCGATATTCTGAAAAATTTTTGATAGTTTGCCATGGCTGAAAAATGTGTAAATAGTTATTGTAACTTTCCAAATCTTTCATATGCAAATGCACTTGAAATAACTTTTCAAAACTAAAATGCATAAAATTCAAAACTGAGGAAACGCCATAATTAATTTTTCACTGTACTGCACAAGTCCGCCTTCAGGCGGACTTCGTACCTTCAGTCACTTCGCTGGCTTACTATATTTTTTTGAACAAAAAAATACTGAAATAGTAAAATTAATAATAGCAGCTACTCACCATTAATTTTTTTTGCTCACTTTAACGTTCAGAATTATTTATTTAGATTTTTTTAAATATAAAAACTTTCACACGCGAATTTTCTGACCACTTTCAACGAAATTTTGAATTCAACTAGTTTTTGCTACAACGTTGTACATACGGTCGAAGCGGCGAGTACATTTTTGAATAGAACACCGCCTACTTAGTCTACATTTTAGTAAAATACAAACATTCAAAAATGTAACAGATGTCATATATTTATCAAAGTCCGCCTTAAGGCGGACTTATGCATTAGAGGGTTAAACAAATATTTCCTCCCTTCATTTTCGCGTTCTTTAAAATAAAATACAAAGGAATTATCTTTTCCTCCATATTTTTATTTTGAAATATTTACCCTGGTATTCAGTAAGCCGTCTCACGTTTTAGTCTCAAAAAGAAATATATGGAGGAAAAGAGAACTGCTTTCTATTTTATTTAAAATACCGCGTAAATGAAGCGAGGAAATGTTTGTTTAACAACAATTTCATTATGAAATAAACCTAGGTATTTGAAATCAAAAAAGTCAATGAATAAAAATGTTTTTTTTTTTTT
>NW_023458557.1:12039606-12040653 GCF_013731165.1 Rhagoletis pomonella | reverse complement strand
TGACGAACGGCCACTGAAGGCAATTAGATGGGATAAAAAAGAGAAGAAGCATTATGAAATCGACTGCCCTTACATTATAAAAGAGTACAATCGGCACATGGGAGACGTAGATCTTATGGATGGATTGTTGGGTCGCTACCATATTCGCATGAAAACGAGAAAATGGACCAACCGTAATTTCTATCATCTTACCGATGTCGCATTGGTGAATGCCTACATACTTTACCATCGAATACATCCTGAGGCAGATAAGGTTGAGCTGCCAATATTCCGAACCCAAGTGGCAGAAGTTCTTTGTAACTTGGAAGTAGAAGAGAAAAGAAAGGTTGGCGAACCATCCTCTGCGTCACCAAAAGACCGTCCGAAGCCAATAAAAAGGTCATATTTGCCAACAGATGAAGTACGTTACGATCAGTTGGGCCATTGGTGCATTTTTCGTGATAGATCTGGGAAAAAACAGTGCAAATATCCAAAATGCGCCTTCGAAACTCAAGCATTTTGTGTAAAGTGTAACCTGTCGTTAGGTAGTTCCTCAACAAAGACTTGCTTTTTTGATTTCCACAACAAGCCCACAAATTGATTTTTTACTTTATATATGTACTGCCTTGTAAATTTTCTTGAAATTTTATCAAAAAATCAAAGTGAATAAAATTCCATAACAAAAAAACAATCAAAAGTTTTATATCTGTAATGCATAGGTCCGCCTTAAGGCGGACTATATATTATAGCCTCCAGAGGGTAAGTTTGACTCCAAAATAAATTTTTTTAAATAAAAGCTATGTTTGTTGATACAAAATTTATTATTTATAAATTTAACTCCTCAAAATAAAATTCGTGCATTAGAGGGTTAAGAACAATTTCATTAGAAAATAAACCTAAATAAGTGCTTTAGTATCATACAAATTCAATGAAAAAAATTTTGTTTAACATTATTATTATTATTATTATTATTATTATTATTCTTTATTGATAAAAATAAAATATTCCACCAACATTTCTAGCGCATTAGCTGCTGATTTTTATTAAAAAAAAAAAAAAAAAAAAAAA
>NW_023458557.1:12033981-12039506 GCF_013731165.1 Rhagoletis pomonella | reverse complement strand
AAAAAAAAAAAAAAAAAAAAAAATTAAATAATAAAGAAAAAAATCTCCTACGCGAGGACTCGATGTCGGACCTCTCAAGTGACATTCTAGCGCTCTGATCACTCGTCCATTGCGACTGTTGGGCCAGCGCGAGCAAAATGGCATACATACATGCTATCAGTTCACTGCCTCTGTTTGTTTTCACCACACATTTTTGGTGAAATTTTTTTTACTGCCATACCTAAACAAAAGCGTTGGGCGGAACGGTTTCTGACGTTAGCGCCGAAGTGCCACACCTAAACAAAAGCGTCAACGCTACGTCAAATGCAGAAATAACACCAACAATAAGCATAGGTTTGTTTGTGTGTAACACAAAAATGACAGTTTCGCCGTTTTCTGCAGCCAACTTTAATACCTAACGCCCTGTCAAAATCGGAATTTCCAACCGCTCAGCGTTGACGCCACGTTGTTTCGGTATGCTTCATACAAATTGTATGGGCATGAGAATTTTTTGACAGCCAGACAACGCTGACGCTTTTGTTTAGGTATGGCAGTTACTCTCTGGCTGTGTTTCATGGTATACTCGCTTTATACCACGTTCATTTTCGTAGTATAGGAACCAGTTTCAAACCACTTTGTACGATGGTATAATTGTGGTTTACAACGACAGGCATGTAGTATAGAATGCTAGTATAGTTACGGTGACCATCCGTTCTGGTTTTTGCAGGACCGTACTGTTTTTCAAAGGTCGGTCCTGCGTAGTTTTTCAAACCTAAAAAACCTGTAAATGTACTGATTTTTTCCAAGTGTCCTGCATTTTTCCCGCATTTTATTCGTTATTTTAAAATTATCGGACAATGGATGGATTTTTTCAAAAATGTGTTTTTTTGGTACTTTTCGTAGCTTTTCTTCAATATCTCATGAAAAAATCTCCCAATCAACGTAAGCGACTTACAGCTCGAAGGGTATTGATGTGCCTCTTACCAAAATATATAACTTGTGGCGACTTCAATGAAAATTATTAGTGCTACAGGCGATCATTTGCATTTTGTCGCCAAAGTCGAAAAAAGTGAGAGTTTCAATCAAATACGCAGCTTTATTTGATTTTTTTTTCATTAGTTTAAAAATTCGATAAATAAGATATATCATTACTGTAAATTTTGATCCAAAGATAATGAAAATCGGATTAGAAATGTAGATGCTATGAAGCGCAATCTGCACAAATTATATATTTTTGAATGGGGCACATAAATACCTTTGTAACTCGTCGTTTACGTCGATTCATGACGTCGATTTTTGACAAATTACTGCGAAAAGTACCAAAAAACAAAAAAAGTTATTGTTTTCGTTTTGAACGACTCAAAATTTGCCTATAAAATAATCTTTTAAAGATTTTCACTTTTCGTATAAGCTATTGTAATTATAATATGTTTTATAAATATTCATGTAAAAAAGATTAATATCGATGAAGAAAACGTGATTCGTTTTTTTAAGTTTAAAATGTATTAAGAATTTAGAATCATAAATACTCTTTTGATATTTTTATACTAAGTAAGTATATGTAGGTATATTTTTGAAAAATTGTCCTTCATTTTGAATCCATATTTATGGTCACCGTAAGTATAGTATATAAACCATATGTCTGTCAGGGCTATAATAAACCTTTTTGAGTACTCCTCGGGGGTAAAATCTGATCAGGGTTGATAATGAGAAGGAGCATGAATTTTGCCGATTCAGAGATGCATACAAATTTACGTGTGGTATGAAAGGGAGCAACAACCGTACTACGGCAGAGTAGCACAGAGAGTTTTGTAAACAAACACTTTTCTTATAATTATAACAGATAATTGCTATTTTTTGCAATATTCCGATATTCTGCGTGTAGCCAGAGGCAGTGGCATGTGAGCCTCACTAAAATTTACTCATCATGTTGGAGCAGCTCCGGGTAATGGACCATTGAATGTGCTGGCTGAACTTATGACCAGTTTATACGGTAGTCATTCATAGCAATTACTATTGTATATGTGTATGATTCATACTTGTGACATTCTATACTTTGATGTTGAGTATCTTTGAGGAGCTCCGGGTAATGGTCGCTTAAACTTGGGTGTGCTTAATGAGCTCTCTGGGCGGATGCGCTGGCAGGCTTTAGAGTTTCTATAACTATACCAACCTTGTTTTGTTTTGGAATAAAGACTTAAACATATTCGGAAAATTATAATTTTCCATGATAAATTTACAAAATTCACGTTTTTCATAAAAATATAATCTTACAACGGATATTTTATTGATTTTGAATTTACATTTAAGAAAACTCCATTCAGTGCTATAATTACGATTTCAGTTTCCAGTTTAAAGAAACACACACGGTCAAAAATTTGGGTTTAATTTTTAAACCGCGCCTGGACTACTGCCTTTTTTAAACTTTTATAGTCTACTTTTTAAACCAGTCAATAGTTTTACGCAATTTTTAATATATTCTGGTTTAAATTTTAGCCCAAAAAGTTCGTGGTTTAAAAATCAAACCAAAATGTTTTAATTCTAGTTTCTAGGTTTCAAATATAGAAACTTTGGTTTAAAATCTAAACCGAAATAGAATATGTTTGCACAGCGAATTGTGGTGTTGATTCAAACTCAACATATGAAAGCACATTTACATGCGTGGCTGTAGCTGAGTGTGCAAAGATGCTTGATACTACTGGTTGCTACCAAGGCTGTCCGGGTTCAATCCCAACCAGACGGATCATGAAATTTAAGATTGTTTTTTTTTTTATTCTTAATTATGAAAATGTTTGGGTTTAAAATTTAAACCGAATTGTTTAAATTCTAAACCCAACATATGTGCTCTCTTTTTTATAAACTTGGAAGGTTTGTATTTGAAACTGAATTTAGTTTGGTCATATATGTAGTCCAAAAAGTTTAAAATTAAAACCGACATTTTTAACCGTGCAGGCAATAATTATGTACTTTACTATTGACATTATTCTTAATTAAACATTGATATTATATTTAACCTACATTTTGTTCATAAATAACACAATTATATATATTTTAGCCTCGAAAAGAACTTTTTCTAATCATGAGGCGAAATTCCCCACAGTAAGAATTGCCGTGCACGCAAAACCAAAACGCTGCACACAACCCAAAAGTACTCCTCGGGGACCAATTGGTGAAAAACTGCGAAAAGGTTTATTACTGTATATACTGTGGCTGTTACGTGTTTATATGTTAACACATCAAGGTTAAATGTTAACAAATATTCGTATGTGAAGGTAAGTGTATATATTTGCTGCGTGATTAATTCAAATATTGAGAATTTATTAACTGCATGTTCAATGTATCTTTCTTGTTCCTAATTGTTTGTGTTTATCTTCTTTTGTTTGTTAATTTAAAATAAAGATTGGTCCCTGAAGAAGCTAAAGAGTTTAGCGAAACGTAGGGCAAAACAGTGGAGGAAAAAAATTGTTTTACTTGCACTAATCACAACCTAGGTCAAAGAAGCTCATCTAAATCAATAAAATTAATCAAATTAAGTGAAAACTGAGGGCTCCAGTGAATTATGTACACTAAATTCCAATTTTTAACCACTGTACACCATAATTTTATTGTTTTCTTTCAGTGCAACTGGAAACTCAGCGTGCAATACGATCCTGGCCCCAACTTTCCCTGTGCTTTATAGATTGTAAAAAGATTACCGATTAAATAGAAAGCGAAACATACTGGCGAAGGTTTTCATTATATTTTATAGGGGAAATTTTTATTTTTCATATTCTGTATTTAAAAATTTACCGCTGAAAAATGCAGAGCTGATTTAAAGGACAGTTTAAGAAATAAAGGACAAAAGACGTCCTTTATCTAAAAAAAAAAAATTATACAGGACAGGGGGTTAAAAAAAGGACTGTCCTTTAGAATACAGGACGGATGGTCACCGTACCTATGACAGCAACCACAGTGCACTGGTGTTTTAAAAATGGAAAATTCAGAAAAATTGTTCATTGCTAAATTGAATATTTAAAATATGCAATGTATAAGGTTGCAATATGTCGCAACTCTGTATATACAAACAGTACGAATACCGCAGTATAACAGTTTCCCAGCATTGTATTGATATCTTTTGGAAGTCAGCGAAACTTTTGTTTGGCAAATTAAATGGCGGCTGCTTAGTTTGCTCTGAGGTGGTTACGTCGAGCTTGGCAAAAAGTTGCACATTGGTTGTGGTTTTTATAGTTATTGCCAACGCGATATGAAAATTGCAGATGTACATATCGTGCAAAACTTAATATTTTTAATAATATTGTAAACGCAATTAACAGTGCCCTAAACTTTGGAGCTCCTACAGCATAAATTCAGTTATCTGTCACTCGGTATCACTGATATTTTTGTGTATAACAATAATAGCCTACAATTTTTGTGTATGGCAACACTTATTTTACAGCAGTTTGGCCAAACAAAATTAATTTGCTGTGAGAGTCGCCAAACTCGCTCTCTCCCAGTTTGCTGCAACAAAAATTGCACGTAGTTCGACAAACAAAATCTCTGCATAGCACCGACCTAAGTAAGTACATGTCAAGTTTCAGCGAAATCGGTGCACGTGTCAGCTGACACGATCTATCTTATGGCATCTGGGTGTTGACAAAAACTCACCACCGCATGACCATGACGTAGACGATGCATCTCTATCTTTCTATCAACAGCAAAAGCTGAAATTAGTTAAGGACGTAAACCTACCGGTACGTAAACCCGAGTCAGCTGACACGATCTGTCTTACCAGAGCGCCATGTAAATGAAAACTCAACACCGCAGAATTTTTCTGTAGTTGTAGCCCGTAGCGCCGAAATCTGCGGAACTTAGATTTTTCCGTATTAGCTGATTTCTTCCTTCTATAGATGGTTGTCAGTTTTGCAGATGGTAAAAAAGTTATAAGTTCCTATTCAAAATACGTTTCAAATATTTGAAATTTACTATTGAATAACGTTTTTTGTCGAAAACTAAGTGGTATATATTTAGCTACAATCTATTATAGCACGAAAAACTGTAGTTAAAAAGGTAAGTTTATGAAAAGGCATTGATGAATCGCAACACTGTAATAAGCAACACTGAGGGCTCCAGTAATCGACAAAATTCTGCGTATACAGACCAGTGATGGGCACACCTAAATACTTTTGTAATCAAAGTACCTCTTTGGGTACTAAATACACAAATACTTAGTATTTGGAGATGACTAAATATTCAAGTAAAAAGAACTTAGGTATTTTTGGAGCTACTAAATACCCAAGTACTATTTACTTAGGTGTTTAGGAGCTGCTAAGTACCTAAGTTAACAATACTTAGGTATTTAGGAGCTGCTAAATACCCAAGTAAAAAATATTAAGTATTTAGGAGCTATTAGATATTAAAGTAAGAAAAACTTGAGTATTTAGGAGCTGCTAGATACCAAAGTACAAAAAATGAAAGTATTTAGCACGCGCTAAATACTATGGTCCAAAGTACTCAGGTACCTTGGGGATGCAAAATACTTTCACTAAAGTACCAAGGTATTTAGTCGA
>NW_023458557.1:12031504-12033881 GCF_013731165.1 Rhagoletis pomonella | reverse complement strand
TTTTTTTTACAAACCGGCTAACAAATCGGCTGCCGGCTAGATCGAATTTTCTCCGGCTAGTTGCTATCAAAACCGGCTAAATCTAGCCGGAAAACGGCTAAAATGGCAACGCTGTTGATAATACTCACAACTCATGAAACTTCAAACAATTTTATTATCCGTCAAAAGTTGTTTATGGAAACTACCTTCTTTTTGTATCATGATTTTACTTGATTGAACTTTCAAGATTTGCCTTGTTAATTTTTTAAACTTCAAATAGTAAAAATCGTCAGAGCACCTCTTAACCCTTTCCCTGCATTTGATCAATATATTGTACATTTAATTTTTTGTAACATTGGAAGCAAGCTACTAAAAATCTTATCAATATTTTTGAAAACAAATTAAACTTTATGAAGTTTTGGAATGTCCCGAATAGTTAACGTAAATTTCAAAATCAAAAACGTTTCAAAAATATTTTTAGAATTTAATTTAAAAATAGGCCATTTTATAAAATTCCAGCGCCACGCAAGTTGTGGTAATTTACTGTACAAAAAATACGTGAAAGTCAAGTAAAATCGCTAATAAAAGCACATAGTATGGAAATATGTTAAATGTTGAAATTAAACAATCATGATGTAAAATATTTTTCCCGACTGGTCAGGTTGTAAGTGTCTTGTACAATATATTGTACAAACGCCCGCAAAGGTTGCAGTTGAACAGGCAATTAGGGTGGTTTTTGCCGTGGTTTTTGAAGAGCTTGTGCCGTGTTGTTGCAGTAAAGGGTAGAGTTTTGATTTCTTGATCTACTGAAGACAGAAAAACCGGGAAGGTTTATTAAAACGGGTCATTTGTATTTTATATTCTAATTGTATCTGAAATTATTCAAAATTTCTTTATATAATTCTCTTCTCATGGAGAAAATTTTAATGCAAATCTTAACTAAAGATACTTAAAAAGATATAAAATATTCATTCCAACATATCTGCAGTAAAATCAATAACTTTTTATATAAATAAGTTCATTTTCAATGAAATAAAAGTTTTATCACGTCAAACTTAGTGAAATATTTATTGAGTTTTCTTGAGTACTTTTACTCCTTTGCGGACTTTTGTACAATATATTGCACAAATTTGAGGTAGCCCTAATAGCTACCCAAAACAACTTTTGAATATTTTTTCATTACTTTTGGTATTATGAGGCTCTATGAACCGTGTAATTAAGAGGAAAAATTTGTATATTCATCAGGGACAGATTTGACCGGAAAGGGTTAAGAAGATAGAAAAGCGACAGAAATGTTTTTTGTTTTTGTGAAATGAGTTACCATCGCTTTGATAACTTCCAATAGTGACGAAGAAGTGACATCCGGGCGATAGGCGATTAAATTTTCTTCCAACTGCTGGCAGGGTATGTCCAATGCACCTTAAAATGAAGCAATTTTTAGACTACTTGTATATTTTGCTTAGCTGCCCATCCTTCTTTGCACGAAAAACTTGTTCACTTAAGCGAATTTTCTTTACTACTTCAATGAGGAAAGTATTGTAAAGATTGGAAGGAGTTTAGTATTGTCTTAGCTCTACAGCCGCATTTAGGTGAGCATTAAAATGCCCCACAATGATTCCAAAAGTAAAACGCAGGTAAAAACGTTGAGTCTTAAAGTGGGAATGTTTTATTCGGCCCATCGCCGTTCTTTTATATGCTTACAATCTACCTTATGAGTAATCTAATTTACAAACTTACATTTCTAAGTTGTTAGTCATGCTTATGATTTTACGTTGTTGTGCATGCATACCAGACATCTGCAGCGGGTGCATGATATTCGTGTATACTCGATCATCTAACAAAACCCGTTTTGCATCGTTCTCTGTATACGAGCAGAAGTATTGTTCGTTATCGACTGAGCTCAAGACGAACATGTTGGCCACAACACCCGATTGCTTTTCATACATACTTGATTGGGTTCGGGTGCTTTGCAGCTCAATATACCCGGGTGTTCGAGTTTCAACCCGAGTGTGCACAAAATTTTCTTGATTGGCTTATGACGTTTTTGTTTCTACAAAAAATGTTGCCTTCTCATCGCGGTGTTCTTAGTTTTTGTGCGTAGAGGGCAAAGAGAACGTTGAATTTTTCGGTAGTTTGTTTAAGTGTACATTTAACCATTTCTTATATTTTTGCTCATACAAAATGCGACATCACGACGCCTACATCCATTTAGGTATAATTGTGTGTAGATCGGCATTGCCCAAGCCCTATACACTCGGTGCACATTTATTTTTTGTAAAAGTACTTATGTACTATGTAGATGTACATAGTTTTAGGCTGTGTGTTCTAGTATATACTCACACAGCTTTCCACGCGAAACTATACGAAATAGATGCAAAAACATTTTTGTCTACTTCGC
>NW_023458557.1:12005703-12031404 GCF_013731165.1 Rhagoletis pomonella | reverse complement strand
TTTCCACGCGAAACTATACGAAATAGATGCAAAAACATTTTTGTCTACTTCGCTTCTAATTTTTTCATTGCGTATGCACAAGCACAAAGCAACAACATTTTCGTATGCTTTGTGGGAACATATTGGCGCCAGTTACCTTCAGCGTAAATTTCTTTGTTGTCCTGCATTTTATCGCAATGTTCGGGTGTCCGTTTCATTGTTACACAAATTTTCGGGTTAGCTGCGGGTGTCCGAGTGTGGTGTTCGCTTGTGCTCAATTTATAGCGAGGGTAATCGAACAGACTCGTTCGTAACCAAAGCAGCTGTCGGGTATGCATCTCGATCGAACACATAGTAGCCGAGTGTGGCGTTCGCTTGTGCTTGATTTTTAGTGAGTGTGATCAAAAAGGCTCGATCATACTCAAAGCTGTTCTCTTTATTGGAGAAGTGCAGCGCAAGCTAAATTGATTTGAGTACTTTGGCCTAGTTATTGCCAAAAGTATATTGAACTTTTTACTTAATATTGTGTGAACATTTTGTTTTGCTTAGCTGTCATGCTACACCTCCTCTCTTTAAAAGAATGCTCATACATTTGGGTTAATGTATGAGTATTCTATTTCAATGACTTATTCAGTAACAATTAATTATTAGGTAATAAAATGTTTGGCTCACTTATGCTATTGGAAAAAGGTTTTCTTACTTTATTTTGTTTACATTTGTTTCACATGTGTCTTTATTGTACTGACTTTTTTTTGTATTTTGAACATGATATGTTGTATTTAGTTTTCTTTGGTTTGTGTGCCTGTTTATTAAAATGGATAAATGAGTGTTTATTGTTTGGTTGTTTTTTTTTTTTTGTTATTACTAGTGGAGTTATATTGCTTTAAGTCTATTCTTATGAATTATAATTTCTTTATTGTTTTTATTACTATTTCCTATGCTATGCGGTATTAAAGTAAAATTGTTGTTCTCATCGATATTTTTAACTTTGTAGTATCCGTTATATCTATTTTCTAACTTATGGGAGGCCTCTTCTCTAACTAATACTAAATCTCCTATGCTTATTTCCTTACTATATCTACTTTTATCATAATTTGTTTTTTGTTTTTCTTTAGCCTCTTGGACTAATTTCCTAGCTCTTTGCTGTGCTATTTGAAGTCTATATTTTACTTCTTTGTCATAAGCTTCGTGATTGTACAATGGGCTGATTTTATTTTCTTTTAAAAAATCGTAGTCCGGTGGGTTTTTTGCAAATATTAGTTCAAAAGGACAATATTTATGTGTGGTCGATGGCGTTGTATTGTAACAATACGTGAAATACCTGAGGTATTCATCCCAATCATCTTTGTCACTGGATATGTATGAACGTATATATTCATTGAATGTCCGGTGACTGCGTTCTACAGTACCCAAAGTTTGATGATGATACGGTGTTGAAGTTGTATGTTCAATTTTTAACAGTTTACACAGTTCTTTGAATAAGTTGTTTTTGTATTCTGTGCCCATGTCCGTCATTATTGTATTCATGCGTCCATAAATCAAAATGAAATTTTCGAACACTGCTTTAGCGACTGTTGTTGCGTGTTTGCTTGGGACTGGGATCGCTACCAAGTATTTGGTTAGGTCACATATGATGGTAACTGCATATTCGTTTCCATTTATCGATTTCGGTAATGGTCCGACTGTATCGATTTGTACAATATCAAATGCCTTCGGAGGTGTCTCCGTTATTGTCATTGGTTCTTTTATATGCTTATTGGTCTTATTCTTCTTGCAGTGGATGCAGTTTTTTATGTATTTTCTTATGTCGTTTTTCATATTCAGCCAGCTGTACTTCTGCTTGATTTTATCTGTCATGCGATTTATTCCTGGGTGGCCACCACTAATAGGATCGTCATGATATTTGTGCAGAATTTCTTTAATTTTCCCGGGATTTGTCACATATATAACCTCTGGGGTTAGAGCGATTGTTAGCTTTTTGAGAACTTTGTTACCCATTTCTATAAATTTGCCTACTGCAGTATAATTACTTTTAAACAATTTGTCCCCTAAGGACAACTGTATTTGTACAAGTCCTAAATTGCCGGCTTCTCTTTCAAGCCTGGTAAAGAATTGTCCTAGGTCAATCTTATCCTCAACAATTAGGTTGCTTGTATCCAAAGTGCTACAAATTTTCTTTCCTTTTTTGAAATATAATTTCGGAGGAGTGAAAACGAGCTCGACATGTCATTTTACTTCAAATTTATTTAGCGCTTCGTAAATTTTGGGGTTCTCTTTGTGACTTTCTTTATTTTCAGCATTACTGCTGGTCTGTTTCGCTGCTGATCTTGTTGTTATTTTTAATATTTTACTTGCTTCCACTGACATATCTTTTAAGTTTGTAATTGTTATGCGGGATAATGCGTCCGCAATATGATTTTCTTTTCCGGCTATATACTCCACTTCAAAATCGTACTCTTCTAAATCGAGTCTTACTCGTGTCAGCTTAGATGAAGGGCTCTTCATCGAGAATAGGTATGTTAAAGGACGATGGTCAGTTTTAACTAGAAATTTTCTGCCATAAACATATGGTCTGAAGAAGGTTATGGCCCAATGGATTGCGGCCAATTCTTTTTCTATTGTGGCTTTGTTGGTTTCACCTTTGGTGAAGGACCTAGAAGCGTAAGCAATTGGTAGCTGTTTGCCATTATGTTCCTGGCTAAGGACTGCCCCACAAGCGTACCCACTAGCGTCTGTTGTTATGCAGAATTCTTTAACGAAGTCTGGGTATTGCAAAAGTTTTGGACTAATTAATGCTTCCTTTAAATAGGCAAAAGCTTTTTGACATTCTTCTGTCCATTCGAAGGAAACATTCTTTTTGCAAAGCCTAGTTAATTTTCGTGAGTGTTCTGCGAAATTCGGTACGAATCTTCTGTAATAGTTGCAGAAAGCTACGAATCTCTTAACTTCATCCGCTGTTTTTGGTGTTGGGTAATTTTGAACTGTTTCAAATTTGCTCGGGTCGGGTAATATTCCCTTGCTTGTACATTTATGTCCTAAATAAGTTACTTCTTGGCTGAAAAATAGGCCTTTATCTGGATGTAATTTTAGGTTGAATTTTCTGCAAGTGGAGAATACGTCTCTTAAAGTTTTTAGCATCTGGTTTTCAGAACAACCTAATACAACTAAATCATCCATGTAGAGAAATGCTTGAGATGGCTTGAGGCCTGCAAATGCTAGGGTCATCATTCTTTGGAATGAATTCGGTGCTACTTTTAATCCGTAGGGTAGTCTTTTGAATCTATATGTGCCATTATCGGCTGTAAATGAGGTTATATCCCTGGAGTCGGGGTGTAATTCGATTTGATGAAAACCTGACATAAGGTCTAGGCATGAAAAATATTTTGCTCTTCCAAGTTGATCTAAAATATCGTCAATTCTTGGAAGTGGGAATTTGTCTGCTGCTAGCTTTTTATTTACCTGTCTGTAGTCTACCACTAATCTCCATCTTTTTTCTGTTTTACCTGGGAGTAATTTTTTAGGGACTAATAAGATTGGGCTATTATATTCCGATATGGAGGGTTCTATTATGTCATCTTCGATTAACTTATTTACTTGTTTGCTTATTTCTCCTTTTTGCGTTTGAGGCAATCTATAATTTTTTATGTAAACAGGAGTGTCATCCTTCATGTATAATTTTTGTTTGTAGAAATTATTAGAGGAAATTGGTTCTGTTTCTAGTGCAAATATGTCTATGAATTCTGTGCATAGTGTTGTTAGTTGAGAGTTGACAAATTGTGGAAAGTTTTTTGTTAATCTTTTTAATTTCTCTGTATCATTGCAATTTTTATCGTGTGTGGTTGTTTTAATTAGTGTGTAATCGTCTAAATTTTCGGTATTGATCTTGTAATTTTGAATAGTTGTGTTTTTATGTGTTGTGTTGATAATTCTAACAAAAGTTTGATCTTTATTTTTGTGTGTGTTCGCAGCTTATTCGTTGCCTAAACTCTTGTAAGTTGGCTTTTTGGCGGTTTTGCCTTTGCCGGTATTCCTCTAGGGATATTGGTTTGGGTCCTATTACAATTTTTGTAGGGATGTATTTGGGGTATTCTTCTGCGTTTTTCGATCCTTCCGGAACGTATTCCTCTACCATAATGTACTGACATGGTCTTGATAGAGTTGGCAGGGTCTAGATTTGGGTTGGTAGGATCTAGATTTGAGCTGGCAGGATCTAGCTTTGAGTTGGCAGGATCTAGCTTTGAGCTGGCAGCATCTAGCTTTGAGCTGGCAGGATCTAGCTTTGAGCTGGCAGGATCGCCATGTAAAGATTGGAAGGAGTTTAGTATTGTCTTAGCTCTACAGCCGCATTTAGGTGAGCATTAAAATGCCCCACAATGATTCCAAAAGTAAAACGAAAGTAAAAACGTTGAGTCTTAAAGTGGGAATGTTTTATTCGGCTCATCGCCGTTCTTTTATATGCTTACAATCTACCTTATGAGTAATCTAATTTACAAACTTACGTTTCTAAGTTGTTAGTCATGCTTATGATTCTACGTTGTTGTGCATGCATACATAAATGTATATGGGTTCAATCGAGTTTATGTTATTGGAGAAGTGCAGCGCAAGCTAAATTGATTTGAGTACTTTGGCCTAGTTATTGCCAAAAGTATATTGAACTTTTTACTTAATATTGTGTGAACATTTTGTTTTGCTTAGCTGTCATGCTACAGTATCCGAATCCCTATGTAATCAAATAATGGAACAGCACTTTCCACATAGAAATTACTGCAAGCGAAATTTTTATCGAATGGTATCTAATTATCTATACAACTATATAAATTGATAACCATTTCCATTGTTCTGCGAGATCAGCAAAATAAATAAAAGCTTGTAAAAATAGGTAATTGTAGGGCCACTGCAGGTAAACGTAATACTTCATTTGATAATTGAAAATAGTTGCACATTTTTAAAGGCAGGTGTTGCTAATGTGCAGGTATGTTGAATGCATCTATCGGAGCAGTTTCCTTATAAATGTTAAAAATAATGCCGCTGATGCGCATTTTAGGGTAGGTATGTTAAATGTGCACTTAAGCATAAAGGCAGCAAAGCAAAATATACTGTATAAATATTTACTTTTAACGTGAAACCGGAATTTTAGATTGCTAGGCGGAATTTAGATTACCTCCAAACATGTTTCCTTGGATTAAGGTTCGTTAAAATAGTTTGCTTAACTGTTACGACATTTCCTTCATTTTCTAGACTATTTGCTGCTATTACCAATACTGTCAAAATTACTGTTGTTAACTTTTACTACATATTTTTATGCATCAAAAATTAAGTTTGTAATTACTTATAATCATAATTATTAAATATTTTACAACATTATGTAAGCACTCACCAAAATTTCACTGTAACCCCCAACCGGTCACCGAGTCACCTTGTTTTTGCCAGTTTGTAGCATAAGTGATAGCATTTTGAGATACATATGTATTTAATACGCTTGACTTAAAAGAAGACAGATTAAACCAAGAATTGCGCACTGCAACATTGAGGTCCGTAATAATGTTAGAGCAAACTCAAAGGCTGACTCCTTAGATTATCGACTTCTCACCCAGTCCGCATTATTTGTTTTGCTGCTAACATCAGCACTAGCAAGATATGAATAAGCCTCAACGATTTAGCACCGACTGAATACTCAAAATCAGTGAAGGCAACGTTAGTGGGAGCATCAACACTAGTAACAATTGAGCCGTTCACACTAGTGTTGGAAAGCTATCGATAGTATATACATTCGATAGTTTCGATAGTGATAATACAAAATATTCGATATTGTCGATGCTATCGAAAATTTTCTAACATATATATATTGACTTATAATACTAATACCTGGTTTCACCAATCTTTTTTAAGATTTATGAAACTTAGTATTTAAAATAGTAAAATTTCCTAAAAAAATTGTGTTATTTCAAATGATAACAGTCTGATAAATTTAAAATTGTAAATGGGCAAATTGGATTACACATTTTATGGCTAATAAGGACAAAAAGAATTCGCAAGTGATATAATAAATGTCATCGCCTATAAATTAGTTCGTTTCTTCTTCTTGTCGGACAACAACAGTCAAGAAGAGATCTTGTTCTCAGATAAACCATTTGGCAACTAGAAAAACCATAGAGATTATTTGTATAAACAAAAAGTTAACAACATATAACTTGTGTAAAAAAGCGAGGAAGTAAACAATTCATTTCATTTTTATTGGACCACTTTTTAACCTAAAAACTGTCAAAATTATTTTAAACCAAAAGAAGTTTTTTTAGTTTTTTAATTATATAAAATAAGCCTTTAAGTCAGTTATTAAAAACCAGTTGCGTTTTACCATGAACCTGCTCGACGTCTAGTTAACAATGATGAGAACAAAATATAACTATCGATAGTGTTTAGAAAAATTTGATAGTGGCGGCAAAATAAAACTATCGATACTATAGATAGCCCCCTCGATAGTTCTCTTTCACTAGTTCCCACCTCTTATGCTTAAATGACCGGCTATTGTTTAGTTCAACTTTATCAGCCAAAGGTTTAGTTTATGATAGAACGATTTACAGATGGGTGTTTCCATTAAAATGTCAACCAGGACTGAAAAATAAAAACAACTGAAAAGGGGTTTTAAGACGAATTAATAAGAGAAAAATACTCGAATTTTTATATTATAGAAGTATTTCAGCTTATTGGAATTTTAAAACTCAAAAATGGAAGAGTACAACTGAATGTCTCTTCGACTCAGTTTTCTCTAATGAAATGAACTATTTTCTCTATCCTATTAACTAAATTGAGAGATTTGAAACATTACAATTACATCTTAAAATCAAATTTGCAATAACAACTAACTATAAAAATGAGAAAAAGGAGAAGTTAGAGCTCGAATAACGGTAATTTTTTGATTTGCTTCTGATAGTATTCTAATGTCGCGTACGTTATGCAAAAACATTGTTTGTCTATGTCATTTGTATATTGGCAGTCGCAGGTAATGCAGATTACAATTCTTAATTCTTCTAGTTAAAGATATACAGTAAAATTTTCTTTGCAACCGAAGTAAAAAAAATGTTATTACCCTTTAAGGTTTGTCGCATACGTTATTGTAAGTAAGAAAATTTCAATCAAATACATCAAAACCAATGTTAATTGCAAATTTTCCATTTAAATTATTTAGAATAGTTGTAAAACAATGAAACGGTGGCGAGAAGAGTTCTCAATAAATGCATTTTATTACTTACGAGAAAAATTGTCGCGTACGTTATTGTTTTTTTTTTTAAATATAAAACTAGCCAGAGATAATTTCTCTTAAAATATGAAAGCATTGTAAAGGTACATTATTTAGCTTAGTTTAGGAATTTTTAAAGAAAAGAAAAACTCCCATGATTCGCAGACTTTCGCATATATGCGTGTTTCCATGAAAATGTAAACCGAAAATGCAAGCAAATGAATCCAAACGGCTTTATAACTTTAAATTTCGTATTCAGATGGCGGAAAAAGGTTTTGAAAACGCGAAACGGTGGAGAGAAGAACTGAAAAAATTTAATTTAGTATGTGTTACTTGTAAAAATATTGTATGGGGGAAAAATCTGTCGCGTACGTTATTATAATTTTTTTTAATAAAAACTAACCAGAGATAATTTCTATCAAAAAATGGAAGGATTGTAAAGGTACATTATTTAGCTTGGTTTAGGAATTTTCAAAGAAAAGAAAAACTCTCATGATTCGCAGACTTTCGCATATATGTATATGTGCCTTAAAACCACTTCTTTTTTTGTCGCGTACGTTATCACCTGGTTTTGAACGGATATTTTCCACACCAAAGTTTCGAGGCTGCTTATTTTTTTCTCAAACATAGTACCCTTTGGTTGCAACATAACCGTAATCTTTTTTTTCTGTAACTTCTATTTTTGATAGATTTACGTTACTCTATAAGCGTACGAATGTCGCGTACGGCTGTGTGGAAATACCCAGATGCATTCAGTTACAAGTAACCACATTTAAGCACAAGAGATATGAAGTTACTTATGCAACTTTTAAAATAAACGAACTAATTAACTGATTACGAATGGTGGAAATACGCGAATTCGGTGATAACGGAGCGGTAACAGGCTCATTCTCTACATTCTCAAAACCCGTTTTTTTAGAACAGGGTTAATCACCCTAGCATTCTCCTTTGAGATTTATTTCTAATCGAATTTTCATTGAAATAAATGGGTATGTTTGTAGAGTATTTTGAATGCATATTTCACATTTCAATAAACATGTCAACGACGTATAGTTACAAAAAATTTATTCTTAGTCATTAAGCATATACTGCAAAATAAAACCAAAATTTTTAAGTGTTGTGAAGTGCGCGATTTGGACAATTATATTCCGGATTTTTTACCGTTTTTTGCTTAAATGTGTAATTTTGAAAACTTAATTTGAAGCGTAATTTAATAAACCCCGAAAATAGACAAATAATTGTAAAATACACAAAATTAGCACGGTATCTCCTTGGCGTATTTGTACGTATGTATACCCTTGGGTTTACCTATTGGCTTAAATAAAAGGAAATCGGTGATTTTGGCTTCATATGCTTCTAACCCCCGTTTTTAAGCAGCGCTTTTCTTGTTACAACCCGGTAAGTACGAATCTCATGGTGAATGAATAGCGATTTCAGTGGACGTTTGATAAACAAAAATGTTTAACGATACATCTGCAACTGATCATGTTTTTGTACACACGAATTTATGGTTGTTTAGGCGAAATTCTGCATTTTGATTAAATAAGCGTCAGCTGTTACTAATTTATCGAAGATTTTGGGTAAATTACCGTTATATGGGATGTGGGCGTGGTTACTGTTCGATTAAAAAAAAATTAAACAATTTTATATGATGTTCCAAGGTCAATAACTGTGGAAAGTTTGATTGAAATTGGTTGAGCGCTTACCGATATTTACACGTGTAATCATAAGAGGGCGGGGCTACGCCCATCTTCCAGAAATTGATAATATTCTAATTTTTCAAAATTTTGAGTGAATAAAATTCAGTAGTTATTAAAATATTACAGTTTATTTCTGCAAACTACCGTTACACCGTTACCGGGGTAGGCGTACTTATTATTTGACTTTGCCCATTTTCAGTACCACCTCTCCTTAACTCAAAATAAATACAAAAAGCAAGTTTCGTTACGATATTCAAATTTTTTTCTCTAGCTATCATGATAAAAACATTACAAGGTAAAATCATTGAGAGGCAGTCTGACGTTTGCCAACAATATAATTTTAAAATTCGAGCTCAGGCTCACACACACATTCTCATTTTTAATCTCAAACAACAACAATTGTGAACAATTTTATTTTTTTATTTTCAATTTTATATGATTTTAAAATGTATGCAAACGTCAGAAAAAAATCATGGCCGACGAATTGAGAGAATGGTTTTACCTTCTAATGTTTTTATCATGCTAGCTATCGTGTGCACAGACGAACTGACAGACATTGCTTAATCAATTTCTGTTTTCATTCTGAGCTTTTTGGTATATAAATATATACAATAGTAGGGCTCGGAATCTCATGCACTAAAAATCGAAAATATGCGTATATAGTATGCATTCAAATTTCAAAAATGTGCGCTATAAACAAGTAAAATATGCAATTAAAACTACTTTCTTAATATTTTATTGCCGGTACAAAAATAAATATCAAATGTATTTTAACAAGAAAATAACGAAAGCAATTGACTTCACAATATAATATATATTTATGAATAAAATTAGTTTATAATTTAGCACACAGTCAAAATCTTGTGGTAGTTTAATAGTGGTTCAGATGAATGTTTGGTTGGTTTAAGTGTTGACAAACTATTAGTAAATTTGCCATTTTGATTCCACAACTCGTACAACCTACAGCCATTTGGCAGCTTTAATTAATTTCAGTATGTCATACATAGAGAGGCAGCTGTACTCTTAAACTTTGTAACGGACTTTCCTGAGTGCTGGGCGTAGCACTCGGTTGTCCAGGGTATCTGCAAAGATATAGAACCTACCTCCTCCAGAAATTAGAAACCACTCGGCTCTAGTTTAAAGCCTATTTATTTACTATACTCTCGCTATATCTACTCTCTAAAGCATATAACTAGGGCAGAGCTGGGTAATGATTGAATCAATTGAGTGTGCATTCTCATTTTTTTCGTTTCAAAAATGTGATTGTTTGATTTAAAAAATTTAACAACTACTCTTGAGATTGGTTACAAATTGTAAACACAAAATATGTAGTGTGTTATGGAATGGTTGACACTAGAGATGGGCACGGGCCGGGCTTTTGGCAGGGGCCCGTCGGGTACGGGCCGGAATATTTGCTGTCAGCACGAACTCTTGCGGGCCTGGGCGTCCAGTAAAATTTCATAAAAGCACGAAAAGGCACGAAAAAGCCCGTTGCTAACACTAAAAATTTAGATGAGCTTTTGTTTTTATAAAAAAAAAAAAATAGTACATATTTAAAACTCTTTTGATAAGAGAAAAGCAAAAAAGAAATATTTGGAAACCGATCGAAAATATATGATACTTAGTAGTTTTGTTTACATACATATCTGCACATAAAAATGCCTTCCACTTTTTCTACTTCCCAGAAAATATATTATAAAAATCTACAATAAAAGTTGGCTCTTTATTTCCGGGCTGGGGCGTGTCCCGTCGTGCCGTGCCGGGCCCCACTAAAATTCTTAACGTGCGGGCTTGTGCGTATTTTTGAAAGTTGATTTTGCACTCGTGCCGGGCCGGGCCTGAAAATTTAGGCCCGTGCCCATCTCTAGTTGACACCCATTCACATAGAGAATGTGAATGCAAAAAAAACTCAATCATGTATGATTTTACGTTTATGTAAATGCAATCTGTCTTTATCATTCAGTACTAATACTATTTGCTGCATTAGGGTTGAGATTTTTGTACTCAAAATGTGAAAGCAGAAGATTGCTTTCCCCCTTAAATAAGAAAACAAATAGATATTTGGTGCTAAAATATTTTTCTGGTATGGCCGAGCTTCTGCTCAAACTTGAGGCATGAGTTCTGTTGTTGTGGCACAAATGGAGACACCTATGTACATATTTAAGGATCACTCCGAACACCAAATGAGTTTATAAGAAGAATTAGTATTATTTTGTTTTTATTATTTTTAGCTATTATTAATATTTATAATTATCATTATTTCTATTAATATTTATAATTATTATTATTATTGTTGTTATTATTACCATTAATTTCAATACTATAATGATAATTATTATTTTTTCAACTTTTTATATTTCTTCTGGGCTTCATGCCATCTGCATCTTTCATTGTTTTTGGAACTTTAATTTCTTCTTCTTCTTCATCCTATCCTTATCTTCTTATTAGGGTTTCTTCGGCTCACTCCTCCTCTTTCAGGGCCCCGCTGTCATGGCATTTGCCGAGTTCACACACTTCAGTCACTGCTGAAATTTACCTATTCGCCGCTGTGCGCCGTATTAGGCTCAGATGATGCCACGGGAGAACTTTCACCTCTCGCGTTGTTCTCATAAAATGGTTTGAGATCACTCACGTGCCCTGTTCTCCTTTTCCCTTTGTGCACCTTGTCGAGTTCGACGTTTACAGGCGAAATAAAATTTAGAACGCGATTTGGTCCGCCGTATCGCGATGCGAGGTTTGCCGCGAAGTTGTCCACAGCTTCGAAGAGGTAGTGCTCTCGCACAATCACCTTGTATCCCACGGCTGGTTGCCTTGATCTTCTCCGCAGGTTTTAATGCCTCGCTTGCTCTGTGGTAGCCTTTTGCTGATTGCGTCGTACTAGCTGGAATGCCTCTTTCATTCTTGGTGCTTATACTTGCGGTGTTGTGGCAAAGTGCCCGGTTCCTAACGTTTTTTCATCATACAATGCGTTCGGTAATCTTGGTTCTCGCCCTTGGACGACAAACGCTTGGCATTAACCCGTTGCCCCGCACACGCTCGTGTTGAGGGCACAAGTCATTTCTGGCAACAGATCATCTCAGCTCTTCTGGTATTTGCCTTCGAACTGCGCCAGTAGTCGCTTGCGTTACGGTTAGCTCTTTCCGTCGGATTTTGCTGCGGTGTGTCCTCCTGGAATTGTTTAAACTTCGAGCTGGTAAATTGCATTCCATTATCCGTACAATCCGTGGTACAATCTCGACACACCTCGAGAAATGATCTAACATCACCAGCGCCATGGTGTCGCACGTACTTCCCCACGTCTCGGAACATGCCCGGCCAATAGTACCGCGCTGTCGCCAGCGCTTTCTTTTTTTCGGATCCCCATATGGCCCGCACTGTGAAAATCGTGAATTTCCCTTAGCACCCTCTGCCTTTTCTATGTCGATGCGCATAATTTCCATGGCAACATGTCTTCACCATCGACTGGGCCTGATATTCGACTGTACAGCTCACCATTTTCGATGACAAAGTCAGGAAACTTTTCTGTAGACCTCTCCACCTCCGGCATCTTGATCAGTGCCCCGGTTACTGCGCTCTTCAGCGCCTCGAACGCTGTCTGTTGCTCATCGTTCCATTTCCACTTATGGTCCTTCTTCAGTACGGACGTCAGCGCATGTTCCACTTTAGAAAGGTCAGGGACAAATCTTCGGTATCATGAAGCTATCCCTAGGAACCTGCGAAACCCCTTATATTTGTCGGTGGTGTCAGCTCTTTAATAGCCGCGACCTTTTCAGGATCTGTGTCAATGCCCTCCTCGCTGCCGACGTGACCCAGATACTTCAAATTCTTCTTGAAAAACTCGAAATTTTCTGGGTTTATCCTCAGATTCGCCTGCCTAAGCCTAAGTAAGGTTGTGCTGATGACAATTATGTCATCCAGGTAGGCAAACGCATACGGGAGTGTAGCCCAAACGGCATTACTCGCCATTGAAAAAGGCCACGCCCTGGCACTGTAAAAGCAGTGTACTGTTTGCCCTGCTCTTCCATTGGGATTTGCCAGTAACCGTTTTTCAGGTCTAGACTGCTAATGTAACGCGTGCTTCGTAGTCGGTCAACGATATGTTGGGTCTTCGGTACGGAGTACGCGTTGGGCATTGAACGCTCGTTCAGCTGTCGGTAGTCGACGCAGAGTCTCCACATGCCGGTCTTCTTCTTCGTCAACACTATAGGGGCGCTGTGAGGGTGGTGTGAGGGTTCAATACACTTTTTCCCGATAAGGTCGTCGATCTCCGCGTTGATGTTTTCCTCCATCTTCGGGCAATACCTCTGCTTGATTGGGCGGTCATCCTTCATGACGATCCGGTTAGTGGCGATGATTGAAACTCCAGACATATTCTCAAATTTACGTAACTCTGACTTTAAGAACTTTCTCACTTCATCGGTTGTCGTGGCTTCTGTTGGCATGGGGTTTGATTTGAATTCGTCACATTACCAGACGCGTGTTCACCTGCCTAACCTCTCCCACATCCAGTAACTAAACATGGCTTCGCTTGTTGCGCCTGTATCAACTGCAAATACTACGTCGACCTCATCTGCTTTGATCGCCGCCATAATTCGGCCATCCGTCTGCCTGAGAACACTTTTAGTTAAGGCGAGGCTGTTCTACCTGATGCCCCACCGCTCGTCGCAAATGGGGCCTCGACCCGTTTCCCGATGCACTACCGCAGCACTCTCGGGTGGGGACATTGCATCGACCACAGGTCTAACAAAATTCTCTCCGTGCAGCTCTGCATTCCCTCGCAAAATGGCCCTCTTCTCCGCAATATCTACACGCAGTCCCGGATTAACGTACTCTGACTGTAGTGTTGCTACACCGCTGTGTTGTCCAGGTCGGTACTGTGTTCTCTCTGCTCTAGCCGTCTCGTCACTTCTAGGCAGCTCGCGCATGTGTTAATATCTCTCCGTGACCCGCGGAGTTGTTCGCGCTGGACCTCTCTGTGGCTCTCTCACCAGGGGAATACTTTCCATGTCTTCCGCCAAACTCACTAGCTCTTCTAGAGTGGTGAACTCGGAACGTTTGACATAACATTGGAACTCGCTTCGTCTAAGGTTTCGTGATAGCGAGAGTTTAAGTAGAACCCATGAAAGTATCTTTTGAAGTCCTCTCACTGTCCCCAACTCCAGTTAATACTGCGGAACCATGCCAACGCCTTCTCTTTAAGCAGTTCTGGCATTTCTCGCTGTAATAAGTCGCGATTCACCTCGTATATTTCTGCCAATACTTCCACACGCTCGATGGAGCTGAGCGGGTCTCGGCCGCCGTCGTATTTGAAATACCACTTACGGACTCGGTCCATGATGGTTGCAAGCGATGTCGTAGGATACGTTGCGTATGGTTGTGGTGTCTCAAACGCATCCACGGGCATTGGTGACTGCATGACACTGGCACCCTGGCTTCCGCTAGGTGTGGTAACAGTCAGCGCAGGCTTCGAGTGTTACGCGTTGAGCTCTTCGAACCGCGTCTGGTAGTCTTCATTGTTACTCTCTTCCTGTATAAATGAAGAGAAGCGTCTTTGCAGCTCTTCGATGGTCCCGATCTGTTCGAGGGCAAACTCTGCCAAGTATTTTAGCAGCTCCTCTCGGTTGAGGAAATGTACCCACTTTCTCTTCACCATTGTTTTTTTTTTGTTTCACACTGCTTTTTTCACTGGACCGCCTACTAGTAGTTCTTCGGGTGGTCACTGCACTTTTGTGCCTCTCTCACTTGTGCCCCTTTTGTTCTTGTATTGTTCTTTAAGTTTGGGTCTTTCGGGTAGTCACTCAAACCTGTATCTCTATCACTTGTGTTCCTTTTTTGCACTTCACTTTTCACGTCACTTTCCTTTATGTTGTTTTTTTTTCTATTAGAGTCCGTGCTCGGGCGCCATTTGTAACGGACTTCTCTGAGTGCTGGGCGTAGGTCTCGGTTGTCCAGGGTATCTGCAGAAAAATATAGAACCTATCTCCTCCAGAAATTAAAACACACTCGCCTCTAGTTTATAGCCTATTTATTTACTATACTCCCGCTATATCTACCCTCTAAAGCATAGAACTAGAGTAGGTTAAAACCCTACAGCTAGCGCCAGTCTCAGTGGTTTAAGCCCACTTCGAATATAGATTAATAGTCTCGGAGGTAAGTTCCCTCCTCCACTACCCGTGTGACCCACGTTGCGATGTGCACACGTATGCCTATCTAATGAACAATGCTTGTTAGCGCTGCTCCTTTGAAACAATTTTTGTCCATCTGCAGGCAGTTATCCTTATTACAATTGTTTTTGTGCTTTGTACGTTGTAGGTATTTCATATACTGTAAGTACAAAGTAATAATTCAAAATATATGAAATTTAATGCTCTCACCCCCTAGGATTGTTCTATACCGAAAAAAAGTATACCCCTGTTTTTTTTTATTTTAAAATCAAAATATATTTAGAGGTCGCTCAAAGCGCTCAAAGTTTCCCATGTATTTTGTATGGGGAAAAAAGACTTTTCGTAGAGATGGCATAGAATCCATGAAAATCAAAATTTTTCAATCTCAAAACTCTGCTTCTCTTTAGAAGACTTCAGAAAATAATGCCCAATTGTTTATTTAAACATTTTTTAATTTTAACTATTTTTTAAGGGTCTCCGAAAAATCCCAAAAAATCAAATATACAACATGAAGCGTTAAAAATTATGTCTTACTATTTTTTCCACAACAAATTGGCAATTGCATGAAGCAATTATCTAAAGTCTAACTTTATGCTATTTATTGCAAATGGTGCCAAAAAATGTGCTTCTTTTTGTATATTTGATTTTTTGGGATTTTTTGGGATTTTTCGGAGACCCTTAAAAAATAGTTAAAATTAAAAAATTTTTAAATAAATAATTGGGCATTATTCTCTGAAGTCCTCTGAAGAGAAGCAGAGTTTTCAGATTGAAAAATTTTGATTTTCATGGATTCTATGCCATTTCTACGAAAAGTCTTTTTTTCCCCATACAAAATACATGGGAAACTTTGAGCGCTTTGAGCGACCTCTAAATATATTTTGATTTTAAATTAAAAAAACGGGGGTGAGAGCATTAAATTTCCGAATTTACTTTTCTTCCATACATTTTTGGACCACCCTAGTGTACATACATCTGTGGTCATAAGCAATATCCGCTTAAGTGAAAAACCTGAATTCGAGAAAAACCATTTTAAACATTTGGACCGTAATATTACCCTTATGGGGAAACCAAAATATGCTCGTTTATAACTTTTTAAATAGCCTAGCTGGCGAGATGGGGATTTCACATATACATGGAATAGTAGTTGCAGAATACGATAGCATATATAACTCAATTCTTTCTTAAGTCGACTTAGGCAGTTATTGCTTATGACCACAGACATATGTACTAGTATAATTCAAATAGCAAATTCCATTATGTGCGTGTACATATGTATGTATATGCAAAGTATTAATACAATTTCAAATATACAATTTGATGGTATATATATTTTAGTACAAAGTAAATATGTATATCAAAAGTATATACATGTATATATGTATATATGTACGTAAAAAGTTGGTTGTGGGGACCAGGGCCACAGGATCCGGGGTGCTCAGAACATTCTGCAGGAATGGCTTGCAGAGTGTCTTAAGCCTCATCCTTGCGAGGGCTAGACACTCGCACAGAAAATGTTAGGCTGTCCTTTTTGAGCCAGGATCATCACAACTGCGACAAAACCTGGTGAAGGGCAATCCAATCCCTTCGGCATGAATGTACGCCACCGGGACAGTACTCAGTGCACACTGCAGTAAGTTTATAGGTAAGTATCTGCTTTGTTCATTCCTAAGAGAGCTTTGCTTTTTAATGGGTCGTAGGCCACGCAGAACTGCCGGGTAATCCTGTACATCCTTTATGGTTCCACCTCTTCTGGGCCTCCGAGTGATAAATTTCGGTAATTTTTTTGTGGGGCACATTCAGTGCGGAGCCGCAGCAAGTTCGTCCGCTGTCTCGTTTCCGTAAAAGTCTTTATTTCCCGGGACCCATATTAAGGAAATTTCGTATTGATCAATGATATAGGCCAGCTCTCTCCTACAATCCGCCATTTATTGAGATCTAACCCAGGTATAAGGGAATGCCTTAATAACCGCTTGGCTTTCCGAGAAGATATTCAGATGAATATTTTGGAAAACATTATAGGCAATTTTGTTGTCAAGAGATTTCGCATTAAATTTAAGTGAATGTAAATCAAAAAACTGCCTGTAATCCTGCTTTCAAAGCCTCTCAGCCCTACAAATCTCCGGACCTTGACGGAATATTTCCCACTCAACTACAGGAAGCTAAGGACAAACTCTGTCCCATGCTTTCTCAGATTTTTACAGCCTGCACATACCACACGAGTGGACAAAGGCAAAGGTTGTATTCCTACCAAAAGAAGCAAGGCCGCTCATGTGAAACCTGAAGGCCTATAAGCCCCACTTCATTTTTTCTTAAAACTCTAGAGAGGCCCATCGATCAATATATTCGACGAAATACCGCACTCCATAAAATCGTATCGACGATTGAAAAAGGATTGGCCTTAAAGGATTACACGCTCGGAGTTTTTCTCGGTATCGAGGGTGCTTTCAACAACGTCTACCCGAAGTCTGTTGTTAACTCCCTTTTAATGGCGGGGGTGCAGCGGGGTCTGGTGGATTTTGTTGAGCTCCTTCTCGGAAAGAGAACTATTTTATCACAACTGGGGGATGGTTCCATTACAAAGTATGTGACCAGAGGCATAACCCAAGGGGACATTCTCTCCCCTCTACTCTACTAGATAACCATTTTTTTCTAGAAATCCAAATTATAAACTGTGGGATTGTGTTCAAAAGTTTAAGAAATTTTTATAATTTTTGTATAAAGCTTGCAATTTGGATTTATGCAGTTTTTGTTAGACAATGAGCTATACTTTTATACGAAAATAATGAAGATTAAATAAGTAGAAGAAAAATAGTCAAGACTGGTCAAAATGTTGAGGTTCTACTGCTTTGTCGTGGGCTGTATTGAACTTTTAAGTTTTTTTTTTTAAATAAATTTATACTGTCATGGCAGTCCGCCATTTGGTGACATAAAATACCTTTCGTATTCTTCTCGTATGAGTTTTGCTTCTGGTGGTATATATCGCGGCAAAGATTCCGTTATCGGACTTCAAGAAAAATTATAATTTCACTACAAATTAAATTAAAAGTTATGTTGCTTCCGAAAACAAGGATATTAATTTCAGTGATTTTTGGACACATAAGGAAGCAAAAAATTAAATTATTAATAAACAGCCTAAATATTGATGTGTATTGTTCACTTCAATTGCCGCACAAGAATACAATAAATATTGCCGCAATTTTGAAATTTTCATTGCCCATGATTGCCAATCGAGCTATCCACGATTGCCGCACACGGGCCGTATTTGATTGGGCACAGAAAGCACAATATCGGCTTCTATTGCCGGATGAGTTAATGTATTGTGAAATCACACGATTGGGGCATAAAATGAGGCAATAATTGGTGTATTGCGGCAATCGTGGGATCCCAGCTTGACAGTGAACACCCTACATCTAAGCCTGAAGAGCACCGGTTGTCTAGTCATAGCGTATGCCGATAACATACCAATCGTGGCAACGGGAAAATATCTTCAGGTCCTGAGTGAGTTTTTGCAAAGCACACTCGGTCTGGAAAACATCTGGTCAAAGGAATGTGGACTTAGTGTCAATCCTGCCAAGACAAAAAGGGTACTATTCACAAGGAAGTATAAAGCTCCCTTATTTAAACCTGCCTCCCTAAACGAGTGGCACTTAGTCTCTCAACCGAGGTCAAATACCTTAGAGTTATTCTAGGCAAGAAACTGGACTGGAAGCGAAACACTAAAGATTGCTCCAGGAAGGCCAATACTGCCCTGTATGCCTGCAAGGTGGCTATAGGCAAAAAATGGGATATAAAACCATATATAGTACACTAGATGTACACAGCTCTGATAAGACCCATCCTTTTCTACTTGGTCACCGTATGGCGGCCTGCCCTAAGCAACATCTTGTCCAGAGCCAAGGTGGATCGTGTGCAGAGGGCGGCTGCCATGCTCGTCACGGGAGCCCTGCCCACTAAACCCACCAAATCTCTGGAAATAATCTTAAATCTTCCACTTGTGGATTTCTACGGCAAATTTCGGGTCGGCTGCAGAGCGGCCAGGTTAAATATAATCCAGCCGTGGAGAGATTTCAGATTCCGACACGTAAGTGTTCTTGAAACTCTACCGGATATTCTACGACAGATAGATAGGTGGCTTATAACCTCCGCCCTTCCAGGACGGCCTATTTCTATCTATTCTGACAGCCATGCTGGTATTAAATCTCTCAATTCTAACGAAGCACGTCCAAAGAAGCCATAGAATGCAGGAAGACTCTCAACCTGCTGGCATCAAAATGCTCCTTGACTGCACACACGGAAAAAGGTTAGGATAACCCACCTTCGATTTCTCTTGCAGTTGCAGAGATGAACACTATCTCTGCTGGTATTAAATCTCTCAATTCTAACGAAGCACGTCCAAAATAGCCATAGAATGCAGGAAGTCTCTCAACCTGCTGGCATCAAAATGCTCCTTGACTGTTGTATGGGTCCCTGGACATAGATCTAGCTGGACGAAAGTCAAAATTTTTTTGTTTTTAAAATACTTAATGGTACTTGGAATACATTCCTGACAATACATTGAAATAGAAATTGCATTTATTAAAGCATTAACATATGAAAACAAACAAAAAAAGGTAAGTCAACGCCGCCTATTTGAGAACTCTATTTTAAAAGCTGAAATTTAACTTAAAAGATTGCTAATTGCACTCACAGATATTTGCATAATTGCAAATTGACTTTATAAACAAAAAATTATACTTATTCCGCTATAGATTCAGAGGTCATAACGCAATTTATGTCCACATTGGTATAAGCAAATTTATTCTGAAAAATCGTCGTTTTGATTAATTAAAAAAATAATTTAAAGAGTAGGAAAAGTAAAGGCCGCCGAAGGCCGTTATAAAACCACTTGCATATTATTCTTTACACCTTCGAAAATGCAGAGGGTAAGTTCGATAACCAAGTCTAACCAATTGGCTTAGATATTTACATTTTAGTGACGGTATGTCGAATCTCAAAATTCAAAAGTAATTATTAACAGGAATGTATCTGAATATAAATATAAGATCAGTGGCGGATCCACGGGGGAAGAAGGGGGTAGGGGTTGTGTGTTAAAACAGAAAAATACTTGGAGTTATAAAAACTTTGGTTATGTAAGAGTTAAAAAAAATAGTAACTCGCGAATTTTCTGCTTTCTGAAGTTAAAAAATTATACAACAGGCATACAAATCTTTAAGCGCTGTTATAAAATTTAAAAAAAAAATTTTAATTTTAGTCATGGTAAATAAAATCTCAAGAAGTGAGTTGTTTGACATTTGGAGAAGTGTTGCTGAAACTTCTAAAAGACAACAAGGTGTCCGTGATTATGTAAATTGAAAGAAATATCTGATGAAAATGCTCGTTCCGAAGTAAATAAAGTAAATTAAGTAGATGACTTTAGATTCGTAATCAGCAACCCAGAAAACCCCCAGATACACAGTTACATAGAAATCTACCGATTTTTTTTAATTTTCGTCCGCCATATTGGATCCGCCATTTTGAATTTTTGGTAAATGACTTTAGATATGTAATCATCGACCCAGAAAACCCCCAGATACCCAGTTTCATAGAAATCTACCGATTTTATTTTATTTTCGTCCGCCATATTGGATCCGCCATTTTGAATTTTTGATAAGTGACTTCAGATTCGTAATCAGCGACTCAAAAATCCCCTAGGTAAGAAGTGGTGTAAAGATCCATCAACGAGTATTTGTTTAAATAGTTTCGTCCAGCTAGATTTTCGATCCGAACCACTGTGCGAGCTGGCAAGGAGGGGGACATAAATATCTGAAGTCAATTCCGCTTGGAATGCGGGCATACCTCTAACCTCCTGCAAACACAGACTAAAGGCGGAACTCGTTGAGGAGGTATATATAAGGTGGGCTGTGGAAACCACTTGTCATACTACCAGGAAAATCTGGCCAAAGTTTGATGTAATGCGATCCATAGCTCTCACCCGGCTGAACCGCTCCTCTCAGATTAGTTGTCGGGGTAATCACCGGACACTGCCTGATGGGCACACACGGAAAAAGGTTAAGATAACCCACCTTCGATTTCTGTTGCAGTTGCAGAGATGAACACTATCTCTGCCATTGCCCGCCCTGGCCAAAATGCGCAACCAATTCTCGGCGAACGTTCTCGACTTTTTGTGCTATATAAAATGCACTCGGTGGTTCAATTAGTAACGGAGAGATACAAACAAATGGCTTCGGCCAATGGTAGAGCTGTAAAAGTAACGAAAATTTCGTTATCCGTTGACAATTTCACTTATACGGTTTTGTTAAAATATGAACAGTATTTTCGTGAAAAATTAACGAAAAATTAAGAATATTGCGAATATTGTGAAACAATCACTGTACGAATAACTATTTTGACTATGTATGGAGTTACGTGCATATTTACTATGTATGTATTTATGTATGTAAGTATGTCTATTAAGTTTAGTAATAGTTATATAACACTGATAAATTCATGCATTTCAAAATTTCACTTAATGTTACTTCGAAATTACTTGTACAAGTGCCCGGTAAAAATATTTGTCATCTAGAGGCGAGCGACCGCTCGTGGGTGTCATCATAATATTGTTTTAACTTTAGAACTACTTTTTGTCTAAACCTGAAACTTTCCCAAAAATGTCCGTATATATTTGTCTTTAATGCTGCATTAAAACAAAGCACAAATTTTAAACTTCATAACACAACTTTTGCGTTTGTAAAAACCACCTCATTAATTTTTATAAAAGTGTTTAAATATTTGTCATATTGTTTTAAATAAATATTAAGAAGCTCAGTCGGACTCATCTTCTTTAGAATAGAATCTAGTCTAATGTGTGCAAATTTCAAATCAATCGAATCATAAACGTGTGAGATATAGCGGGTTTAAATGAAAATTTCGCAAAAACTTTCAGCAATGAAAAATCCGATTTTGTGGCTTTTTCGACACACAGGCATGAGTAAAAATTTGGTTAAAATTAACTGTAAATGTATTTTTGAATAAGCTATCGATTACAATTGGTTTGAAATCGCTACACTTCATTTCAACTTTATGTTTTTTTACGCTGCTTGTTGTTTCTGCTGCTTGCTGTTTTCGCTGTTGTTGTCGCCCAATTTTGCGAGAAAAGAATAAAGGCCCGTCCACATAAAACTTTGGCGTTGCGTTGGCGTTGGCGTCGCTTCAACAGCTGACTATGAATACATGAATTCAAGTGCAGTCCACATAGCCAAAATTCGGCAACGCTCACGCCAACACAAAGCAAAAAGATGGCCAACTCTCATCTTTTCGCGTGCGTTGCTCGTCAGCTGTTGCAAATAAATAAAATTGTGTGAAATATTTTCCCTTTTTAATCAAGTGCAGGCAAGAAATATCGTTTTTAATGCAATTATTGATATTAAATATTAATTTGTCTGTCGTTAGTATGTTAATTTAGTCGCCCAAGCATTCGCTGCCAAGCGTTCATTGTAGCAAGCATTCTTTTAACGTGCGTTCTGTCAAACCAACGCCAACGTTAAAGCCAATGCGAAAGTTCTATGTGGACCGGCCTTAACGGTCCTGCGCATTGCGCAACCTCTTATATATAAACCTTGGCGCAGGCAGTCATATGGCCAGCGATGCTTGTTGGTGCAGCAGGCAGCACTTGGGAATAATTTTGTTATTTTCACTGATGCACAACATGTACATGTATATATATGCATATTGATTAGTTAATGCCTTTTATATTTTTTTTTGTAAGACTGCGTTTATACACGGAAACTTTTGTCGACGCGATTTTTCCATTCCCTTTTGGTGTTGCTCATTTCATTTACACACGACGATTTTTGTGTATGCAATTGTTGTTGTCAGCTGTGAATCGCTAACTCAATTTACACAGACGAACGAGAGCACAAAGCGTGTTGCCCGAGCACGAGCAACTCGGTGCCGCTCTCCGTCCTCCTACAAACGTCGAGTTGCGGCAACAAAAATCGCCGTGTGTAAATGAGCACTAATGAGACATGGATAAGAAAACTTTTGCAACCACATACATACATAAATACATACATATGTACATATGAATGTACCTTATGGTCTGATTATTCATACTTCGCATAACTTCGCACAACTTCGCATAAACTTCAGACTGTAATTTCGTATGTACTTTGTATGTATTCCATTGCCCTGAAATTAGCAGAACTTTTAAAAACTTAGTGATCTGTTGAGTTTAGATTTTGCTTCACATTTTCTTAAGTTACACTTTTAGTGCTCTGGTACAAATGGTTGTGCGAAGTTATGCGAAGTATGCATAATCAGACCCTTAGACTATGCTCAAAATTCATTTTACACATATGGAAGAAAATGCGTAGCACCGTCAGCAAAAAAAAACATCAAAAATCTACACGGACTTTAAGAAATTGAAAATTTGCACATTATTATACTAAAATTTAATGCATAATTATTAATTAAAAAGTTTGCAATTTTCATGAAACTGCAAATACTAATAAATTTCGTACAAAGTTTGAAACTTGTATTTATAAGGTGTTTGTTAAAGCCTAAGCCATGTTTTAATACAAAATAAACAAAAAATATTTAATACGAAAAACATTGCGAATATTTAAAAAAAAATCCCCTTATACTAAATTTTGTTAGTAATAGCCCAGTTATGCATACTTGCACTGCTATACCATTTTTACGTAAAAATCAAAACCCAACAGAATTCTACATGTTAAGTGCTATGCGTTGGGTAACATCTTACACGCAAAGCCCATTTAACAGATTCTTATGTGACAACTCTCATGCAAAGCTAAGTATGCATAACTGGGCTATAAGAGCGTGTCTTAAAAGATTTCCCTTAGAGAATTTGGCATTGTTAAGGGGGATACCTTCCCTCTATGTAGTAAACCAAAACTAGTGCGTACAAGTTTGAAGAATGCAGCAGCACTAACAGCTTCTTTGGGTTTTTTCACTTGCCGATTTTTACATAAACCTTTTTTTAATATTCGCGAATTCCGTACACACATATGTATTAAATGTATAACCGCAACGCCAGAATGGCATTGCATGCAACTGCGTTTATGCAGGTTCTCAAATGCACAAGCATATTTAAGCTACTAAAGGGTCAGCTAAAGACCGGGAGATATATGCAGGCAAACAAAATGTAAGAATTTGTGCTTTCCAAATTATTAATTAGTGCTTACCCGCGCCAACCCTAACTCTCATTATACGCTTTTTCGTTTTGCATTGCATGCAACAAGTGTCTATTTCATTACCAGCTGAATAATATCTACAAAGTGATCGTGCAAAAACGTGGCAATGGACGCAGAAGATGTGAGTAGTCCACTTGCAAACAGCATTATGTGATTTTATAATAGAAAGCCATAAAGTTGAAAAAAGACTACGACAACAAGTAACATTTAAATTGAATCTTTTTTTTATTACCTGAAAATTTGGATAAATAAGAGCCTTATAAAATTGTAACATAACATAACATGACATAAGATAACATTAACAGTCTATACGACCTAAAGCAGTTTTCTAAGTTCATCAGAAGATGTATAGTTTTGAAAGTTTATAAATAAGTGTGATAGCGACTTATGGAAGAAGAGTTAACATTTGATTCTAATTTTTTCAGAATATAAAAAGATTTTGCACTGTGTTGTTAGTGGACATGAAACTACTATAAATACTGGTACGTAATCCTCCAAAAACTAAAAATCGAAAAAATTTTACAAAGCGCACTTTGCAAGTGGAGTATATCTAAAAAAAATCACTTTTAAAATTTTTTAAAAGTATAATTTTGTTTAAGTTGATAATATTATAAATAAGCATATTTTTATATTCTTATAGAATTTAATGATGGCTTCCCCAGCTAGCTACGATCCGAATACATCCAGAATCCGAGGTCCAGTTGAGAAATTTTTTTTTGAAGTATTAAAGTAAATGAGCGATATGTACATACGCACATATGTATGTTATTATCTGAAGTCTGTTTTTATTTTCATTAAGTGTGCATGTAGGAATGAATTGAATTTTAGTTACTGAAAAATGTTGCTTTCCTTATTTACAATGAAATACGTATGTAAATATAAGAACGATTTTACAACGCTTTTATCAACTTGAAATGTTGTATGTCCAGACCACCATAGGGCTATTCGCAATCCGGTGCAAATGGCCTAGCATCATTGCATTGCAAATTTGTATTGCAAATTATTTGCAATACACAAACAAAATACACGCATTTGCATTTGTCATGGCTTGACAAATTTGCAATACCGAAAATCCATAGCATAAAAATGCTATGCATTGCAACTCTGGTTGACATTTCTATCAGTTGATTAAAAAAGTTTTACCATGACAGTTTATTAAAGGTCGCTCACAATCCATGGCATATTTCTGCAATTGCATAAATTTGTCAGCTCTTATGCACCGAATCGCGAATAGCCCTCATATACTATAACTGTAGCAAAGCTATTTATGGCAAATTCTATACATCAACCTAGTCTAGATATGAACCTCGTTGTAGGCATCATATCAAGGAGATACAATTAGAAGACTCTAGATGTCGCCCCGCCAGAAGAAGTTAAATATTGCGCCTAAATATATGCACTATTTATATACGTCACAGCGGAAATGGACG
>NW_023458557.1:12003740-12005693 GCF_013731165.1 Rhagoletis pomonella | reverse complement strand
TTTTTTTTTTTTTTTTTTTTTTTTTGTAGAGGTGGCACAAAGCATTGAAAGCCGAAAAGTGTGGGACTTGCCTTTCAGCTCACCGCACTAAAAACCCACCCCTGCTCCGTTTCCCTCCCACCGTGGAACTACCGTAAGGTATTACTTCGCGGAGGGGGAGCGGCCTATTGCCAATCTATGAAATTCTGCGGAGTTGTTCCGCTCGACGCAATTTAGATGAAATTGTGCTTGCCAAATTGCAAACAACGGACCAGTTATCTTCTGACTCAAGCATAGTATCCACAAGGTTATGAACCGTAAGTGGCCTCCCCACCTTCCTGCTCGAGTCATCCCTTTCGATTGCAAACCTCGGACAGACGAAAAAGCAGTGTTCAGCGTCTTCAATAATATCCTTTGCACAGAAGGTGCAGAAGGGATCGTCTTCGTGCTTAAATCGGTATAAATATGATTTTAAGCACCCATGCCCTGTCAATATTTGGGTCAAATGGAAGTCCACTTCTCCATGTTCCCTACTTACCCACCTTGATATCGAGGGTATGCGGCGGTGCGTCCAACGACCGCTGGCTGCGTGGTCCCACCTCGTTTGCCATTGCTGCAAGCCCCTCTGTGTCACCTCTTCGCGTCTCGTTCGGTTTATAGGCCTGGGGCCTGTCACTTCCACTAGAATGTCAATGGGGCAGAGTCCTGCCACCACTAGTGCTGCTTCTTCGGACGTAGTTCGGAATGCACTGCATACTTTGATAGCGCAAAATCTGTGCAAAGACCTTGCTTCTCGTACATATGACGTCTTGCTGAACGCTTCATACCAGATTTGTGCACCATAGAGCAGCACACTGCGCACGACGCTTGCGTATAGCTGCCTACGCTGTTGTTTCGGGCCTCCTACGTTCAGCATAACCCTTGTTAGTGCCCCTGCCACCTTTTCGGCTTTCTCGACAGCATAATCAATGTGCGTCTTGAAGGTAAGCCTCGCATCAACCATTATGCCTAGGTATTTTAGGGCCGCCTTTGACGTAATTTCTTGTTGACCAACCTTTATAGTCGCCACTTCTCTGACTTTCTACTGCTTACTAGAACTGTCTCGGTTTTTTGGTGCGCAAGTTCCAGTCCTTTTTCGGCCAGCCATGCTTGGATCTGGACGATTGAACTATTTGCTGCGATAATTATTTCTTCTAGATGCTTCGCTACCACCACTAGCGCTATGTCGTCAGCACATCCGACAATTTTCACTCGTTCTGGCAAGGAGAGTCGGAGTACACTATCGTACATGATATTCCAAAGTATTGGACCCAGAACCGAACCCTGTGGTACTCCAGCCGAGACTTTATGTTCTTTGACACCGTTCTCCGTATTGTACAGTAGCACTCTATTTGCTAGGTAGTTGTCTACAATCTTGCGAAGATATGCGGGTACCTCGAGTCTGCGTAGAGCAGCGTTTATGTGTTTCCAACTTGCTGTGTTGAACGCATTTTTTACATCGAGGGTGACAAGCAAGCAGTACTCCTTTGCTCCTCCCTTCCACCTTTCGCCACTGATTGCATCTTCCGCCAACTGCTTTACTAAACTGGCTGCATCTACTGTTGACCGCCCCTTTCTGAAGCCGAACTGTATCTCTGAGAGGCCTCCCTTTTCCTCGATTGCTTCTAGCAGTCTATCGCTGATTATGCGTTCGAACAACTTGCCCGTCGTATCCAACATGCATATAGGACGATATGCTGAGGGATCTTCTGGTGGCTTCCCAGTTTTCGGCAATAGAACTAGCCGCTGGCGCTTCCATGCATCAGGAAATACTCCTTCTTTAAAGCATTCGTTAAAACTATCGACGAACACTTTAGGGTTCGCAGCTACAGCAAGCTTGAGGACACGATTTGGAATTGCATCCGGCCCCGGTGATTTTTTATCTTTAAATCGCTTGGCCGCAAGAAGTACTTCTTCCGTGCTCACCATGGGAAA
>NW_023458557.1:11999539-12003640 GCF_013731165.1 Rhagoletis pomonella | reverse complement strand
TCGCATTTTTTTAAGATACGAGGTTGAGAAAGTAAGGCATCGATATGCATGTATGTGGGCATATGAATAACGACCGCTTAAAATCGATCTCAAATTTGTACTTTCGCTGTAGAATGTTATGTGGTTTGACTATTGTCAATGAAATCGAATGCTTTGTACTGCATGCGCTCCACGTTTTTCGTTTTCAATGTCATTAATTGTTTATAATGACTTTTGCTAAAATTTAAAAATCAAAAGTTATCAAAACAAATTCTGTGGGACTGAGAAATATTATTTTCTACTTTTTAGTCAGTTTATAAAAGCGTTTTATATTAAAAAGTTTTTTATTTTTATTTTATTTATTTCTTTATTAAGTAGTTATGGAAAAATCTAATTATTGGTTATTTTCAATAAATTATTAAAAAAAAATGTAAAACATACATATTTACTTACATGGCATTTTTTCTAATTCTTTTGCTTCCGTTTATCAAAAGGCAAATATTTTGCTTTGCGACAAAAGCAGACTTTCGAATATTCACTGTGTTTCGTCAGATATTCGCACACTCATCGGGGGCAGTACAACCAGCGTTGCCAGGTTGACATTTTTAACGTCATTTGGACATTTTTGTATCCTGTTGACGTTTGGACGTTTTTTTGTGTAAAAACTGACGTTTTTTAACTTCCCAGTAATTTTTCTCTATGCACAATATATTCAATGTATAGCGTACTATTTGCTTGTAGAGTAAGTACTTACGCTCACACTTTCGGCAACTTTGTTATTAAGTCTTGTAAGTAGAACTGATTTTGAATTATTTTCTTAATAAATCTTTACAAACCTTGTTTTTTTGCAGCAGGTGCCTCAAAAGATATTTATTCTTTGGACGCATATGACTTAAATATGATGCAAACCAAGCATACGCGCACTTTGTTTGTTTTCATTCTCGGACTAAGGATCAGGCGTTCAAAGGCTGGTTGTGTAAACACTTCAGGTTACAAGGCTTATTACAATGCTTGCAATTGCATATTAAAAGCCAAATGAAGAAGAGCAGATCTGTTGCAACTCGTACGCTCGCAAAAGCACTATGTTTCTCCTTAGCAGAACGTAATTTAGCATTTTCGACAACAGACCACCTAACCAAATGTCTACAAGAAAAAAAGAATATTAAAAATCAACGCGATTCTTTAGCAACTTAAAGCTTGCACATTATTACCCTGGAATTTAATGGGCTATCAAACTGCATACTCAAAAAAATTCTAAAAAATCTGAATAATAACTTGAAAGTCTAACTGAAACTTTGCAGATTTTTTATAATTTTTGCACAAAGTTTGAAATGTGGATTTATATTGTGTTAGTTATATAATGAGCTAGGGTTTTAAACCGCCAAAATCGGTCAAAATGTTGATGACTTAATCAGCTGATCACAAGTGTATATATAAAATGATTTGTATATTAACGATCTCAAACCAGTTTACAATAGTGGTATTCACCAAATTGTTGTCAACAGTCGTTGCTTGAGCTCATCTGCTGGTTTACCAGAGTGCCAGGCCACTTGCTCACTTTGTGAATACCACTAATGAATTTTAAATATGCTCTGCCGAAATGACATTTTAATATACCTTACGTACATATGTACCTTTGTATACAATAAAAGTTTAATAAGAACAATTCTGTGTGCATACATGGAAAAGACGTTTTTGGGTAGGAAATGACGTTTTTTGACACCAAGAGGGACGTTTTCTCATGCCGAAAACCTGGCAACACTGAGTACAACTCTCTTGTACCATTTTGCACAACATGTGTCTCTTTATTTTTGTGCCAAGAAAGCAGCTCTCACCAGTGTTGCCGTTTTAGCCCTTTGGTGGCTAAATTTGGCTACCAAATTCTTTTTTTGGCCACAAAAATTTGAAATTGCCCCTAGCCCTTTTTTAGCCCTTTCAAAATTTATTCATCATTGACATTAAACTTTTTTTTTTATGATTTTCATGAATTTTACTCTTCGCTCATAAAGCGAACGCCTTTCCTTTAAGGCAAGTAAACATACATATGTCTATGTATGTTCCTTACGTTTCTGGGCCGTTATCTTATCCGTTAACGATTTAACTATACATTAAAATAGGTAAGTTGGCGGCCCTTAATATGCTTTATGTGTTACACAAAAAGTTTTTTTGTTGAATAAAATATTAATTCTTTTCAGAGTTCATTGTTTTTCTATACCAGTAATTATAGAAAATGTTTGCGTGTATACTTACATATTTATACTAGCAGTACCCCGGTGTGCTTCTCTACACCAAATATTGAAAAAGGAATGAAAAGTCCTGGAATTTTTCTATATGAAAATTTATCATTTGTTTTATTTCAAAATTTTTGATTCTTTATTTTAAATCTTAATCCAACACATTTGGATATACAACATTTTTTGTTTTTCCATCTTGGGTATGAATAAATAAACAATTTGGAATGCCAACTCTTGAACAGGCCACGTATAGCTACCAATTCCAGTAATCTACCACGAATATTTCAAGAGATATACCAGAAGAAAATTTTTGTTAGTATGGGTGGTGCCACGCCCCCTTTTCGGAATTCGGGGAAACTTAACCCAAACCATCTGCATAATAGCCCGACTATGCCGTATATATTTGGTTGAAATCTTGCACTTATTCTTTATATATAAGATGTGAGGTGCCACGCCCTCTTTTCCAATACCTCCCATTTTTATCCATGAGTATGGAATTATTTGTTATACCTCTATACCAACTTCCAGTACTCTACGACAAATATTTCAAGAGATATACAACAACAAAATTTGAGTTAGTATGGAAGGTGCCACACCCCCTTTTACGAATTCGGGCAAACTTCACATAAACCATATGCATGATAGCCTAAATATGCCGTATAAATTTGGTTGAATTCGGTGAAGCCGTTCTTAAGTTATAAGCTCACACCAAAAACGTGTACTTATTTGTATACATAAGATACATACATATGCCACGCCCCTTTCCAAATTTGAGCAAACTCCACATAAAATATCTGCATGATGGCCCGAATATGCCGCATAAATTTGGTTGAATTCGGTGAAGCCCTTCTTAAGTTATATTGTCACACCAAAAACGTGCACTTATTTTTATATATAAGATGTAGGTAAAAAAATTTAGCTACCATTTTTAGCCACAACAACGATTTTTAGCTCTTTTTTAGCCCTTTTTTAGCTGGAATTTAGCTACCACTAAAAATGTTTCGCGGCAACACTGGTTCTCACTATTCTCTGCACACTCATTCATTCATCTTGCTTGCTATGGGTTGAATGAGCAAACAGTGTGGAGAACAAACGACTGTCTCATAAATGCCAACCACTACATTCATGCAGTTGTCTACTCGCTATGACAACATGACAGCTATGCGAAATTTTTAGTTTAGTTTTGATTTTGGTGTCCAGATCGTGCTGTAAAATATGGATAAGAGCGAAGAAATAAATAAAATTTTTTTAATATTCTTTTTTTTTTGTTTTAAAGCAGATGTTATAAAAATATACAACGCACATTCATATGTCTTGCACATATTTACTTCAGCAAATTTCTTCAAAATAAGGTTTGCGCAATTTTATGCTGTAGTAATTTCCATAATATTGACTTGTACAAGTCTTGGGTTGTGCAATGATTTTGTGTGGTTTAGGGGCCATATAAGTTTGTTTTTCGTTATGCAAATAAGCATACAGAAGCAAGAAATATACATTTTTTTTATAACCATGAATTTAATTATAAAATTTTATTTATTATTTGTTTTTTAAATAAAAGTTTAACAAATAACAGTTTTGTTTGCTTTTGATACTTTTTCTGCTTGGCAACTGATACTTTTTCTCCAAGCTCGCGGCAACGCTGATCACGATGTGTGTTTGTGGCGACATGTTAACTTCATGTTATTCATAGTGGACGTAATGTTAACTCCCCTGCTCTGTTCCGGGTCGCCATGTTATTCATAGTGGTGGTGATGTTAACTTCTCTTCTCTGGTCCGGGTTGTAATATTACGTCCGCCGAATAAAAATAAATGTGTATGTGGTGCGTCTTCTGTATACTCTTTATTCTGTGATAGAACATAATCATGCCTATTACGGTATCCGACGGAT
>NW_023458557.1:11993598-11998539 GCF_013731165.1 Rhagoletis pomonella | reverse complement strand
GATCCTAAGTTCTCCAAGCCTGGACCTATTGATGTTTTGATAGGTATGGACGAAATGGATGAGTTCTTACTAGAAGGTTCCCGGAAGGGGAAAAATGGCACTCCTATGTCGCAGAATACGGCGTTTGTTTGGGTGTTGTTTGGAAACGTGATTTTTTCGCAAAAGCATCCTGATTCTATCTCTACGCTTTATTTCGACACCCAGCTAACGCAACTCATCACAAGGTTTTGGGAACTCGAGGAGTTGCAGCCAAAGAAGCATTATACGTCCGTACGTTACTGCGACAAGCTGTTCGAAGATACCACCAAACGAGCAGGAGACGGTCACTTCATTGTACGCTTGCCTCCTAAAAAGGAGGTTTCGATTGGTGAATCGAGGGCCGCAGCAGTTGAAGCTTTGCTGCGAATGGAAAGGATATTCGCCGCGAACAAGGGTCTTCATTAAGAGTACAGCAAGTTCATGCAAGAGCTTATAGACTTGGGTCACATGGAGCCAGCCGGTCCAGTTACTCAAGCCATTTACTACATGCCGCATCACCCAGTGGTCAGAGAAACGAGCACCACGTCCAGCTATTCACTGAACGACGCTCTAATGGTAGGCCCTCGGCTGCAACCAGACCTGTTCTTGATTTTGGTGCGCTTCCGCACTCATCGCTACGGTCTTATTGCTGACATCGAGAAAATGTATCGTCAGGTCTACGTTGCTGAGCAGGATGTTGATTATCAACGTATTGTATGGCGTGGATGTTCTTCAGAGCCATTGCGTGACTACCGTCCTTTAAGGGTGACGTATGGGGTGGCATACGCTTGGCTCCTTGCTGAAGGAAATGACATTCGAACATAAGGCTGTATCTGGCATACAGGCAATGATTCGCTCTCAATCGCATTTAATTTAGAAGAGCTTCCAAACAAGCTAACGAGGCGCATATCACTTTCCGATTCGAGCAAGATATTCGACCCGCTTGGACTTATCGCTCCTTGTACAATCCGCTCTAAAATATGGTTGCAGAAATTTTGGTGCTCGAAGGTGGACTGGGACGAGTTAGTGCCACCTGACGTAGCTGCTGAATGCTTGATGCACAGACGTGAGCTAGCTACACTTGCATCGCTCAAATTAGGTCGCTGGCTTGACACTAGTCACATTGTAGATTCTGTGTTCCACGTCTTCACAGATGCTTCGCAAGCTGCTTATGCTGCAGCTGTTTATTGTCGAACCCTTACCACCGACGACAAGGTTAGCGTTGTGTTAATCGCTGCAAAGACTAGGGTCGCACCCCTGAAAACTGCGTCACTACCACGATTAGAACTTTGTGCAGCTCACTTGGGCGCGAGGCTAGTTCGGCAGGCCAAATAAAGTTTTGGCTGCAAGCTTGAGAGGCTGTATGCATGGACCGACTCCATGGTAGCATTAGCATTGTTGCAAGGTAATCCGAGTCGTTGCTCAGTGTTCGTAGCAAGTCGCGTCGCTGACGTACAAGAGACCTTACCGTCAGCACAGTGGAGACACGTCACTTCTGAACATAACCCCGCAGATTGTACCTCAAGGGGCATCACACCTTCGCAACTTCTCGCCCACCCTCTATGATGGAATGGGACAACTTGGCTTAAAGAACGTAATCGCTTCTGGTTTCAACCTTCTACGCAGCACACAACGGAGATGGAGCTGAAGTCCAGCAAATCCATTTCGTATTTAGCACAAACCTCCGAAGAATGGGATTTGTTAACCAGATACCACTCTTGCAACAGACTTAAACGAGTAACCGCGTATTTAATTCGCTTTGCCAGCAATTTTCGCAAATCCTTTATTCAGCCCAACACAAAAAAGCGACTATCGGGTCCTTTAACCTGCTCAAAAATTCGTGATGCTGAATTAGTATTGATAAGATACTCGCAATCTAACACCTTCGCGCAAGAAATTTCTAATTTCAGATTAAATAAGCCGATGCCGATGCGCAGCAGCCTTGTCCGCCTTTAGCCATTTCTAGATGCCGAGGGCATTCTTCGAGTAGGCGGCCGTATTAAAAATACAACGTGCTCAAACGACTCAAGCATCCGATGATATTGCCTAAGAATTGTTCCCTCGCTAAAGTAATCGCCACGGAAATTCACATAACTATGCTGCATGCTGGTCCGCAAATGATGCAAGCTACAATTCAGCGTAGATTCTGGGCGCCCGGGGTTCGAAATCTAGTCCGAGGTGTATATCGTAATTGTGTTCGCTGTAAGCGGCTGAATCGCAAACCGATCTGCTGATGTCCGATCTGCCGATCAGTCGTGTAACGAGTACACGATGTTTTCTTCATAGTGCAGTCGACTTTGCTGGGCCGTATAATATAAGGTTTTCCCAAGGAAGAAGTGCCAAGTCTACGAAGGCTTACATTTGCTCCTTTATATGTATGAACACAGGCGCAATGCACTTGGAGTTAGCCGGGGATCTTTCTTCAATTAGCTTCATCGCTGCCTTCAAACGCTTCACGAATCGAAGAGGGTACTGTCAACAAATTTATTCCGTCAACGGCACCAATTTTGTCGGAGCAGAAAGGGAGTTACGCGCTGCATTGGTGACGAAAAGCTAGCATCCTACTTCGCTGACAGCCAAACGACTTGGCACTTCAATCCTCCTAGCGCTCCTCACATGGGTGGGTATTGGGAAGTTGGTATAAAGCGCATCTAACACCACCTGAAACGTGCCTTAGACTCTACTCTTTTAACGTACGAGGAATTCACTACTATTCTAACAGAGGTCGAGGCCTGCGCGAATTCTCGGCGTATTTGTTGGATACCATCTGATGTTGATGATTTCGAGGTCGTAACTCCAGGCCATTTTACGTTTGGGAACCGCTAAAGGGACTCCCTGATCCAGATTTGGAAATTTTCAAGGGAACGCTCTTTCACCGTGGCAAATCATCACAGCGATAAGGCAATATTTCTGGAAGCGCTGGCGACAGGAATACCTCGAAAATCTTCAGCAACGCACGAAATAGTTTCGTTCAACGCAAAATTTACAAAAAGACGTTGTGGTTATCGTTCACGACAGCAATGCACCGCCGACGAAATGGAAGCTTGGCCGTGTTCTCGACGGTCACCCTGGCCCTGATGAGCGCGTTCGGGTCGTTAGCATAAGGACCTCTGAAGGAGAACTGTTGCGTCCTGTTGTTAAACTGTCGCTCTTGCCATCGAAGACAGATCTTTTTTCTAATTAATTATTTATTGTAAGCAATTGTGTCTCATTTAGGAGTTAAATTTAGAACAGTCGTTCAAGGCGGCCGGCATGTTCGCGTCTAATAGGCACTTTGTAAGTTGTATACCTAAGCTTTTATGAAACTAATTCATAAGCGCCTAATAGGCATTGGCAAGGTATCATATTTGACAATTTTTCTTTTTTAAAATTTGGAATTATGAAAACGAATTCGAGCTTATTGGACGTGAGTTCTCTTCCGCAATAATTTCCTGATTTTTTCAACCAACAACCGCTTTAACCATGATAAAAACATAGCAAGGTAGAACTGTTCTCTCAATTTGTCGGCCATGATTTTTTTTTTAAGTTTGCCAACATTTTAAAATCATATAAAAGTGAAAATAAAAAGTTGAAATTGTTCGAAATTTTTGTTGCTTGAGATTGAGAATGAAAATGTGTGTGTGAGTTTGTGAGTAAATTTAAAAATTAAATTGTTTGGAAACGTCAAGAATTTTAAAAGTGACTCTCAGCGGTTCTACCTTACTATGTTTTTATCATGGCTTTAACCGCTTACACATACATACAAAAGACTAACAACACTTACATATCGGGCCCTAACCGCCAAAGTAACGTAAGCGACATTTTTTTTTTTAATTTTGTATTTGATGCGGAAATTCATCTAGATGCTCTATGAATATTTCTGCATTCAAAACCAAATTTTGAAGAAAAGGTCGCTTTCGGTATTTGTCAATGTTATTGTGGCTTATTAACATTTTGTTTTAATATTTATACCCGAGCGCACTTGTGCACAAGGGTATATTAACTTTGTTCGCATAACGGTTGTTTGTATCAGCTAAAACGAATCGAGATATGGACAAATGTATAAATAAATGTTCAGAATGAAAAGAGAAATCGACTTAGCCATGTCTGTCTGTCCGTCCGTCCGTCCGTCTGCCCGTGTACACGATAACTCGAGCAAATATTGAGATATCTCAACGATGTAAGATGTAAGAAACGCGCTAAAGTTCGGACGTGTTTTTTACAGCTCTGCTATTTTTGGCTTTTTCTGCATTCAAAGTGAATTTTGTACATATCTATTAATGTGGTAAAAATTAAATAATGAGGCAGTGACTCTTGATGACATTAATTAGATTGAATTTCTTTCGGCATTTAACAATAATAATAATATTAGCAATCAGGGTTCGGATTTGCCTCATTTTAGCCCCTCGCTCGCTCGTTAATTTGCTCTGAGCTAGCGCAACTCACGAGCAACAAGCGAGGCTGTTTGCAAACGAGCACTCGTTAAGTACGAGCGCACGCGCTGAGCAGCCAGCGAGCGAGTAAGCAAACGAAGGCAGCGCAAGAGTAGAGCGGCAAGCAAACGAGGGCCTCATTAGCTCTGCCCTCGCGAGGGCGTCGTTGCGAGCGAGGCACTCATTTGCAGCAGCAGACGAGCGAGGCGAGTAAACGAGCGAGGCAAATGAGGCGAGTAAACGAGCGAGAAAAATGAGGCAAGCAGATTAGACAGGCAACGCGTTGTTTGGTCGGCAAAAATGTATGGGATAAAAATTGCAGCAACTAAGAATTTCGAGTAAAGGATTGTATGCACACATGCAGATATGTATATACATACATATGTATATACACGTATGTTTGTATATAATTATGTATATATTCTCATGCACAGAAGAATAGATTCGTGCTATTTTGACCAGTTTTATCTACTAGGTAGGCACATATGTGCATACATATCTATGAAGGTAT
>NW_023458557.1:11989031-11993498 GCF_013731165.1 Rhagoletis pomonella | reverse complement strand
ACTTATACACTTAGGTCTCTTTTTATGCGGATCTTTTTTATGCGGACTTGAATTTATGCGGTTTTTCCAAAACACCTTTTTCGCTGTAGTGATTTTGCTTTTTTGAGAGCTTTTATTACTTTTTTTCAATATGTAAGGGGCAATGCTTCTGATAAATAATTTGTCTTTGTAGTCTTACATACAAGTAATTACTAAGTAATTTGACTAAGTAACTATGTTACATATGTATAAATGAGAATATAATATTTATAAAAATCATTATTTTGTCTTTCATTTCATAAATGAGTAGGACATCAGCACTTTCAAATGAATATTCCTGGTTTAGCCCCCATACATATGTATGTATGTAGGATAATACAAAATACTATTTGATAATTAAGGCTGGTCCACATAGAACTTTCGCGTTGACTTTGTAGTTGGCGTTGGTTTGACAGAACGCACGTTAAAAGTATGCATTCTACAATGAAGCTTGTCAGAGACTACTTTGGCCACTAAATTAACATATTAACGAGATATAAATTAATTTTCATATCAATAATTGCATGAAAAATTATATTTCTTGCCCTCATTTGATTGAAAGGAAAAAAACATTTCATATAATTTTATTTATGTATTTGCAACAGCTGGCCACCGGCGCAGCGATCTTTCTGCTTTGTGTTGGCCTTAGCGTTGCCAAATTATTTAATTTAATTTAATTTCATTTATTTATTAATCAATAAACCATGTGCTTACAGACTATATTACAAATTTACGCATTTACAGGATAACGCAAAAAATAAAAAATATAAGTATATATCATGGTTTTCATAACAAATGCCTTACAAGTATATTCTTAAAATTAAGCTTGGAAGAAGAGAAATCAAACTCTAAGCAAGAAGAATAAGCATTGAATTGACATAGCACCCTCCTTAAAGGGGTGTTCATGCCATAAACGGTTTTTGCTAAGCCAACATAAAATAATTCATTGCAACGAAGAATACGTGGAGGAACATTAAAACCAATTCTCATAAGAAGGAATGGACAATCAATAGAGCCCGAGATGATGTCAAATACGAAACACATCGATAAAAGAGTACGCCTCGCATCTAAGGCCATAAGGTTGATTAACAGACAGCGAGAACGGTAAGACGGGAGAGGTTCAGTAAATCTTAGCGAGCGAAAAGCAAACCGAGCAAAAACCCTTTGAACAGATTCTAATCTGTTGATATAAATAGAATGGTATGGTCTCCAAATAAAAACCGCGTATTCCAGCCTAGAACGAACAAAAGACGTATACAAAAGTTTGGAAGTATAAGGATCGGAAAACGTAGAACAATTACGACGAACAAATGCCAACATCGCGAACTATTTAGAGATAATAAAATTGATGTGAGTGGTAAAGCTAAGCTTGGTATCAAAATAGACCCCCAAGTCCTTAAATTCAAAAATTGGCTTCAGCGGAACATTTGAGATACAGTAGGAAGTAGGTACCAGTCTTAATAACTTAGCATAGGATGTATAATGACATTTGCTAATATTAAGGAATAGACAATTACGCATACACCAATTGTATAAGTTGTCGAGCTCAGCTTGGAGAGTTACTGAATCTTGCGGGCAACTAATTTCATAATAAATCTTCAGGTCATCAGCACACAGCAAGAAGTTACATTTAGAGAAACAAGAGGAAATATCATTAATAAAGAGCACAAATAATAAAGGACCCAAGATACTACCCTGGGGAACACCTGAGGAAGCAATAAACGAACGGGAAGACACATTTTCAATTACGACAACACAGCGCCTGTTACTTAGATACTTCAAGAAAGCAGAGTGGAAGCCTAGTCTCGCCAGTTTCGCTATCAAGATACGGTGAGATACCCTATTAGAAGGCCTTAGAGAAATCCGTGTAGACGGCATCAATTTGGAATCCCTTTTGAAAGGTTGCAAAACAGTCCTTCGTAAAAAAATAAGTTACCGAAGATGAGAGAATTATTTGAGTCTAAAGAAAGGTCCTCAGGAACAACACTATCCGGGTTATCTAAACTAAAATTGGACGAGAAAAAGTCAGCAAAAAGATTGACAGCATCCAAAATAGAGTTAGCTGAAACACCATTTAGTTGAACTGAAGCGGGAATATTTGAGCAATTCTTTTTCGACTTTATGTAACTCCAGAAAAACTTAGGATTTCTTTTTATGTTACTTTCAACATTGTGTATGTAATTTCTATATGAAGATTTATTCAGCTTGTTAAATTTAGCTCTATAAAGCACATAACGTTCGCGCAGATTAGCGTCGTTTGAGCGTTTGAACTTTTTGTAAAGCTTGTTCTTCAAATTCCTTGGACGTTTGAGCTCTTTAGAGAACCAAGGGAGCTCAACAGTTTTAGAGTATAATTGTGGAATATTTTTTAGACAAACATCGTAAACGTTAGACTTAAAAATATTGAAACAACTAGTTACATCCTTCTTCTCAAACAGCTGAGATCAATCTAAAACCAATAAATTATTATTCAACTCAGTAAAATCAGAGAGTAATTAAAAGCTACCCTCTGGATGCCAGTAGGTAACTCAAAAAATTCAAAAAATTCAATTTCCAACACTAATGGAGTATGGTGCTGATTTGGAGGAGAGATGTAACTAGATGCTTCGAAAGCTTAAAGTTAATATTATAGCTAACAAAAATCAAATCCAAAATTCGGCCTAAATCGTTAAAAAAAACCATTGACTTGACATAATTCAATGCATAGCAGATTATCAATAAAATATGATTCCAAAATACTATTAACGTTGAATGGAGTAAGAAAATTATTATTATCTAAATAGCTCCAGGAGATATTGTTTAAGTTAAAATCGCCTAGAGCGCAGAATTGACTATCACCTATTTTCGCTTGAAGTTCAAGAATTATGTCAACATGGGCCTTATACAAATAGTCAGAGCTGCCCGTGGAATGTATGACACACAAATGTATAGCACACCACATGCGCCCTGTAGCTTTACACATATCTGGTCCAAGATAGAATTTTCATCGAAGAGCGGAGAGAAAGCAGCCAGAAGATGGCGTCGGTTAGCTATTAATACACCATCCCCCTACTTACACCGGCTTTAGCGTAATCTCTGTCCTTGCGGAAGACGTCAAACAGGGCCGGATCAAAGAATTCTGCATCAAAAAAGTTTGAATTGAGCCAAGATTCAGTTAATGCGAAGCAGTCGTATTCCAATTGCGAGCTTAAAATGCAAACGGATTCAGATTTGGTCCTGAGTCCAAACGTATTTTGATAGTAGACTTTAATTTTACGACTATTTGAGATAGATTGCTTTTTTATTTCTTTTGCAGCACTTGAGGATCCTTTTGAAAAAAATCAAAAGGCCTGATCGCGACGTTAGCTGGCCAAATATCCGACGAAAGCAATTTGTCGTAATAGCATTCCGGAACACCAAGCCTAAAACTTACGCGCTTGAGAGCACTCAAATCGGAACCTTTCTTCACAAGCAAAAATCAAGAAATCTTATCTTTATCAATACCAGCGTACTTTGCTACATACTCAATGATACTTTCAGTCTTCACAGTAGATACAAACGAAGAAAGATACAGCCATTTTAAGCGAACCACAACTTCAAATTTTGAGATAGCATTGGTTCCAAACACAAACGGTTTCTGTTTTTTATGCGTGCGTTTTTTAGCCACAGTTAACCACTGTGCATTGTGTTGCGGAGTATTGGTACCAGCAGCGTCAGGTATTAATGCTGCAGCAGCGGCATACGAAGACGTCGGAGCAGCGAAACCTTCACTAGCACAGGGAGCATTACAAGCGGCTGGCGAAGCAGCAGCAGAAAACGAAGGCAAAGAAAAACCGGTTTTAGAAGCAGCGGGCACAGACAAACCAGTATTATTAACAGGAGCAAAAGAAGAAATGTTTTCAGCAGTAGTATGAGCAGTCAAACCAGTATAATTATCAGGAACAACAGAAACGATATTATCAGCAACGACAGCATCAGTAGGTGGCACAGTACCAGCAGCACCACAATCACGGAAATTAGTAGCTTTAGGTGTTTTTGCAATAGGAACAGCACCAATGTCACTTATTTTAGATTTTGAACGCGTAATAATTCTTTTCTCACTGATAGCAGGTGGCGGTGTAATAGAATTATCACTTGCTGGCTCAATTAAAGACACAAAGATGCTTTTCAGCTTATCCAAGTCCGAAATCGCATTTAAGATTTTGTCCTTAAGTCCACCCTGGGCCATACAATTAGCACAGAGAGACATTTTGCGAAAGGAAAACTAAAACTTATTATGTTTGTGCGCAGAGCAAAAGAAAAAGAACATCCGAACTAGACAACAGTCAAACTATGTTATGGATATGTGGACGGCTCCTTTGAAATTCGACGCCAACGCAACGCCAAAGTTGTATGCGAACCGGTCTCTATTCTTTGTTTACGCAAATTTTCCCATGTCTACATATCCATATATACATGCATACATATGTA
>NW_023458557.1:11980141-11988931 GCF_013731165.1 Rhagoletis pomonella | reverse complement strand
AAAGAAAAACATGTAACATGGTGGCCAGCACAAATCCCAGACCTCAAAGCTATCGAAAAATTGAGCGCTGTGGTCAAGAGAGGATTAGCATAGCACAAGCGAGCTCCAGTAACATGAAAGAGCTTTGGAGGTGAGCAAAATTATAATGGGGTAATATTCCAAGCGAAATCATAGAAAACTCAGTAGAGAGCATTCCCGGACGTATGAAAATCGCTATTAAAACAAAGGAGTCTCCACAATCCTCTTGATATATACCTCCTAAAAGTTCAAAACTGAGTGAAGATAGTTGCCTTGCGTTTTTGCTGTGAATCACTTGTTAATTTTTCTATTTACTGGGCTTTATACCCTAGACAATAAGGAAAAATTGCTGAAAATTTCAAAGCAATCCGCTTATTATTAAAAAAGTTATGTTACTGTAAGTAATAAAATGTCGAACATGCACCCGGTTTTGATCGCCAGTGTATTTAAATAATAAAATAAAAAAGAAAGCCCTTAAATTAAGTAAATATTTGAATAACATACAATAAATAAGTTTAATTGAACAAATGTTGCACATAATTTCTATATAAATTCATACAATTTGCATGTGGGTCCAGCCAGACTCATGCGTACCGAATGTGCCAATCGAAACATGTGTCTGACGGAGAGTTAAATTTTTGTACTACTTTTTCCATACCGGATGTTCTGGAAATATTGCAAGTAGGAGTTTCGATGATTTATATGTTCAATGGCAGCTTAATGTTTCCACCTGGTAGCAATTCCGGGCGAAGCGATAGCTAAGGTTTTGTAATTGTTTGAACGAACCGTTGCCATAAATAATCAATCTTATTTGGCGCTGTAAACGCCTAAGCCATTTTGGCCGAGGTCGACAAAGAACGCCAGTCGTTTTTCTCTGTGCCAACTGAGTACAATGGGAAATGCCCCGTGAAGCCAAGTTCTTATCCACTTGGTCTCTCCCTCTTCCTCTGCTACCACCAGCGGATTGCGAGTTTAATACTTTCAGAACTGGAACGTCGCTTCCCATTCGAACGACGTGGCCAAGCCAGCGGAGCCGCTGTATTTTCATTCGATACACTATGTCCATTTCGTTGTAAAGCTCATACAACTCATCGTTCCATCGTCTGCGGTACTCACGTCGCCAACGCGCAGAGGCCAGTAAATCTTCAATAAGATCTTTCTCTCCAATACTTCAAGAGCCGTCTCATCGAATGTTGTCATTGTCTAAGCTTCTGCGCCATATACCAGCATGGGCATGATGAGTGACTTATTGAGAGTAGTTTTTGTCGAGAGAGAACTTTACTCCCGAATTGCCTATTCAGTCCAAAGTTGCATTTGTTGGCTAGAGTGATTCTGCATTGGATTTCCCTACTGACATTATTATCGGTGTTAATGCTGGTTCCCAAGTAAACGACATTCTCTACTTTCTCGATATTACAACTGGCAACAGTAATGTGGGTGTCAAGGCGGGACTGCTCTGACTCTTTGTCTCCGTTGATCACCAAACCCAATCGCTTTGCTTCTTTACCCAACTTGAAAAAGGCAGGACAGACTTCGACGTTTTTGTTACCGATGATATCGATGTCATTGGTATACACCAGAAATTACACGCCAGGAGTTCACAATAGTAATAGTAATCATAATCATATGGGCAATTCACAAGGTGTTGTGAAGTTATATTTTCCTAACAAAAGTTGTGTTAAAACACGACGGTTGTGAACACCTATTACGATTATTTATTATATCTCAGCACTTAACCTCACATAACACCGAATAAACATAGGTTGCAGAGTTGTATCGTCATGTGTTATTTTTCTTCACAAAACAATAACAACATTTTTACACCTGTCATGAAATATCATGACTTCACGACAAACACGACAAATACGACACCTTGTGAATTGCCCAATAATAATATTATCTGATGTTATTCAAAATTTCTTTACTCGCAATATACTTAGGCCAAAAACATAGTGGAGCGGCGAGCGAAGAGCATCGAGCAAATCGTCGATTTCAAACGCATATGTTTCAATGGGATAGCCATATATCTAATACTTCTATATTGATAGTAACGTATCTTCACTATGTGTTTTTATTCCGAAATCAAAGGGAGACAGCCTCTCAAATAAATATTTGCTTGTGTTAGTATAAATATATAATATTTGTGAACTATTACAAACAAACCACTGTCAGGTCACTCCAGGAGCAGTTTAAATTACAAATATTAAAAAAATGGAAAAATAAAATAACTAAAATTTTTTCCCTGAACGTGATTGGGGCGAGCTTTGTGGTAACCGGCGGATTTGAATAAGCAGCAAGAGATGTATAAGTTACACTTGAGGCGATCACCATAACCACTCTTAAAAGATAGGATGAGAGGATCCGTGCCTTCCTTTCCAGCTCCTTAGCCAGCATGTAGCGTCTGCCCGTTTTCCCTGATACGGCTCATTTTAAGTAAATAGTATAACATACTGACGCGTGCAACACGATTCGTTTTTGCTTACTTTTTTGTTCAAAAGTTAAGCACAATTTTATTTTGGCTTTAATTAAAATTTAATTTTCTAAAATATTGACGATTACTGCACCGCTCCTGATTTTTTATTCTTTTCAAATATCATTCTGAGTACATTGGTTGTTTGGTTTTCTCGTTCTAACATTATATATCTGCACTCTAATGTTGGCGGATGTACTTTCAACGTACTGCCAATATAGAAGTATTACATATATGGGGAGATCGTATAGTGAAGAGCAAAGCGTACACACACTTTTTTAATTGAAGCCTTGCTCGATGAAAGCTCTTCGCTTCACTCGCCGCTCCACTATGTTTTGACCTATGGCGCTATGGCGACCGAATGAAATTGTTTATAATTCAAATTTAACTGTTTTATAATGTAAAGGAATGGTGACAACAATTGTAATTTTCATTATTTCATTTTACGGGATATTTATATGTTTTCGTTACGCTTTTTATCATTTCTTCATTTGTATCCGTAACTTTTTATTAATTTTTTTCCATTGCGTAATTTGTATACCAACTTATCACTTCGTTTGATAAGATATCGTAAATTATCTTTTTCCAAACTGTCCGGATTTGGATAAGTAGAAACATTAAAAAAAATTCTCTAGCAAAGCTTTCCCAATCACTTTCCGTTTCGAACCAGTTATAATACTTTAGTCTTGTCAGACCAAATAACCTTCAATTGAAACTTAAAAATATGTTTTTTTATTGCATTCTGAACGGCCTAACATATCCCAATAGGCAACGGTTCGGGTCGCACATGTATTTTGATCAAATTTGCTTTTTTCTTCTTTATTATGCCTTTGCGCTCAATTTGGCAACTCTTCGCCTCGCTGTCTATTGATTTGCGTTAAAGTTTAAAACCTTAAGCGCTTTTGTAATAGTGCCTGAATCGCTACTTGCTGCTAAGTTCACAAGATATCGTTATGTTTTTTGACAAACTTCCTTTGTCCTTGGGAACACTTTAGGCTATATTTTTTTCAGTCTTAACATTTTCAAGTAGCAAATTCCACAACTTTTTACCACTTTTCATGCGGTCCCGCCTTTCCGCAGTAAATCTATTATTTACATTTATGGTTCCTGATTAACTAAATTATTTACTGGTGATCACTTTTTCAATAAATTACAATACAGAAAAAAGTCATCTGACTTCCAACTAAGTAAGAGAAAACTGTCAAATGCAAAATTGAGAGTGAGTGCAAAACTGTAACATCTGCCTTAATTTACATTTTTGTCTGAGTGAGTGAGTGAGTGCAAAACTGTAACATCTGACTTAATTTACTTTTTTGTCTGCTGTTTTTTTATTGTTGTTGTATTGACTTCAAATCGTTATGAGAGAGGAAGTAGGGATGTACCAACAAGAATATACAACAAAAGGATGAAAGTCGATAGAACTTGGATATATAGCGGTGGCTGAAATGAAAAGTGTTACACCATGTTACAGTTTTGCTCGTCACTGTACACGCCACGATGCAGCGAAACAAAGTGGCGCCTTCCGCGGACCGCTCTTCCTCTCTTTCTCCATTTGATAGCATCCACCCTTTCGCTGATATCACATTATTAATTTTTCGCACTAGTGATGAATATTAAATTATCGTATTGTACCTATTTGCCAAAAAGTTATACCTAAAAGTAGATAAACGTACCTAAACAGTAAACATGGTTTTTTTATGCGCATACACTTTTGATAGTTGGTGGATTACATCTTCCTCCTGTACCATATCAACTTTAGGCCTTACATAAAACAATACTTGGCTAAGTTCCCAATGTACCTAAAATAATGTGCTTGTACCGATTGTACGCTGAAATTTAGGTACAACTCAACCAAGTTTTACATCACTATTTCGCACCACTTTTGTGCAGGAAATAGTGATTTTTGCGTTCAAGTACACTTTCGTAACTGTTCCCCTTTTACTCTCACTTGAGAGAGTAACATTGTAGTTTGACAGTTCCACAGGTTTTTGCACGAAGAATACTGGAACCAAGGCGAATTTATATAATGTGGTGTTACTAGATCAGCTGATTTTGTGTATGTGTTTCGCCTCACGGCTTCTAATGTCAAATTGAAAAATTGTGTTTGAATTTCCACACACACACTTACAGATTTTGACATTGTATGCCGCCAAAGCAAAAACAAAGTACATGTAAATTTTTATTTTTGTTCTTCTGCTATCACCTTATATTAATTCGCCTTGACTGGAACAAACTAAATATGACGTCGCACCCAGTTGATCTCAGCTCGATTGGCGCAATCTTTTATTCGGGAAATGTTTAGTAGCGCTCACATCGTTTTTGGGGTGGGGACGGAGGGGGAGGGGGCGGGGCCCCCTAAACCCTTCCCGCTAGAAAGGGGACAGTCCCCGCTTTGTAAAAAGGCGTACTCCCCCCTTGGGCTACTCCCACAGGCCCCTAGGGAACCGTTTGAAAAAGGGGGAAAAACGGAATTTTCTTAGGCAAACTGAGCAGTTTGAAGTGGAATATGACCCAACTAACACAATCCGTGGGATTTTTTAATAAAAGAAATTATGCCGAATTAGATATCGGGCGATTTTGAATAAAGAATAAAAAGATTAATTAAAAATAGAAAAACAAGTTTTTATAAAAAAAATGTTCTTTTTAACAAATGTATTTTGCGTAGAATTCCTTTCTGCGTAGGCGGCCTTCGGCCACACTTAGGGATTATAACCCCCAGGCAGTAGAATTCTCCTTTCTGTCCTGCCAAAGAAGGGGACCTGAACACCTTTTGCAGAGAACACCTTTCTGCGAAGGAGGCCTTCGGCCGCACTTAGGGATTATAACCCTCAGGCAGTAGAATTCTCCTTTCTGTTTTGCGAAGAAAAGGAGCTGAACACCTTTTGCAGAGAACACCTTTGTATATTTTTAATGCTTACTGGGTTATATCGTATCTTCTTTTGTCTCTCATTCTTTTGCATATTTTGGAGTTTGACAACTGAACTCCGCCATTTAATTTGCATATGCAACCAAAGTCAGATGCGTGATTTTGAAGGTGTTTTTATTTTATGAATTGTGATTAATTGGTTAATATTAAAGTCCTAAAGCAAGTTATAACTAATCGATTAAAGTGTAAGGTGAAGGGGAATACAAAAATGTATTGATGAAGTGGCTGCTTTAAGGAGAATAAGATTGATAAATGTACGCTAATTTCCGAATTTTAAATAAATTAGTGACCAAAATTTACAAAAGTGAGTGTTAAAATAATGCGTAGACCCTTGACTACAAGTGTGTGGAACTTTTTGTGGATCGGGCCACCCCTTTGGACGGAATAGCCCGAAATAGTTGTGAGCGCTACTAAACCCCACCGTCACGTATGTACATATATATGTATGTACGAACTCATTTCGCATTTCAGCTCTGCCGCTACCAAGCAATATATGAATGAAGGAAACGTGCTTCGGGTACCTACATCAATTCATACATACATATATACATATAAACATATGTTTGAATGGTTGTTAAACACGCTTACAATCGCACTCAAAAAAATAAATTAGTCCAAACAACTAACTTCTCTTTAGTAAATTCAAATGTCTTTATTCATGAGTTCAGGTAACTTTAGAGGCAATAATTAAAAGTATGTAAGTTATCAATTTTAAAGGATTAGATAAGTTCTAAACAAAAACCAAGAGAGCGATATCCGAAAACAAGAAGGTATGTTGGTCTGGTTGGTCAAAAAAACAATTAGTAATAACCAGGGAACGGATTTTATGGAAATTGCCTTTTTTTCTGCTAAAGAGATAGGGTATATTCGATTAAGAATGTCCACGATTTAGCTTTCCCTGATTCCATATATATACATTTGATGTTGCCTTTTTTTGCCTTTTTTAAGATATTTGCCTTTTCTACCTTTAAAAAAGTGATTATAGCATTCACAATTTTTTTTAAAGAATACAAAATATACACATGCCCATGCGGCTTATAGAAGCGCAGGGACCTCTTGCCAAATTGGTGTTGGAAAAATTCAAAGCCGTTTTCTCAGCTAACGTAGATTTGGAGACAATAAGGGTTGTGGATAAAATTGAAAAGGGCGAGGAAAACGCCCTTATTCCTGATAATATGAACGTTTCAAACGTTCCATATTTAAATTGGGCTCCACTTGTATCAACTTGCGTCGAGCGCACATTTAGTACATTCAAAGCTTTTCTTCGCGAAAATCGAATGAAAATGCTGCCAAAAAACTTCAAAATGCAAACTCGAAAGGATAAAATAGTCAAAGATTCAAAGTACAAATTTTTCATATAATGAAACTAGTTCATAGTTTTTCTCTTTTTACTTGTAATATACACATTTCTAAAATAAATGTATTTTTTGATTGTTCTTCGTATTTTCTGTCTTTTTTTAGTGCCTTATTTTGCTTTTTTTGCAATACCTGGTGCCTTTTTTGCTATTTTGTTTTGCCTTTGTTTGCCTTTTTTGCAATACCTAGTGCCTTTTCCTGCCTTTTTGCTATTTTATTTTGCGTTTCCAGCCTATTTCGTTATTTTATTTTGCCTTTTTTATAGGATTTAGGTCCTAAAAATCCGTTCCCTGGTAATTACACACTAGGGATGTGTGTATAGTATCGGCGAAGCAGCCCTAAAGGCCCCTACACACGATACAGGTGTTTGGCTAAATGGGATTTAGCTATCCTGGGCCGCGGAGACGAGTAGGGATCTCGCTCTTTCCTTTTGGTAGCGCGCCGCACAGTGGTTCCAAATCGACGAAAAGCGGAAAAATTCCATATCTTGCAAACGGATAGTCCGATTAAGCTGAAAATTCTAAATAGTTAAAAAAAAAATAGCTTTTCAAACTTTTTAAGAAAAAAAGGTTTTAAACTTCTAAGAATTTTGTTAACCTACGATCATTTTTAGGTAGTTTTATATAGAATGTTATGTATTGTATCAAACTTTTGATTATCCGCAACTACGGAATTGAAAATAATATTTAACAAAAACTTGTCCTTTTTCTATTATGAATAGGTATAAAAACGGATTTCAAACTTGAATATTTCCAATGGACGCCTTTCGCACTCACCTTGTTCACATTAAACACTTTGTTTCCGCTTAAAGGAAAGGTTTTTGTTTCCGATAAGAAATTCAAATATTTTGTGTTTATTTGTGCACCACAATCAAAGCGTTTTTAGAGTTAACTCTGCTAATGCTCAATGGGCGCGTGCGCGATGTCCGACGTTTTTGGCTGAACTGACTGGTCTCTCATTTGGCCCGATGATGGGAAGCGCCCGTGCGCGCTCGTTAATCATTTTACGGACTTCACACCGCTGCGGCCACAGGATGCGCGCACGGCCGCCGAATTAAGTTTAAGCGGCGGCTTAAACATCGTCCCCGCCCTGCAGGAATGCGTTGCTGAGCGTCTCCTGCAGCTCTTTCAGGGCGCGGATCGTGTTGCCAAGGAAGCGGTGGGTGGTGCGGCCCTGGAAATTGGCCGTTTGTAGGCCTTGAGGAGTGCGCGCGATCGTCCGTTGGGCGGTCTTCTTGCGCGGCGCTTGCGGCGCATGGTTGCGCGCGTTCTTCCGCGCCTTATTCAGCGCCTTTTTCTTCGGCGGTGCGCGCCGCTTGACGCTCCTTGGGGCCTTTGTGGCCGGTTTCCTCTTCCTGGGCCCCTGTTCCCTTGGCCCCGTGCGCGAATGGGTGTTGGCTGCTGCATGCAGCAGCGTGTGGTGCGCTAGCCCGCAGGTCTTGCAACTACCCGGCGAGTCGCATTCCCCGGTAGTGTGGGTGAGCGCAAGGCAGTTGACGCAGTAGCCTTGCGCGCGGGCTACTCCCAACCGTTGCGGCGGCTTCATCGCCTTGAAGGCCGGGCACGTCCGCAATGCGTGGTACCGGTGGCAGAGCCGGCATTGTAGGCAGTTGTCTGTCTCTGCCGTTGGAGCCAGGGGGCATGCCTTCCGTGCTGCCATGATGTCTTCGATCTAGAAGTAGAAGCAAAGGCAGAGAAACGAGAAGTACTTGGGTACAATATTTAAACGGGAGGTTAAGACCCTTAATATACAAAAGGAAAAGATGTATAGAATTATTTATTGTGCTTTTGGAAGGAAGCACAGTTTGACAAGTGGCCGCGTTATAACTCCATTTTGCGTACGGATTTCTACGACACGTATGTGGTTATCAGGGCCGTGGCGAACGTTTTCGATTCGTCCCAATCGCCACTCGGTGGGGGGGAGCGAATCTTCTTTGATCACGACGAGGTCGCCTGGCTGAAGATCGCTTTGTGGGGTTTTCCACTTGTATCTCTTCTGAAGATCTTTGAGGTAATCTTCT
>NW_023458557.1:11972493-11980041 GCF_013731165.1 Rhagoletis pomonella | reverse complement strand
CAGCACAAATCCCAGACCTCAACACCATCGCAAAATTGAGCGCTGTGGTCAAGAGAGGATTAGCATAGCACAAGCGAGCTCCGAGTAACATCATTTTAGGTAACAAGTAATTTTTTGAAAAAAAACCGACTTCAATTCTCATTTAAAAAACTACATATACTAGTGAACCCGCATGACGTCAAAACGCCAACATTTAATTAAACTATTTAAACAGGTGAAAACCTATTCAATAACCTCTAAAAATATTCCTAATGATTAATCTAAACCATTTCTCAGTGGTGCTTTTAAAGTTTACGACATACAACAATACGACACTTACGACACCGTTGTGAATCCCCCAATAATTTCTTGTAACTCTTTCATTTGACATCCATCGCTCATATTTCATATAACTTGGGTATAAAATAGTTCAATTAGACTTCTTAAATAGGTGGCAACCCTATCCAAGATATTTCCAAACTACTACCTTCTTAAACCTCTTTTATATGACACCCATATAGCGATACCTTATTCACTTGCCAAATTCCTTTACATAATTAAAATTGAATAATTTTTTTTTTACATGTGGCAACCCTCCTATACATAGTTAAGTTATAAAACCTTTTCAAAACCATTTCGATTGCTACCCATATTTAATAATTGATTTAACTTATTAATTAATTTGAGCTCAATTTCTTAACAGGTGGCAACTTTTTTCGAAAAAGTAAAACCTTCTTGAACATCCACACCCTAAGCCCTTTAGTTTGGTACCTCAGTTTTGAAAATCGAGCGGAGGGTGCGGATCTGAGGGCATTGATTAGTAAATACCTTTCGAAAAAATTAAACCAGTTTGCACATCTACAGGCCAAGCGCTCATGATCCACTGATCGGATCTTAACCAGATTAGTATGGGACCACCTCTGAGGTACTACCTTTCCGATGCAAAAAGAATTATCGGTTGACTTGGTCCAAAGTTATGCGGTAACATACATAAAAAAAAATATTCCGACGAACTGATAACCTCCTCCTTTTTTGGAAGTCGGTTAAAAATGCAAATCATCTCTTGCCATGCTAATTCAAAAATTCAAAATAAAACTTTGAAAAACGGTTGCATTCCTTCATTTTAGGTAAAAATTACATAGGAATATATGTGGGTCCAGCCAGACCTATGTGTTACGAATGTGATGTATTAATCAACATCTCTATATATCTAGCTTTATATATATGATACCAACACGATTTTTTACAGATTGGTAATTCACTAAACTTTAGTAAGCTACCTGAAATTTCAAGCCTCTAGCTATATTTAAAGTACCCTTTTTTGTAATTTTAAAATGGAAAAGGCCTGGCTGGACTCATGTGTCAGACGAAGGGTTAAACTAATTATTTGAGATCAGTGCACGATGGCACATAAAAAATTGCTTGAGGTCCTTGATCCATTGTCGCGGGATTTGCATGGAAACGTCCAACCATTCGGGAATGTATTGATATTGTCTGTAAGTTCTTGATTAACACTAGATAAATGCTTACCTGAAACAGTCAACATTGTGGCTCGACGAACATACATATATGCACTGCAGCCGAGGGATTTTCGCGACAAGTATTGGTCATTGGGAACTGAAAGCTGCCAGCTAACGAGAGATTAAGGAACATCAAAAGGAGAACTGATGAAAAGAATGAGGCTCAGTGAACGAGCTATTCTTGCTGCTAAGAATAAGGATGTCTATCAACTAAATAAGAGTGGTATTGACAACAGTCGTTGCTTGAGCTGGTCTGCTCTTTTACCAGACTGCCAGGCCACTTGCTCACTAACTCACCACTAATGTTATTCAATCCGGCATTCAAAGTGACAATTGTTTAGCTGAGGGAGAGCGGGAGACCAGGACTCAAATCGTAACATCCGTTCACCGATCGAAAACCATACGAAAGAAAATTACGTGATACGTCAGGCAGTATAAGCTGAATGAGACAAAGACTACGTTCACGTACGTCATAATCTGAAAAATTTGTTTTTACGTGACGAGTAATACGATATCGTATGTGACGATTCGAGCCCAGGTTTAGAGTTGTGGTCGAGTTAGAGTAGATGAGGAGGTAGGGATTACCTTGCGAGTGTTTGTGTATCGAGCTCAATGAGTCCGTATGGTTTATAGGCGCACTCATAGTCAGCCACGCACTTCATATACCTGATATGCGAGAGAGAAAGAGAGAGAGAGAGAGAGAGATATGCGGGTAGGCTGATGAAGCGGTAGCGCAAGATGTGACCGTTTCACCGTGTATTCATTGTGGGACTCCATTGGAGGAGTCATGCTCTAGCTGCCTTAGGCTGCTGGGAAATGAGCTGGGATTTATCCAGGGATGCATTCGTGCAGAGCCCCAGTGTGGTTTGTAAGCAGTAGCTTAATACCATGCCAAAAATTACTCCGGGAGTGGAGTGTGGGTGATGCTCAAAGCACCGTGTGATAGCCAAGCTGGATTAGCGTGGACCATAGCTGAAAACTCCAGCGACTTATCACTTCACTAAGTTCTGCGAAGAGATATTTTAGAATTGCATAAAAAATGCATACCCAATTAAACACGAGCGAAGTGCCTTTAAAAAAAAGTGGGTCTGTGTGTTGGCTGTTCCTTGTTTAAGCGGGATATGCATAAGTCGCTTAAACAATAACATATGCGTCGCTAAACACCGTTGTGGAAGAAGACGAATCAGATAATTATCCAACGGAATTTTTGAAATCGATTGATCTTCCAGGGATGACCCCACATACTGAATTGAAAATAGGTGTACCAATTATCACGTTGCGGAATATTAATCAGCTAAACCTCCGCAACAGTAAGCGACTCGCAGTTATGAATTTGATGAAGAACGTAGTGTAAGTAAAGATTTTTACGTGGCCTTTCAAAGGTGAAGAATTCCCATGATTCCGACATACACCATTTCAATTTTAAAGATTGCAGTTCCGAATTCGATTGATATTCGGAATCACAATCACTATTGCTCAAGGTTATCCTTTGGAAAAGTATGGTTTAGAGTGAGATGCGGATTGGTTCTTAGATGTTGCGTGTTCCCGTGTCGGCAAACCAGATATCCTTGATATCAATGCAGAGAATGGAAACACGACGAATATTGTGTGCACACAAGTACTTATTACAAAATCAAACTCATATGAAACGTATGCTTTGTTTCGTTAATAATTTATCATCCATGTAACAGGAATATGCCACAGCAAAGCGTGGCAGGGTATAGCTAGTATTTACATATATTCGTTTCCTTTTGTCAAGGTTTTAGAAACTAAGCGTACAACAAAATTTATTCTTAGTGTATTGCCATGGCCCCAGGGCCTCCCCTTTTCGGGGCTAATCGGTTCACTCTGCTAGCCGATAGTACCACGATAAAAAGAGAAACCTAAAGAGAAAAAGAAGAAGACAGAAATAAACGCTAAATTCGACATTTTTCTGCACTTCCAATAATTAAAAAAATAAATCCCAAGTTTGTAGTTTTGGAGTCATTAGAAAATAACAAGCCTTTAAGCCACTAATCGTGTTTCGCAGTCCATAAATCGATTCGTGCAGTAAGCAGTGAAATTCAATCAGTTTCGGAATAACATAACATTCTAATATTTGTGAATAACAAACATATTGTTGAACGATCTCTTTGTTTTAAAGAACTTCCTGGTATTAAAGCCAAATATCACGAGAATCTAAACTTCAGCAAGGGTACTGTTTTTGCACCATTTCTAAATAATGTTTCCGAGACGGAAATCGTCAGTGAGCTTAGCTGTCAAGGAGTCGTAACGGCTTACAAATTCCAAAAAAATAAGCAATGAAAAAAGCATTCCATCTGGTGTCGTTTTGCTAACTTTCGACTTATTTCATTTACCCGAAAAAATGGATATCGCTTGGAGAACTGTTCACGTTAGGCAATACATTCCGAATCCCATGCGCTGTAAGAATTGTCAAATTCTCGGTCACAAAGCTTAAGTTTGCAAGCGTTCACCAGCATGCGCCTAGTGCAATTTTCCACCTCATGATCCAGAAAACTGCACACGCATTCTTTGTGCGAACTGCCTAGGTGATCACCCTTCTTCTTCCAACAAATGTCCAAAATTTGTTCAGGCTAAAGAAATACTAAAAATAAAAGTAACTAAGAAATGTACCATGAGAGATGTAATGAAAATTCATAAAAGTTCAACCCCTCCTCCTTCCGAGAATGCGCCCTCCTTTTCAGCGGTTGCTTCTCAGGCAAACCAACAGCAAACCGACCAAACACCTCAGTCATCTAATTCCGCACCTCTTCCACTATTTCATCATACTTCAGACATTACTTTGCCTCCTGCTGATTTACAACAGGGTTGTTGCGAATATTCGCATTCGCAACCGCGGAGCTTCCGCATTAATTTCACATTCGCATTCGCATTAATCAATGCGGATCTTTTGCGAATGCGAATATTGAAGGGACCGAAAATAACAGTTATTTTTTACGAGTTAAACTTGGCCAAATATTTTTATTCACAACTAAAAGTCCTTTCCGGATAATAATCAAACCGCTTATTCAAATTTAAAAAGTTTGGTATCAAATGAAAGAGGACTTAAATAGCTTTAAAACTGAAATGTCTAAACGAGCAAAGCCACCTATTGAAAAATATTTCAGTAAAAAGTGGTAATTAGTTACCATAGAACAAACCTTGGGTCAGGTATATGAATTTCTTTAGTATTAAATGATATAAAAAAGTATAAATAGAGGTGGTAACTTTCGTTCGTTATTTCAGTCCTCTTTCACATGATATTAAATTTGTTTAATTTTCATAAGCTGTTTGTTTATTATCCAGAAAAAACTTTTATTTTGGAATAAAAAATATTAGGCCAAGTTTAACTGGTAAAAAATAACTGTTATTTTCGGTCCCTGGAATATTGTTCAAGTGCACTGATAAAATGTATATCTGGCCAGTCACAGAAGAAAGGATTAAAAATGAATTACAAAAACTAAAATCGGAAAACGCTGTTGACTTTACAGGTTATCCAAATTCAGAAACAACCAAAAGAATCGAATGAAGAATTTTTCGGAAAACAACGTTGTTTAAACAACGATCTTGCCATGATACTAGATTGTGAAGGTGAAAGTCAGGAGGATACATCCGACATTTGCAGCCCGATGCAATTCTCAAAAAAGAATTATTGCACCGCAATAAAAAAATACAATAAATATAACTGAAAGTCCTCTCGACTGGTGCAGCGTCAATCGAAAAGAATTTACGATTTTAGTTGCGTTCGCGTAGCTGTTAATTGTTCATGTTTAACCAAAACTTTCAGGTTTTTGCGTTCGCGTACGCAAAAAACTTGCAAAGTAGGGGAAATTGAGAGAGCAAAGTGACATTTCATTTTGAGGGGAAGCCGCTCGTTTCTGCTGGAAAAATTTTTGCCAACAGGAAAACAGCTGATCAAAAACAGCTAGTTTGAATTTACGCAAATCACAAAATTGAATTTGAGGGTTTGGAAGTTAAAAATGACAAAATGCGACTAATTAAACTTGTAAGAAGTAAGTAGTTATTTGTATAATCAATAAACTGTGTCAGGAATGAGTTTTCGTACGTTTAAATTTTACACTTTTGAATGTAAACAAAAATTATATCCGCTGTTCGCCTAATTTGCATTTCGCGTACTGTTTTGGATATTTTTCTCTTGTGAGAGAACTGGTGACATTTCGCCGAAATTTTGCTGTTGGTTTGTTTTGACTGGAGTTTTTAAACGAACGCACCTTTTGTCAAGTTTCAAGTTTTTCAAGTTTGTCGCCTCAAGCGAGCAGTTGTATAGTGGCCCGGATTTACGACCCTTTAAAAACTTTTTATTGGATACAATGTTCCAATTTTTAAATTCAAATACTAAAAAAACCTTATTAAAAATTACTAACCTTTACATTTTTTATTTAACTAAATCACCTAATTTATTCACCTAACTTATTTCTTAACAAGTAAAAAAGTCTAAGTTCGGGCGAATCCGAACACTAAATACCCAGCGCAAGTATTCAATAAAGTTTTTTCAGCTTTCCGAAAACTACCGCTACATGGTAAGCAGGGGTGGGGTTACCCTATTTCAAACATCTTCGATAGAACGTTCAGTTAGATATAATGAGATAAACTTATATAGATATATGTGGGCGGCGTCACGCCCATTTTCCAAAATTCAATAATAATGTTACTTCTTTTCAAGGGATTGTTTGGGTAAAATTAGCGCCCTTAAATTTCGAAATAGCGAAGTTTCAACCATTTCTGAAATTTACCGTTATGAAAAATTGGGCGTAATTTTAGTCCGATTTCGGTAACTTTCAAGTTTTGCCTTTATGTGGCAACCACAATAATCATACCGAGTTTGGTAGACATTGATCGAACGGTTACCGAGATACACATATGTATATGATCATAAGTGGGCGGAGTCACGCCCATTTTAGAAACATTTTATTATAAGCGTATTTTTTGGTAAAGAATTATTGCCAACATCAATCTTGAATAAATTAGATCCAGTATTTACTAATTTTTTGAAGCTTTCGTATTTCTCTAAATTACCGTTATATGGGATGGATGGGATGGGCATGGTTATTATCCGATTTTTTTAAATTTTCAGCAGTTTGGTATGTTTTGTGAATGCCAACAACTGTGTCAAGTTTGGGAGAAATTGGCCGAGCGGTTCCCAAGGTATACTCATGTAATCATAAGTGGGCGTGGCTATGCCCGGGGGGTGAAATAACACAAACGGCAATAACGCAAAATTTGCTTTATTTCACTTTTAAATGGGAAATAATACCAAAATCTGGGGTTTGCTTTAATTCCAACCTTTTTTTTGCCTTATTTCCCATTGCTTATTCATGCTATTTGTAAAAAAAAAAACAGTTTACTGACAGAAGGAAAACGAATTTTGTTTATTCCAAAAATACAATTAAACCAAGGCACATTGAACAGGTAATATCAGTATAGCAGCTGATTTGATTTTTTTCAAATTATTTGTTCTCGAAAATGTAAAATATTTTACATTTCTTCTCACAAAAATTCTAAATTGTTAAAATCTATTTGCATGTGAAACATTTTCCATACAAAACCAGCGATTAAATAGCAGCTTTTGGAAATCTCGCCCAACTCAGCAGCACAACCGCTGATTACTGGGCCAGGCACAGGATGGATCAATGCTTCGAGAAGCGAACCAATTTACTAAGAAAGAAAGTTGCAACAATTTTGATTTTTTCAATTTAAATTTTTTACCTTTCTCGTATTTCGCATGGCACGCTTTGATGTAGAAGAAAAAAATCAGAACAGTTTTTGGCACTTTCTATACCAGAAGCAACAACAAAACAAAACAACAACACACAAATATACAACAACAAAAATACAGGCAAATGTTGTTTTTGCTCAAATGCTCTAAACCTGTTTGATAGGCCTTGAATTAACCCTAGAACACACACCCGGGTACAAATGTATCCACTTTCAACTTTGAAGTGTTGTAACTTTTGAACCGCTATACCTCTATACCACTTCGGATCTAGGAAGATTATTTAGTTTTGAGTTCAAATTCAAAATTTGAACC
>NW_023458557.1:11965884-11972393 GCF_013731165.1 Rhagoletis pomonella | reverse complement strand
AAGGTCCCGGGTACAAACGTATCCCGGGTGTGTGTTTGCGTGGTATTTTCTGGGTGTGTGTTCTAGGGTTAAACAAAAAATGTGATATAATTCATATGAAGAAAGTAATATTCACAAAATATTTTTACTTATGAAAGATCTAACAAAATATAGGAAAAGCATCGTATTTAAAAACTGCTCCGCATATTGGACATAGCGCTTTTGTATGAATTTTTTCTGCATGCTCTTTAATATGTTAAAAACATTGCTGGAAAACCTTAAAATGTTTGCATGGAACCATGTCGCAATAAACAGATGAAGTAATAAAACGGCTTTCTCGCTTTATTTTCTGACATTCGGCTGCCTTATAGTTACATTTTATAGGCAAATTTTCAAATAAAGCAGTGGCACCTGGTAAATTCCACTATGGGTGGGATGCATGCAATAACACCATACACAATAATTCCCATTACTTGGACATTAAAAAGCAGTTTCAGAAGTGAACTAGTGTTATTTTATAATTTTTCCTGTTTCTAAACGGTTATAATGCCACCAGTACATAATTGCGAAAGGAGGGGAGGGGCGGGGACGCGAGCGCGACGTCGTCCATTTAACTTGTTCATGTACTACTTTTTGTCAAATGTAACTGGGTGACTATCTACATATGTGCACTATTTTGCTTTATTACTCAAATTGTTAATTGGTCTTATTGCTCAACGAGAAATGAAATAAAGCAAATTTGTGTTATTTCACATTCAATTGGGAAATAACACAAATTTGCGTTATTGCCGTTTGTGTGAGGAACACTGCTATCAATCTTATAAATGAAATCCACGCGTTGAGTGACCAGGAGTTCAGAAATGCAAACAACAAAAAGATAAAGAACATATTATACAAAAACGGGTACCCTAATAATATCATAAATATATAAGTACAGCAATAAGCAAACGAAAGTCAGCAGACATGAGAATTGAAGCTGTAAATAAACATGAACACAAAAAATTCGCAGGAGTCACATATATACATGGATTAACGGATAATAAAACATTACACAAAAACATTCGCAACGAAAATATAACCTTTGCCCACAAACAAAACCACACACTAGGCACAATTTTCAGCAAAACAAAAGACAAAATCAACAAGGAACAACAACACAATGTTGTTTACGAAATAAAATGAAAAGGAAAGGTTGGCGAAACCTGCAATAAATTATATGTAGGCACGACAAAGCGAGCACTTGGCGTCAGAATCAACGAACACCAAACTGACGCAAAACACAAAAAGACAACAACAGCACTAGCCCAACACTTAACAATTAGCGGACACGCAGCAGACTTCGAAAACACCAAAATATTAGACGTAGAAAGGAGGGAGAAGACAAGATTAACATTAGAAGGTCTGCGAATACAACAAAGAATACAGGACGCGATGAACTTCAAAGAAGACGTGGATAACATAAATTGTGCATACCGGGCAGCAATTGGACACATTCGACGAGCAGATAAGCGATAACCAACATTAAGCTGTGATATTTTTATGTAGATTTATTTATTAGTGATGTCCAAATAAAATATGTTAAAATAATAATAGTGCCAAATGTGATGTAAATGTAAAGATGTGAGTGTGATCATGAAGAATTTTATTGGTATATGTGTGAATGTTAACTAATTGTTTCGATATTTCAATATGTAACATTGTATCTAATGGTTGTGTTTTTTATGTTCTTTATGTTTTATTCTAAATAAATAAAAAACAGACTCCGAAAAATAACGCCGAAACGCGTAGGAGGAAAAAAGGAAACTTCTTTTTGCTTTTTTAAAATCACCGGTCGGAAGAGCTCCTAAAATAACCTAAAGATAAATTAAAAACTGGCCCGAAAAATAAATAAAATACAGTTTTTTTCCTTTGGCGGATGACACAATAATGTCATCTGGTGATGAGCAATAATTTGAACAAAGTAAAATACATAAAAACATTAACAGAGTTCATTCCTTTTCTCTTTACAATACAATATCAACTCCTTATACTTATATATAGATATATATATATATAAACATAATTAAAGTCTGCATAAACTTACACCTTTATTATAAATTTTTTTCTTTCTTTTGAATACATGGTTAAGATACTTCAATGGAATCTTAAAGGGTATTGGAATAACTATACAGAATTACAACTACTTTTAAAAGAATACAATCCGGCTAGTATATCGTTGCAAGAAACTCACTTACCCTTCACTTATACTCCTACTCCACCAAAAAGTTACGTGGGCTATTTTCATAACTTAAGTTGCAACCTTCTTGTAAACAGAGAATATGCGTTCTAATTAAGAGCGAAATCCCTCATACTAAATTGAATATTGTTTCAAATATATCCACTATAGGAATTGAAATAAATATTGGATTCAAAGTAACTTTAGTTTCAATGTATATTCCTCCCACTCAAAACTTTCGTGCGTATGAAATTCTAGCCACTCTAAGAAATATTAAAACTCCAGTTATACTTCTTGGAGACCTTAATTCATGGAGTACACTGTGAGTCTCATGTTCCGATAACAATAGGGGGAAAATTATTGAGAGAGGATTGCACAGGGATCCCCTATCTCTGTTTTTTTTTTTGATAATAGCGTTTGATGAGTTAACAAATATTTTTTCTAATTATAAAATTGAATACTCACTATATGCAGATGTTGTATTTATTTTTTCTAAGAACAATAACCTAGAAATAGTAAAGAAACATTTTTCCAATATCCTTGATGATATTTCCGAATGGGCTCTTAGCTCAGGTGCAAGTATATCTTATCAAAAATGTAATACTCTCCATGTATGCAGAAAGAAAAAATGTACCAGTTTAAATCTCGCTTATAAGAATCACATTATTAAAAATGTTAATAATCTAAATGTTCTTGGTATTTATTTCGACAAATCACTTAGTTTTAGAAATCATTGTATGTATGTTAAAAACAAGTTAGCTAATAGACTTAAGATTATAAAATACTTTGCTTCTAAACATAGTAATGTTCATGAATCTACATTAATTAACATCACAAAATCTTTAATCCTATCGGTAATTGATTATGGACTACCTATTTATGGGCAGTGTTCAAAAAGTACTTTCGCATGTATCTTACCACTTTACCATACAGCTGTGAGGAAAAGTTTACGAGCCTTTACTACTACGCCCATCAAAAATTTCTAGCCGAAGCTGGGCTTCCTGAATTAATTGACCGTTTTAAACAAAACCTTTTCCTCTTAGTTCCAAAGCTGTATGTATCTAACAATAGTATACTAATCAACGACACGAAAAGGGCGATTAAAAAAAACCGAATGGTTAAACGGCCCTCAACCATTTTAAAAGTAATACAATGCGCTAAGGAAGTTGGCATCCCACTTAAACCAATTCTTTGGACAGCACCTCAATTTCCACCCTGGAACCTACCACCAGCTACTTTTATTAACAAGCTTTTGACTTATCCAAAGCAAAACACTCCTCCTTTACTATACAGAAATACTTTTCTTGAGATAAAACATGAGTTGAGTACCAAAGGTTGGAGATTCTTATACACAGATGGCTCCCAGGATGAATACAACACGTCCTTTGCAGTAGTTTCAGAAAAAGGGGCACTCATCAAATCCGGACTTCTGTTCTCATACAGCTCTATTTTTGCCGCCGGAGCGCTGGCGATTAGCGTAGCTATTGACTACGCAACCACAGTTAAAGGTAAACACATAATTTGCACGGATAGCAAGTCCTCTATAAATGCGCTACAAAACACAAGAAATAATGAACCAGTGATAGAAAAAACACGGTGAATGTTTATTAAATACAAATCAAGAATCAAAATAATGTGGGTTCCAGGACATTGCGGAATAAGTGGCAACGAACTTGCAGATGAAGCAGCAAAAAGCATTAGCAAATCCTCGAGCATATACTTTGACATCACTATGAAATCTGACATCGTCCGGAAAGTCATATCGCTTATGAAAGTAAAAACGGAGAACAAATGGGCAACGTCTCGACATGCTTACACTCACGCCAACCCAAATCGGAGTAGGCCCACTATCCCACAGGGAGCTACAATACAACAACTAAAAATATTTACAAGATGCAGGCTAGGACACACGAAAATCACTCACGAACATCTATTAGCTGGAAAGATACCGCCAACTTGCACCAGATGCAACTGAACATTAACCATTAATCACATTTTAGACCAATGTCCAAAATTTTCTATTGCTAGGAATAATATTTTTCAAAATAATACACCAACAAATTTATTCAAAAGTTTTTCTATCAAAAATGTAAACGCAGTTTACAACTTTATATACCAAAACAATCTTTTATATCAAATCTAATAAACATACATACATACGGTTTTAGATTTGTAGCTAAGGGATATTTTATATAATACTAGTATAAAAATCATTTAGTTTAAGTTCAGGCCGATAGCTTTTGTTGCTAGCGTCTCTGAATTGTAATATAATTATTTATAATTATATTTCTTTTAAAAATAAATAAATAAATTAATAATGATGCATCAGCATTCCCTGGCGACTGGCGAAGGTAAATAATTATGCTAAAAAGCGCCCGATTCAAGCCTTTTAAAACCTGCCGCTGAAGGCATGGGTGCGGATCAATTTCACATTTTGCATTGGCTTTTAAGGGGAAATATTTTAGCCCAATTGTTTGAGAAAAAAGATGCACTGGCGGCCACATTTACAGAGCAGTCTTTGATTCAAAATTTAACATATATCGTTTGGCTGATTAGGATACCTTTCAGACATATTCAAAAACTAAATGAAATCACCACACCTCTTCAAAATAAGGCATATATTTACTCAATTGGAAAAATAAGAGGCTTGCGAAATTTTTTTTTTAAAGGATATGTTGAAAGTGCAAACATTTCCAAATTTCGTCGGTTGCAAAAATATCTACATATGTGAGTCTGCATTTTCAACAAATGCTTACATAAAAAAACCAATACGGAAGCTAGCTTTCAGCGTCAAATGAATTACGGGTAAAATTGACAAAGCTTCCAATAAACTTAAAGGAAATAAATAATGATATCATCAAAACAATTTCATTCCTCACATTAAAGCTAAATGAGCATAAAATGTGCATTGTGTTTTCTAATTTCCATAAACAGTGAAACCATTTTAAGAGGAGGTATGCCGGGATTTTTTTTAGCATAAAAAGGGTGCCGCAGTGGAAAAAGTTTGGGAACGCCTGGTTTAGCTCATTATACATACATATAACACCGCGCGGTTGTAAATTTTAAACACAAATATCAATATATTCGCGAAACCATGGACCAAATATAGTAAAATTGCGTTTTTAGTTTTCCACTCTGACGTCAGTAATTCAAAAATGATATAAAAATTTCATAGAAATGTGCTTAGAGAAGAAGTATGCTCTCAGCTCCATTGGCGCCATCTTGTATTCTATCATTCTGGCCTACATGCATATGTATATTTGAATGCACGGATGTACATATATATGTATGTAGGAACTCATTTCGCATTTGAGCTCTGCCGCTACCAAGCAATATATGTATGAATGAATGAAACGTGCTTCGGGTACCTACATCAATTCGTACAAACATATGTAGTCTGTTTCTTTGAACTTCGGACTAAAACCTGTGGAAATGTCAAAATACAATTTTACTCTCTCAAGTGAGAGTAAAAGGAGAACAGATGAGGAAGTGCACGGGAACGCAAAAGGCACTATTTCCTGTAAAAACGTCAGTCGGTTTGTTTACATGTCATTGGTGCAACACTGATTTGGCTGAAATATCACTAAATATTTATTAAAATCTATACATATTCAAATATTTCGTTGTTTACTTCCATTTTTTAACAAATATAAGGTTATTTGCTTTCACCGCTTTCTGTTTTTGTTTGCAAATATAAATCAGCTGATCGTTTGACACTTTTCATGAACTTACAGTTACTCTCTCAAAAGTGTTCGCACTTACAGGTTTTATGTCAATAGGAACGACTTCCTGTAAGTTTTGACTAAATCCTGTAAACCGGACTGCTATTGGAACAGACTAATGTTTGAATGGTTGTACATATATTTGTATATAGATATGTACATATGTTGGTATGTATGTACATAAGTTTGTGTACATGTATATTAGAGTGGTTCAAATAAATTTTTTTTTTGGAAATTCATAAACGCTACCTCAAATTATTGTTATTTGTGATAAAAAAAGAGAAACGTGTGTTTTCATGTCAATAAAATAAAACTAGTGAGAACATCAGCGTTTCTATAAAAAAACCGACCAGAAAGAAAGACTAAGAAAATTTTTTTTTCAAAATAACAAAATACGTGTCTCTTTTTTAGCCCAAATAACAATATTCTGATGTAGCGTTTATGAATTTCCAAAAAGAGTGTTTTTATGAACAACTCTAATGTATATATGGGATGTTAATTTTTCAGCTTTTTCCGATCCGTGGATTTTCGGGATGGCGTTATCACAAGGAAATAATTGTTCATCAATCGTCAGGCATGAGCTGGGCTTGTAA
>NW_023458557.1:11958907-11965784 GCF_013731165.1 Rhagoletis pomonella | reverse complement strand
TTTCAGCTTTTTCCGATCCGTGGATTTTCGGGATGGCGTTATCACAATCCCGGGATCCCGGCATTAGCCTCTGTTAATGTGGCTACCAGTGCATCTTTTTTCTCAAACAATTGGGCTAAAATCTTTCCCCTTAAAAGCCAACGCAAAAGGTGAAATTGATCCGTACCCATGCCTTCAGCGGCAGGTTTTAAAAGGCTTGAATCGGTCGCCTCTTAGCATAATTATTTATCTTCGCAGCGTCATCCAATACGGGTTTTAAACCTTTTGGTGGCATCTTTGTAGTCGCCAGGGAATGCTGATGGATCATACCGTGGCTGCTTGGGGCGTTTTCTGCCACTGGCTGCGTACTAGAGACCGCTCCTTTCGTTTTTCCAACCATTGCAACTGCTCCATCATTGCAAATATCAACACACTTGCTCCATTTCAATCCATTTTTCTTTACAAATTTGTCGATAAAATTTAAAAATTTCTTCGCCAGTGGTGTACTCAAGTACTCCGCTCATCAAAAGTTATTCTTCGACTGCCTTTGAAATTGTGTTGATTCGCTATTTCACAGTGTGATTGCAAAGTTAAAAAAAATAAGTAACATGCACACGCGCGCGAAGATGCTGCGCTGGTTATCCAGACAGTCAGCAAAAAAAACCGAAAATTAATCGGACAACGGAAAGTGGATGAAATGGGGATTTTTGTCCGTTTATCGATTCCATTTTCAAACACCTTGACGATTCGTTTCCCACTTAAGTGTGCGGCAGAAACCTAGGTCTAGAAAAGTATCGAAATTGGTTGTGAAAAGGATACATTTTCGGCTATTTTTCTAAAAATTTTCTGATTAAACTTTTCGTTGACAAAACGTCGTGGTGAGCTACGAAAGGGCGAAATACACCACACAAGCGTCTTGACAACCCAAGCGAAACATCTCTTTGCCTCACGCCATTTGTGTTGTGTATTGGGTTTGACAAGCCGCTTGAGGGAAATTTTAACAAAAATCAAAATTTTTTGATTTTATGGGCGCCATGTTGACGTTTGATATAACCGCTTGCGTTGTGTATGGTAAAATCGCCTCATTTGAATCGAAATTTTCACCAAAATGAAAGTTTTTCCCCCAATTGTGATATGGGAAATGTCCGCTATTTTAGATTTATTGTTTTTACGATTTGCGCCCGAATTTTGCATTAGATTTTTTCAACGAAAGAGTTCCAGGAAAAAATTTTTTGACGCAGTTAGGCGTCTCCTGTTAAGGTGAGCACAAAATGAAAATTTTTCCCCCAATTGCGATATGGGAAATGTCCGCCATTTTGGATTTATTGTTTTTTTTGCCATTTGCGCGCGAATTTTGCATTCGATTTTTCATCAAAAAAATTCCAGGAAGAAATTTTTTGACGCAGTTTGGTGTCTCTTGTTTAGCTGAACACAAAATGAAAATTTTTCCCCCAACTTCGATATGGGAAATGTCTGCCATCTTAAATTTCCAGGAAGGCATTGTTTGACGTAGTTTGCGGTCTCCTGTTTAGGTGAACACGAAAATAAAATTTTCCCCCCAATCGCGATATCGGAAGTGTCCGCCATCTTGGATTTTATGTTTTTTTACGATCTGCGCGCGAATTTTGCATTTCTCGCGAAAAAAGGTGGAGAACAAATTTGTAGAGAATTCGATTCCCTACAATTTTTCATGTGCCTGTAATTTTTTTAAACAATTATTTATTGCTAATAATACGCAAAAAATGCGCAAAATTGGGTAAGTGGCGCGGTTTTTTCGAATTTTGAGCGATTTCCACTTTATTTATATAGTCACGTACGACGTGTAGATCTCGACCAACAACGCGCTCAATGCAGCGGCAGGGAAAAGCTACTCAAAACTTTTTTCACAGTATCTCGGAGGTCGTGTTTTTTGGCGCGTATTTTCAACGGTGGGTTCACCAATAGGCCAAGCCCATGAATAACTATTTTCATTCAGTTGAAACTGTAATTAGCAAATAGTTTTTGTCCTTTTATCAATACGACTTTTATCTGATTCTAAAGAGTTTTATTGTGGCAAAAATAACTATGTGTGGATTAGGACTTCTGGTGAAACCACATAAAAATAAAACGCGCCAATAACTTTACCTCTGAGGTGGTGTGGAAAAAAGTTTTGAGTAGCTTCTCCCTTTCCGCTGCATTGAGTGCGTTGTTGGTCGAGATCCACAAGTCGTACGCGAACATGTAAATAATGCGTTTATTGGAAATTTTGTCCTCTACAACTTTGCCATTTAAATGTGCCCCTTATTTCAAATAGAAATTGCTAAAAATTCGAAAAAACCGCGCCACTTGACTAATTTTGGGCATTTTTTGCATATCATTAGCAATAAATAATTGGTTTAAAAAATTGATAGGCACATGAAAATTGTAGGGAATCGAATTCTTAACAAATTTGTTTACCTTTTTTGCGAGAAATGCAAAATTCGCGCGCAACTCGTAAAAAACATAAAATCCAAGATGGCGGACACTTCCCATATCGCGATTGGGGGAAACATTTTCATTTTGTGTTCACCTAACCAGGAGACACCTAACTGCGTCAAAAAATTTCTTCCCGGAATTTTTTTTTTATCTTACGTCGATTTTGGTCTAAAGTGATCGGGCTAACTGTGGACGTAGGAGAGAAAAATGGAAGAAAACTAAACTTCTTTGCTTGAACGAGTCATGTGTGCATGGTGTATGGCGAAATGGAGAAAGTAGGTTCCGATTATGTTTCAAAAGCGGCATGTCGAACAATGGACACAACATAGTAAAACTGTTCCCATATACTAAAAATTAACTCTACTGCTTAATTACAAAATTTGAATGAAAGTTTAAAAAATTCGACTGCACCCATAGTATACTATAGCCGCTAGCGGCACCCCTGGCATACGCTCGAGGCACACCAGGGTTCCACGGCACCCTCTTTGGGAAGGCCTGAGCTAGACATTTATAAAAAAATATTAATTATTAAATAACAAAAGAAATATTGCCAAAAGAAAAGGAGTTTCTATTATTTCCATCAGTGCAAATGTCTAATCCCGAGAATCCCGGAATTACTTGCCCAGAATCCCGCTATTTTCGGGACATTAAAATGGCCGAGATCCCGGGATTAGCATTCCTTATATGCACATATGTAGTGCAAACGAAAACCAATTGAATTAGCGCTAGCAACGTTGCTCGTTGATATCAATGCGAATTGTACTGATTGTAAAAAATGTTACATGTGTTCATGTTTGTCACAGTGATGAAATTGATGGTAGAATTGTACTTTTTTGGTACATTTTGGAAGCCAAAAGTACATTGGTACTACATTGACATTTTTGATACATTTTTGTCGAGATACGATACTGCACTACAATTATGTCGAAATACTACACTCTATTTACTTGGAGTTTTGAATTTTTGTGCGTAAAAATATAGTCATCTTTTTCTACCTTATTTAAGTATTTAAATACGGGGTGTTTATTAAAAACGAAACTCTTACTTAAATAAAAAAAAAGTTTCTGTCATAATAGGTCTATTCATCAAATTTTCCAGTAAGTACTAGCAGCCAGAGAATAAAAGAATCATAGCGAGTAAAATTAAGGGGAAGACTAAAATATCAGAAAAAGTTATTGAACGCAGTAAAACTTACGCCATTCTGACTTTCTGATAGGTAAGTAAGTTTTTTTCTAACAAATATTTTTGATACCGCATCATGAGACATTCAAAAATAAAAGAATCTCCTCCAAGCACCCTTCCTTGTTTCACAAAAATTAATTAGATATAGCTACAAATGTGTCTTTAAAATTATCCCATTTTCGTTTTAACGATCAACTGACAAATTCGGTCACAACATTTCAGCATTATTATCTATTTTGGTATATTTCTCAATATTTTGCGTAAATTCCGGCCAACAAATAATTTCATCCACAATTGAATAATTTTATACGGCAGCCATAGTTGACGCACGAAAATTAGAAAATGAGAGATTAATAGTAAGTTAACTAAGCTAAACTTTTCTTCCTTTCTTTTGTTTATTCACGAACACATTTTGTGATCAGCAGACATTTCCTTGTAAGTTTTCGCAGGTAAACTTTTTCCAGCAGAAATTGGCAGATCTCAGTGTCAGCGCTCTCGATTTCCCAAACTTTGCAATATTTTAGGTACGAGAACATTGCTATTAACTTGTTAATTTCTATAAAAGGAATTATTTTGCAAAATATTTTTATAAAACTTCCATTCCGTTAAATGCAACGGTTTTATTTTTAATTTTTGTATTACTAGCTGTTAATAACTATAACTTTTATGCTTTTCTTGATTACCTTGGCGTTTTGGTGGCCTTTTCAAACAAGTGATTTGCGCTTATGTGTTCCACCTTCGAACGCCATGTTTTATATCATGATTTTTATACAGAAAATCTAAAAACGTATGTATATGTAACTATGTATGTATGGTCTTTTAAATGATGGTACTTTTTCGGCTTATTTAGTACACTTTTTTTTTGCCATTTGGTACAAAATTAAAAAACTAATTTATCATCCCTGGTTTGTCATTGTGCGTATAATTTGTATACTATTATCACTCACAAGCTGAGCGGAGTGGACGTGTTTTTCTTTGTGCTGTGGGGTGCGCGCTTAGTAAAACATTCACTATTTTCAAATAATATTTTAAAATTGCGAAAATAGTTCAAGTCTAAGTGCTCGTCAATAGAATCTAAAAAAAAAAATAAAACAATTTAAAATATGAGCTGTGCAACCTGCAATGGAAAAGTTGATCGCTCTGATTCAACCAAAGTTGTATGCTCAGAATGCAAGTTCTTCTTACACGGTTTGTGGGTGGGGTGCAATAAGGCCATACGCAATAAATCCATATTGGAAATAAAGCCATATTTTTTAGGTAATAAGGCCATAAATTCGAAATGACTTTATTTCCAATTACAATTGGTAATTAAGCCATATGGCTTTATTTCGCTTTCAAATTTTTATGTTTCTTTTATTTGAACAATGGAAAAAGTTCGCAACAAAACTACTAAACCGCCTTGAACTACAACGTCACCTTAAACATGCAATTACTCTCCTTCGCGTCCAGCCATGCCGCGCTCCGCCGTTCACGCGCCGCGCGCGCTGCGCCGGCCCCCGCGCTCCGCCCTTCATACGCAGCGCGGTGCGGGGAGCCAGCAAATGTGCACCCGCCAGGTTATGCACTCGCAAAATTAAAACTTACCTAAGTACATATATTTATTTTTCAATATCCAATAAATCCGGAAATATTAAATAATGATCTATTTAATTTTATTAGTAATAATTTGTATAAATTTAAATAATTCAGTATCAGTTTCAAGAGTGTGTCCAAGGCGAATTTAATAATGAATTACAACAAACACATCATTTGGACGTAATGTTCAGATAAAATTCAGATTCGCCGTTAACACCGCCTTGAGAGTGTCATTTCAGAATATGGCTTTATTTCTCATTTGAAAAATTTTTTGTATGGCTTTATTTCTCTTTCTGATTGGAAATAAAGCCATATGGCTTTATTGCCTAAAAATATGGCTTTATTGCCATATGGTTTTATTGCGTATGGCCTTATTGCACCCCACCGGTTTGTGTGTGAACATGGCTACAGCGGACATCGAATTTATGAAGGTGAAAGGTGTCAAGTATCGCTGCACTAAATGCACAGCAGTCTATCGAACCTCTTTGCACCGAGATACATTATCACCAACTCCACCAATGCAACAACAGCGTAAATCCATTCCAAAACTCTCAACTACAGCCGGGTTTTCTGCAGAGTCACAACTACAAGAAAACCGCATATCCAAAAGCATCGAAAAGCAACAAATAAATGGTAATGCTCATGCTGATACCGTACATGGCAAAGCGCTGCGTGCCGAAGAGTGTACTCAAATCATAAATCTTCAACTCTTATACAAGAAGATCATGAACCTCAAAGCTATTCACATTGATTTCCTTCAAATAATTAACCAGTTGAAAGATGAGAACAAAACTCATAAAGAGAAGCTCGGAAAGCTGGAACGTCAGGTGAATTGGAGAGAGCAGAAACCGCTGGAAAATGATGTTGAAATTGTTGGTATCCCGGCAATAACAAACGACAATATCGACGAGTGCCTTGACAAAATATTTGTGAACGCATTAGGAGTGTCCGTCTCAGCTGAGCAGATAGAGAAGCGCTATATAAAATCACTCAAGCGAAGCAACTCGACGTATATTAAGCTAGCAGACCATGGTCACGACGCGCAACTCTAACCTGTTGGGTATTTAGTTGCTAATTAGTTACACTATTCCCGATTTAGTTGCTCATTACGTTTAAAAGATACGTGTGATCTGCTAGGTTAAGTCTTAAGCTAGCAGACCATTGCTATATATTCGGTTCCCGATAAGATCTCAGAGTTCTGCAAACGGCATATTTAGTTGCTTATTAGTTGCTCATTAGTTACACTATTCCCGATTTTGTAGCTCATTACGTTTAAAAGATACGTGTGATCTGCTACGTTAAGTCTTAAGCTAGCAGACCATTGCTATATCTTCGGTTCCCGATAAGATATCAGAGCTCTGCGAACGGCATATTTAGTTGCTCATTAGTTACACTATTCCCGATTTTGTAGCGCATTACGTGTAAAAGATAAGTTTGATCTGCTAGCCCTGCAGTGGACAATTATCAATTGTTAAAATTAGATGTCTTTTAATTAACTATTTCGTAGCAATTTCTAAAAATACCCCATTTTTGTCTAACACCTACAAAGAAATTTTTAGTTAGCTGGCAAGTCGTGCAAAGGAGTCCAAAATGGTGAGTTGTGGCAGCACTGACTGCATTGACGCAGAACAGCTGCCAAACTTTGACGTCTGTTTGAATGAAACATAAAAGAAAATTTTTTGCGTGT
>NW_023458557.1:11955397-11958807 GCF_013731165.1 Rhagoletis pomonella | reverse complement strand
TTTTTTACGGCCATCCCCCCACAAAAGTAGTTAGCTTTTTTCAAACAAAATATACAGTTAGTAGTTAGCACTAGTGCTCGCGTAAACAGTTTAAAGTTAGTTATAAGTTAACGTCACTCCCTGCAGGGAGGTTAAGTCTTACTGTCCACTGTTCCCGATAAGATATCAGAGTTCTGCAAACGGCATTTTTAATTGCTTATTAGTTGCTCATTAGTTACACTATTTCCGGTTTTGGGGCTCATTACGTGCAAATGATCACACATGTATCGATTTTTTTTTATAAAGCTTTTAATTTTACCATTATTCTTCTAAATATGAGCCCTTAATCTCTATTATTAGTAGGAAATGTACTTTTAGTTTCAAGACTCAAGTTTTAGACTCAATCACTTTAGTTTTAGACTCAATCAATGGCAACAAGGATTGTGGACAGCTGGAAAACTCTTTGCACGAGTTCCAGGACATAAAGAGTTTGAAGGCAACGAAAGGGCTGACTGTATCGCTGTGGAGCTTAAATGCGCTTTAATGGTCCCGAGTCTTTTGTGGGCTGGTGGAGGAAACCTTAGAGCATATTCTATGTGACTGCAATTTTTGATTCTCTATCATAAGTGTGACATGACATAAGAATTTTAAAAAATCTTGTGACTTTAAGGAAAAGGGCTGAAATTTGCATGTTTAAACTCGCATAACTCAACAAAAAGCCGCAGTAGAAAAAAAAATATTTTACACATTGGTTACCATTTACCATAGCAACAACGCACAGTGGGACGTCCCCATATAAGCTGCGGCCAAAAGTAGTAACCATACTAGAAATTCTTTGAATTTTCGTATATGCGCTGTGCGGCACTTAGGTAGGAAGAAATGTGAAAAAGGGTAAAATTCAACGCGCTACCACGCCTACAGCTCTTGTGGGCGGAAATAGTAATGTTTGCGATTTTGATGAAATTCAGAGCATATGCTGGTTTTAACGAGAAAAGCATAAATCTGGAATATCCTCAAAATCGGTTTACATTATGGTCCAGTAATTCTAGAAAAACAGGCGCAAATAAAAAAAAAAATTATTTTTTTATGAAATTCGGTGTGCCCTGCCCGTTTAAGTCTGAATTTTCCAACTTGGAAGATAGTAAAGAAATTCTTATTACGGCGCCCACCTTCTACACAACAATTTTGGCTCCAAGTACTAAGTTTTATGAATTTCGGAGAAAATGAACAGCCACATTTATTTTATGACAAACCGAAAACCTTTACAATACCTGCATACTAAATTATGTTGAGGATATGTATTTACACTGAAACTTTCAATTTTACCTACATTTTATTCAACAAAAGCTGAGCTAAACCCAGCAGGACTCTTGCCATCGAAAACGGATCTCCTCCAGAGAAGCGTTCATTTTTGACTGAATGTTGAATATGATTATTGGTTTGTCGAGTCATTAATATCTAAATCTTCTTCAATTTCCATTTTATATTGTATATCATTTATTTTATGTACACACCAGAGTCTTTCCCTTCAGGTCTACAAGAGCTGGGTCTATAAAAGGAAGAATAGAAGCAGAACTCGCAGTTCCTCGCAGCTGGAAGTATTTGAGATATGACACGCATATTTAATGTTTAGTTGTCCTAAGTATAATTTAGCTCGCTTCCTAGGTCCTTTTTAAATATCCCTTTTTAAAGTAAGCACTGTAAAAATTTTATACTTACAAAATTGTGTAGAATTTAAAAGTAAACTATTTTATATATTTCACAAGATTTATAAAAATTTAAAGCAATGCTTGACCACAGATATATTCAAAAACTGACTTTTTATATATACGCAGAAGTGGAAAAATTAATTCAAATTACTCGCGACAAAATCAAAATTTTTTCTTACAAATTTATTTTTTTCGCATTGTTCCTAATTTAAGCTCATGTCATGATTGCAACTATGCATTTTTATCAAAAATTCCTTTTGATTTGGGTAATCTGGATATTTTGCTATGTATCTGCGAAATTACTTTTTCAGAATACGCTAACCCGTTTTTACTACTTTTGGCCGCTGTAGTCACATTGTGCCACGTGGCGGAGTTTGAACAAAATACTGCCATAAAATATTTCTCCTGGTACACTTGACAAGACTTTCCCCGTAGTTGTTATAAAATTTCAGTTTTCAGGGGGGTTAAAATGAGGCAAATCATAGCCAGGGTTGCCGTTTTGGGCTTTTCCTAAAAATTGGTAGGTTATTTTCTCATTGGTAGGATGGTAGGACGCTTAAAATTTTGGTAGGTTTCTTTGCTCATACAACAGAAAACATCTCTGGTTTATTGTAGTGGGTCACTTTGTCAGCACGGTAAGTAGGCCTGCGAAATTCTGACTATATCAAAACAGGAGATTTTTTCGATTGGGGAAAGTTAATGTTAGAACAAACACCAAAAACATACTACAAATTGAAAGTTTATTTCACTTCTTCATTTAAAAAATGTGTAAGCCAGCTCTTCTCCCTCCTTCTCTTTTAAAAAAGGGATCGTACAATTTTCTAAAAGACATTTCAAAATTTACCGTTGTAAATAGTTCTGCTTTTACCAATTGTACGCTTGTTCTGTTTCTCGGATGGGTTCAACTGTTCGCCATTATATCCAATACCTTTTAGAAAAACTCTGTGCTTACTGGTATAGATACGGTCACCATCCGTCCTGTATTATACGGGACAGTCCTCTTTTTTGACCCATTGTCCTGGTAATTTATTTATTTTATACGGGACGCCAAATGTTCTGTATTTCTTTTAATGTCCTGTATTTGTCCCGTATTCGGTGCTCCGACGCCTTAACATCTCATTAAAATGGCATGCCTATGAACGAGTGATAGTGATTTTTGTATATAATCACTATTTTCTTTATAAACAGTTATTATTTTCTAATCTGAATGCCTGTGATTCGAATCGAGGAGTACATACAGTGGCCAAAATAGAAATTAGGACTAGACATTTTAGTAAGTTTTGGCTATTTTTCCTTAGCTTATTTAATGTTTATTGTTTATTTTATGAAAGTAAAGCTCTTTTCCAAACAAAAACCATATAATGCCACATTTCCAACTTTGTGCAAAAAACTATACAAATTAATTCTTAAATGTTTCACCAAAACTTCAAACTCTTTAATTAGAATCGTTAGAAAAAATTGGGTCTGTAGTTTTGTAACTCATTTAAATTGAGTATAATAAAGTGCTGCTCATTTGCTTCTCTCTTAAACAAAAAGGCCGAACATACCAAGGCACATTAAACAGGTAGTATCAGTAGAGCAAAAACAACATTTGCGTGTATTTTGTTGTTGCTTCTGGTATCGAAAGTGTCAAAAACTGTTCTGAATTTTTTCTTCTAAATCAAAGCGTGCCATGTGAAATACAAAAAATTATAATAAATAAAAAATTGAAATTGGAAAAAA
>NW_023458557.1:11942852-11955297 GCF_013731165.1 Rhagoletis pomonella | reverse complement strand
TTACATTCACTGTTGCCAACTTGATGCTTTTCGCATCAAATTTAGTGAGTATTCAAAACGCAAAAATTTTTGAGTTTGATGCTTGGTGCGTTTTTGGTGCTTTTGTTTTTAGTTTGAAGACGTCAAATTAGAAAATCTTAAAAAAATGGAAGCAAAATTTATAGCAATCGTAAGTGTGGTAAGCAATTTTACAAAAATTTAAACAAATTCTTGGCACAGTGACAATCATAAGCGACAACGAAATATGTGCAGCACCTTCAATCATGCCAGAAGAAATCGACCGTTGTGCAAGAAACATTGATTTTTATTAATTTGAATCGGCATCCTTACAATAAAATTATGTATTCATATAAAGTCCATAAAATATACCAATAAAAATTTGGTGCATTTTCAAATTCAAAACTTGGCAACACTGCCTATTGTGCGATGCTTCTTCTTTTCCTTGTCGAGTTCGTCTTGCTCTCTCATTCTGGTATATTTTGACGTCACGGCCAGTTGCTCTCAGCTCGATTGGCGCAATCTTGTATTCTATCATTCTTGCATATACCTGATATGCGAGAGAGAAAGAGAGAGAGAGAGAGAGATATGCGGGTAGGCTGATGAAGCGGTAGCGCAAGATGTGACCGTTTCACCGTGTATTCATTGTGGGACTCCATTGGAGGAGTCATGCCCTAGCTGCCTTAGGCTGTTGGGAAATGAGCTGGGATTTATCCAGGGATGCATTCGTGCTGAGCCCCAGTGTGGTTTGTAAGCAGTAGCTTAATACCATGCCAAAAATTACCCCGGGAGTGGAGTGTGGGTGATGCTGAAAGCACCGTGTGATAGCCAAGCTGGGTTAGCGTTGACCATAGCTGAAAATGCCAGCGACTTATCACTTCACTAAGTTCAGCGAATAGATATTTGAGAATTGCGTAAAAAATGCATACCCAATTAAACACGAGCGAAGTGCCTTTAAAAACAAGTGGGTCTGTGTGTTGGCTGTTCTTTGTTTAAGCGGGAAATGCATAAGTCGCTTAAACAATAACATATACGTCGATAAACACCGTTGTGGAAGAAGACGAATCAGTTAATTATCCAACGGAAATTTTGAAATCGATTGATCTTCCAGGGATGACCCCACATAGGTGTACCAATTATCACGCTGCGGAATATTAATCAGCTAAACCTCCGCAACAGTACGCGACTCGCAGTTAAGAAATTGATGAAGAACGTAGTGTAAGTAAAGATTTTTACGTGGCCTTTCAAAGGTGAAGAATTCCCATGATTCCGACATACACCATTTAAATTTTAAAGATTGCAGTTCCGAATTCGATTGACATTCGGAATCACAATCACTATTGCTCAAGGTTATCCTTTGGAAAAGTATGGTTTAGAGTGAGATGCAGATTGGTTCTTAGATGTTGCGTGTTCCCGTGTCGGCAAACCAGATATCCTTGATATCAATGCAGAGAATGGAAACACGACGAATATTGTGTGCACACAAGTACTTATTACAAAATCAAACTCATATGAAACGTATGCTTTGTTTCGTTAATAATCTATCATCCATGTAACAGGAATATGCCACAGCAAAGCGTGGCAGGGTATAGCTAGTCATTAAATAATTATATTCGACAATGAGAAGTCCTTTAGTTTCAATCCAATCACGTTCATGCTAACTAATCAATTCAATATAGAGATACACAAACCTCCACCCTATACGTGTTCTTCAAATGGTCAAGTCGGGAGATTCCACTCCACTCTCTCCGAAATAATACGTTGTTTGAAATTGCAAAATGCTCATGAATCATTTTCCGAACTTCTAGACAAATCCATATTCGAGAACAATTATTCAATCCATTCAACAACCGGTAAGAAACCACCTGAACTCTTCTTCGGTCAGAGGATAACAACCGACCCGAAACAATTAGAAACGAATAGACAAGAAAATGTTAAGAAACTAAAACAAAAACAGAAAGTAGATTTTAAATACCACAATAGAAATAAAACCCCCATGAAGAATTATGTGATAGGGGAAAAAATTTATGTGAATATAAATAAAAGACTAGGAAATAAACTAACGCCACGATACAAGGAAGATATAGTTGCGCAAAACTTCAACAGCACAGTTCTAAATAAGTCAGATAAAACTGTTCACAAAAATTTAATAAATAATTGTTTTACTTCTCCTGCTTTAGATCAATTTGAACACTGGTAGTAGCGGAAGTGCAGATCCTTGATTACACTCACTCCCAACTCGTAACAGCTCATACAGGACGGGCACGAATACAAGCTGGAACCTTCAAACTGATCCACATGATAGATTTGGACAACTTTGACAACCTAATAGACAAACTCGAACAAGCAGCGATTGCCCACACAAAACCTGGTACACCATGTCCTTCTCCTCACGTCCCAGGCAAAATCCTACTTTGATAGACTAAGAATAAGGAAAAGGAATAAACGGTCAATTGATTTTATAGGAACCGTATGGAAGTGGATCGCTGGTAACCCAGACCACCGAGACTGGGAGATTATTGAAAATAAAATTAATAATGTACTAGAAAATAACAATCAGCAAGTAATCATAAATCAAATAAAACACCTCTTTGAGGTAAAATTTTCGAGTGACGAAAGCTGAACTAGAAACACAAAATTTATGATATCAATTTCGTGACGAAAATTATACGCATTTTTAAACTGCCTTTCAAACGTAGGGAAAATCTTTTTTATTTATACGAACCGTTGCAAAAGTTCTGTTTTTTTTTATTGTGTTTCTAGCAGTAAACGGAAATTCGCAACCTTCCGAATAAATAAAAAAAGATTTTCCATACGTTTGAAAGGCAGTTAAAAAATGCGTATAATTTTCGTCACGAAATTGATATCATAAATTTTGTGATTCTAGTTCAGCTTTCGTCACTCGAAAATTTTACCTCAAAGAGGTGTTTTATTTGATATCAATTATTTTGGGGTAGCAAATTTAAAATCGACGAAAATACGAACAATAAACTAAATGTTTTATTTTTCTCAAACAAATTGCTAAAAATATTCTCTAAATCTAAATTATGTATTCAAATCGATGTGTCCATTGAAACACATAGTTTTTCGAATACGGAATAAAGCGAAAAAGGATGATCAAGGATATGATGATATCAAGGATGATATGTATTCGAAAAAATAAAAAAAAATATGAGAAATGATAAAAACTTATCAACTTGGTACCAACTTTGGACAATAAACAACTGTATTCGTCTGATTGCCTCGTAGTTTAATTGTTGTTAAGATTTCTACTGGGTGTGGGGCGCACACATGTGCTTTTTTTTAAGAAGTTTTACTTCTATCACGTGTACGGTGTTGCACTCGTGCTATTAAACTAATGATATTTTCTCAAGTATTTTTGCTCAGTGGCAATTTATACGTATGTATGTAAGTATGTAAGTAGTAGCGGCACATTGGGTGAACTAAATGCATTCATACAAACATATTTATGTACAACTATAGGTAAATACCAGGTAGGTTAAGTGCGGGTGATAAACCCATGTAGCATAGTTAAATATTGTGTACATACCTGCAATTAAAATGGGGAAGAATGTTACAATTTCGGCATGTGACTGAAAAAAACTCTAAAATACACACAAATTGTGGTTTCCTAGACATGTACGAAGTGATTAGCACAGCTGCATCCTTCAAATTGTCAACTCGCGGGTTATTCCCCTATTTGCAGGGAATTTCGGTTTAAGTGGCATTCGGGGAATGGGCGATTTTTTTCGGGGAACTGGGTATGTTATTTTTATATCTTAAAGTAACCAAATTATACGGATATGTTAATCTTTAACCATTTGACCCTTTTTGGAGCGATATTTTTTCAATTTGAATAGCAATATCTCCACAACAAGAGTTTTCCCAGATATAAGCTATATACCAGATGAAAGATAAGGTTTTGGGCTAGACTTGTGGAAACTTAGAATAAAATCGACTGACCAGTTTTTGAGAAAATGCCCGAAATCTCTATTTTCAGCAGCCCGATGTTTAGTTTTCAGGCGATAACGTTATGGCGTATTTATATTATATAAACACAAAGGATAGCGTTAGATAGCTTGTTTGAAGACCCTTCTACTGATATCCACATCAATGACATTGACTGAGTAGTGCGGCCTCAGTGGTAGTTTAAAAAATTTCCTTTTTTCGAATTTCAGGCAGCAGCCACGCCCACACAGGCATACGAATTAAAACATCCTGGAACAAAGCCTTCTTAGTTTTTTGTGTACTTTAATTCCTGAAAGTTTGAAAAAAATTAAATTATGGTACGTACAGACGCCACATACATACCAAAGCATCTCGTAGTGGAGACACGAACCAAAACACATTTACCTCTATATCTTTCCAACTAGTGGCCGGAACTTAATATATAAGGTATCGTTTGAAAGGTATTGGCCTATAGAATAACAACAAATATGTTGGGTGTACCCATATGCCCCCTAAAACCGGCAAAAGCACAAAAACGTTTTTTGTTTCGCAACACTTTAGCCTAATTTTTAAGAATCCGGTTAATCGTTTACCGAGCTTGAATATATTTTCCGGACACACTCTGCAAGACCTTTCCAACGATATGTCAAACATGTCGATTGGGCGTCTGGATAAAAACTTCCAAATCTCGTGTATACATAAACGAGTCATTTCAGCATGCTACTGTTGCTATTTCGTCACCCGCGCGCACTGCCGTGCGCTGTGATTAATAAAATAACCACAGATAGAATAAATGAAATGACTAAGATTACAAATGACATATTAATAATAATAATAATAATAGATTGGCGCTTACACATATGTTAGTGTTTGGCCGAGCTTCTCCTCCGATTTGTGGCGTGCGCCTTGATGTTGTCACACAAAGCGGAGGGACCTACAGTTTTACGCCGACTCCGAATGGCGATTGTATTTTTATGAGAAGCTGTTTTTCATGGCAGAAATACACTCGGAGGTTTGCCATTGCCTGCCGAGGGACGACCGCTGTTTAGAAAAAACCTTTTTTCTATATTTTTTTGCGATGTTGCTTTGACCAGGGCTTGAACCCAGGCGTTGCGGAGTGGAAGCGCGCACTGCTTACCACTACACCACAGCGGCCGACAGATGACATATTAAAGCTACTAAAAGACTCTACAGAAATAGAAAATAGAATTATACTAAACATAAAAAATAAAAATGAAATTGTAAAAGAGGAATTGCTAAATATAGCCTATGCTATTCATTGGACTAAGGCCAATATAATAACCTCGTACATTCTAAATAACGAAGAAACAATGGTAATGGAAACTGTATTAAAAGAAGAAAAAATGCCCTACATAAATATTGATGAAGCTCTTGAATTTGCCAAAAAATTAAAATAGTCACTAATGACTACAACAAGCCAATGTCGGCCATTCCCCAACCTAACACAGTAATAGAGGATTACGAAGAAATTTTGTCGCTCCAACTGATGAAACAGTTACAGATAAACAATACGAAATATATCGAGCAACTACAAGACGGTAATTGGAAGAAAATCACCATGAAATTTTTACTAACAGGAGCGCCAATTTTGGCAATAATAATTTTGATGCTTAGGTCTTTGACTTGTCCTAAACATGCAGAAGGAACTCCACCACGACAGTTCCTCAAGATAACCATGTAGCCGAACCTAGGGTAACAACTTTGGGACTGAGCGACATTCCCAGCTCTTGGCTGTCGAACGAGGACGTTCGCAATTAAGGAGGAAGGAGTTAAAAAATTATAAGTTTAGAAATACGCGGCGGCCTAATGCGCTACACGCGCAAGACATTTCTGCTGACCACGCGTCTTCCAGACAGTGCGAACGCTAAAATATTCTGCAACCCAATATGTTACACGCGCAAGACATTTTTGCTGACTACGCATCTTGCAGACTGTAGGAGCGCTACCGACGCCGTCCGCTGCCACTTTGGGTTGCTGTGACAACGCTGCTGCCAGAAACAACTACGATATTGGTTTTCGATTTGGGTTTAGTTTAGTTGGCTGTTCTAACTCAATAAAGAAGGAGCAATTCGCTCCTAAAGTAAAACGTAACGTAGTTTTCGTTAACTTATGTACATACGTGCATTCCAACATACATATGTATGTAGGTACTCCTATGCATGCGAGCTAACGCCACCATTCATCCCTAGTGCTTACCCGCTAAGTAAGCAAGCATAGCTTCAGTGAACCCCTTAGGCATATGTGTCAAATATAGCAATGACACGTTAGCTATTAGATAGCGCACAGGCGATAGCTCCACGGTTCATTTCTAATACTTACAAGCTATGTAAACCACTGTAACTTAATTGAATCACTTAGGCAAATGTGCCAAATATATCATTGGCACATTGACAATTGAGTAGTCCACTTGCAAAGTGCGCTATGTAAAATTTTTTCGATTTTTAGTTTTTGGTGGATTACGTACCAGTACTTAAAGTAGCTTAATGTCCACTAACAACACAATACAAAATCTTTTTATAATAGATTGGCGCTTACACATATGTTAGTGTTTGGCCGAGCTTCTCCTCCGACTTGTGGCGTGCGCCTTGATGTTGTCACACAAAGCGGAGGGACCTACAGTTTTATGCCGACTCCGAACGGCGATTGTATTTTTATGAGAAGCTGTTTTTCATGGCAGAAATACACTCGGAGGTTTGCCATTGCCTGCCGAGGGACGACCGCTGTTAAGAAAAAACCTTTTTCTATATTTTTTGGGATGTTGCTTTCACCAGGGCTTGAACCCAGGTGCTGATGTGTGAAGCGCGCACTGCTTACCACTACATCTTTTTATATTCTGAAAAAAAAGCATCAAATGTTAACTCTTCTTCCAAAAGTCCCTATCATACTTATTATAAACTTTGAAAAGTATCCATCTTCCGATGAACTTAGAAAACTGCTTTAGGTCGTATAGAAAGTTAATGATATCTTATGTTATGTTATAATTTTATAAGGCACTTATTTATCCAAATTTCCAGGTAATAATAAAAAAGACTAAATTTAAATGTTACTTGTTGTCGTATACGTTTTTTCAAATTTATGGCTTTCCATTATAAAATCACATAACGCTGTTTGCAAGTGGACTACTCAATTAGGAGCGGCCATCACCTAACACCTATGGTCTGCTTTTCGTAGAATTGAGATATATGTAAAAAAATTAAAAGCACATCATCTAACACCTAGCTTTGCATTTCCTAGAATTTAAGCTTGACTTTTGTATCTAGACTTTAGTGAAGTATTGTATAAAAAGGAAAGATTAGTAAAGAAGTGAGTTCCGTTTTACTGACGTGCCAAGCAACCAGGTTGTACTTTTTCAAAACCTTCCGCGCTTCGCCGGAATATTGAGTGGTGATCCTGTCAGGAGATATAAAAAAACCTGAAAAAACAAAGTACGGCCAGTGACATCTTCCTGGACCAAAAATAAGCTCCGCGTGAAAAACCTTATGCTCAAGGGATGCGGTAGTTCAAAAACAAATAAGTATCCTTCCGAAAAAGGAGAAAAAAGAAAACCGATATAATCGTCATAAAATGATGACAACGGTTTAAGCAAAATATTATAAAATATTTTTATAATTTTGTAGTAACTGCGCAAGGAGACAAAAATTTCCGTGTTACAAATACAGAAACGCAAACAAGTATCGCGAAAAATGCGAGACAAGTAAAAACAAAAAATATATATAACACAAATCGGTAACCGCGAAAGGAGACAGAAATCTCCGCGTTACGATAACAAACAAAAAATTCGTTCTGCGTAACTGCAACAAATAAAAAATAAAAGCACTAAAAAGGTTATACGAGGATTGAACTTAAGGTGGTACGAGGATAAAAGTAAAGGTGATTCGAGGATTGAACCGAAGGTGGTACGAGGATAGAATGGAGGGATATACAAAGGCGAGAACCCGGACCTTCATCCAATCATCCGAACAAAGATCCTATGGCGGTAATATTGTGAAATTAATACATTTTGTTAAGATATATATGAATATTTAATGGGAAATAGGCCCAGTGGTTTAGGATATAAACGATTGTATTATTGTGAAAAGTGTAGGGAAAACCACAGTAGGGAAAAGTGTCCACAAAATTCAGGAACGAAATTTTTGTAAAAATATATGTATAAATAAATTGTTCATAAAGCAGTGAATCGTGTTTAAAGTTGGAAAGTTTGATAAGCAGATTTTCAGCAATGTCAATAACAAACAATAATATCAATAACGCATCCAAAATGGATATGGCATCGAGGCTAATAGGAGCCAGCACTGCCTCACTACGTAGTGAGGTGGAACAAGTTAGACGTCAGTTAGAGGCTTTGAACTGATCAAACAATGTTACTGAATATGTGACAGAAACGATTGAACCCAGTATAATTTGCGACGAAACTTTGGAAGTAATAAAGTCTCTTCCGGAATTTAAAGGAAAAATTAATAATTACATTAGTTGGCGTGAGGCGGCCAACAACTCTTTGTCATTGTATACGAGGGAAAGTAGGAAGTACTTTGCCGCTTTGACAATCTTAAGGAAAAAAATAACGCAAGAAGAAAACGACATTCTGACCAATCATGGTACAGTCCTAAACCTTGATGCGATTCTAAGTCGATTAGATTTTGCGGTCGCCGACAAAAGACAATAATAAAATAAGAGATTAGTGTCCTGAGACAAGGATCGAAATCCTTGATAGATTTCTACAACGTGGTCAATCAAGAATTTACGCTTTAGTAAATAAAACTATTATGACTCATGGCACGAGCTCTACCAATACTAGGGTACTTAATACGAAGAATAGGGAAACAGCTCTGCGTACGTTTATAACAGGTTTATACCACCCATTGAACCAAATTCTTTTTACTTTTGGACCAAGCGATTTACCCAATGCTTTGGCCAAAGCGCAGGAGTTATATTTCAACCAAATGCGTTCCAAATTCGCTTTACACATTTCAAAACACAATTATCCAATTCAGAAAAATTCTCAAAACCTTTCCCAAGGAAATCAAAGAAACCAAACTTTTCGGAATAATGTGAGGTATCCCCAAAGGAATCCTCAGGTAGCCAATTTTAATTATCAAAATTGCACGGAACCAATGGACGTAGATCCTCATTACAAATACAAAATAAGCAAACAAATTATGGAAATTCACACACAATGAGAAATAATAGGATGAACTGGCAAGATAATAATGTGCAAAAACGGGGAAATGAAAGTGCGCAAACAAGCGCCCAACCGCAACAGAAAGTGAAACGTGTTAACATAAAAAGTGAGGACCATTTTTTAGGCCAACAATAAGCTTGCCATATATTTATTTGTATGACAAAGCTATAAACAAATATTTTAAAAATTTTAGTAGAAACAGGGGCAACATCGTGCTACACCTAGATATATATAGTACCTAGATGTTTATAAAAGAATGAAAACCATTAATGGTTTTACTAAAATAAAAAATTACCATGAAATCAATTTATTCGGAGTAAAGGAAACTTTTTATGAAATTAATACTTTTGGAGTCAGACCTCCTAATAGGTTATAATCTGCTAACAAAAGTAAATGCAGTCTTGGATCTGGAAAATCAGAAAATAATTATAGACAGGGAAGGAAAAATGTATAATTTGCGGGAAAAAACTTTTAAAGTATCAGCCGAAGAAAATATCGGCAATAAAAATAAAATAAAATCTGTGGGACAACCTCGTCCTACAACGCCCGCTGATCCTACAATACCAGCAAAAAGAAGATTTTTACCAAGTTAATTATGTGGGTAATATTAAAAAAGATAATAAAGTTAACTTTATTTTGGGGCAAAAAGGTCCTGAAACGCGAGCTGAAGAATCATACCAGCATAATAAAGAAACAAAGTTAAACATTTTTAAAACTGTGGAACGGTAAAGTTCTACAACGCCAGCCGATGGTATTAAGTCTTCATTGAGAGATTTATCCATTAAGATTTAATGAATCCAGTTGCTAAATCACAACCGTCTCCATTACCACAACGATATCAATATTTTTGAAGATTTGACGAAGATTTAACTTAAATCTACTGCCTTTCGAGGTTTAATTTTATATGGTAAATCCCAAAACATTTAACGTCAAATCTCGTCAGAGGGCTAAATCTTCATTAAATCTTACAATGGAGACATAGTGTAATACCGGCAAAATAAATAAAATTCATGTTGTAGGACAAAGTCCCACAACGCCCGCTGATGGTAAATACCAGCGAAAACAAACAATAAAAAATTAGTAGTTAAAATTACTTTGGAATAAGAAAGTGTGAGGACTAAATATCCACGGAATTTATCTCACACGAACGCCGCCCCCTACACCAGCAACAACGACTACAACAGCAGTCGGGTCTACGTAACCGGAGCGACCCAGATCTATATTTGGCCAAGGACTGTCACTCCAGCAACACTCCCTAAAAACTCTTTTCGGAACTTGTATGCTGCTACAAAAAAAAAAAAACTACTACAGCAGCGTCATCAACACGGCCAGCCAACATAAGAGACCGTATCAACACTCCCTGGTAACACCATCACCGTAGGAACGCAACATGTAGCCATACGACTCAGCAAAACGAAGAGCACCAGCTATAACAGATGTGACTTGGCAACATACCAGTCAGTCAGCACGGAGCTGTGGTCCAGAACGCACAGCTGTTAGTGAGGAGTTCTTGCCTTGTACACTGTTCGCAATACAAGGCTTGGCTGTTCAAAGGTAGAGTTCCGCCGCCCCACAGTCAACCGTGAGCCTGCGTGACGGCGACGTCCGTTCGCCCAACAGTAGAGCCCCGGCGGAGTAGCGCCGGCATCGCCCCACCACCGCGCGTCAACGCGGAACTGCAGCTGTGAACGCACAGCTACTAGTGAAGGGCCCTTGACTTGTACACTGTTCGCAATACAAGGCTTGGCAGTTCAGGGGTAGAGTGCCGCCACACCTCAGTCCACCGCAAGCCCGCGCAACGTCGACGCCTGTCGCACGGAATCCGACGTCGCGTAGCAGTACAGCGCCGACACCGTCCACTAGCAGAGCGCAGACACAGTAGCGCCAACGTCGCGTAGCGCACGGAAGTAGAGCGCCGACACCGTTGCGTCAACGTCGCATAGTAGCTGAGCGCCGACGTCGTATAGTAGCAGAGCCTACGCCATCCACTAGCAGACCGCCGATGTCACACGTAAGCAGAGCGCCGACACAGCAGCGCCAACGTCGCATAGTAGCTGAGCTCCGACGTCGTATAGTAGCAGAGCGCCGACGTCACATAAGAGCAGAGCGCCAACATCGCACAGCAGCAGAACGCCAGCATAGTGGCACCGACGTCGTCCATCAGCGGAGCGCCGACAGAATAGCGTCGACGTCACCTAGCAACAGCGCGCTGGGAATTCACCGTTAGGAATTCATACACCGTTAATCGTATTATGTTCATTGAAATTAAGTAGTAACACGTTTTTAGAGGATAAGGATTAATTAAATAAAGTACTATTTGCAAAGGCCCCACAATATAAATTTATTGTAACGGACCCTGGGCACGGCGAGTATACCTCAGCATAGAAAACAGAAGCGTCGGGGCCTTCACAGAAAAACGCTTCGTTACAATTGGCGCCCGAGCAGAGACCCTGCAAATAGTACAATACGAAGAGAACATTTCGAAGCCGATAATTAAACCAACCATGACAAACCATGAACTGTGCAGTTGTCTCCTGTGCGCTTCCTAATGGCTAACGTTTCATTGACATATGTACTTGACACATATGCCTAAGTGGCTCACTGATGCTATGCTTGCTTACTTAGCGGGTAAGTACTAGGGATGAATGGCAGTGTTAACTACCCCTCTTCTAAATCTAAGCATGCTGTCTTCGAATATATAGTTGTAAGTTGATTAATTTGATTTGATAATTTTGTAAAAATTTCATCAATATATAATTTATTATTATTTTTTTATTTTATTTTTTCATTTTCAATTAACAATTTCCCATCATGTTGAGCTACCGCTATTGCTTTAAATAATTTACAAACACTTCACTTTTGGATATTTTATATATATAACTATTAAATTATTTTTTTGTACAACTTTAAATTTTGAAACATATGTAACATCTTATATTGTTACGCTAACTCGCTCCTCGCTTATTATTTATTTTATTTATGACATATCTTAAATACAAGTTCAGTGATTGTAAGTTTGTTTCTCTGTCTTAAATATGCCATTTCATTGCTTTATTATTTGTGTTATTTCCGTGATTGTTTTAAATATCTGAGAATTGGTAGTGAACTGCCTTTTATTGCTTTCTATTAAATCGTTTACCTTATTTGTTAATTGCATAAAATCGTCATGGTCAGGTGTACCTGAAATCCATTTCCAAACTGTTCCTAACTCATTAAGTCCTCTTTTTGGTCTATTGTTATCAAACTTTAATTGATTTAATAATGTTTCTATCATATGTATTTCGAAATCCATTCTTGTGT
>NW_023458557.1:11941123-11942752 GCF_013731165.1 Rhagoletis pomonella | reverse complement strand
GGTCCTCACGGCCTCGTATATTTGGTTCCTGGTGCCATCGGTCATAAAGATTCCTATGACTACAGTTATCTTTTTGCCTCTCCCCAAGCTAACCAATTGCCACGCTGGCGGACACGAAACTTCTCGAGGCACCTCTGTCGATGACGGCTTCCGAAGGCGCTCCACCCAACGAGATTAGGGCGTAGAGGCGGCCGCGTTCCTGGCTCAAAAATATTGGTTGTCCGGCGCTGTACTCGGGGGCTTCATCGCGCTGGTCCCCTGCTGAAGCCTCCCTCGTTTCCCTGACGCCTCCGGCAGTACCCTATTGTCTCTATGTCGGCCCGGCCGCACTCCCAACAGAAATAGCTTCCGTGGGTTACGGCGCCTTCGGGCGAAAGGTCCCTCTTGACCACACCTCCTGCATGTTTTGCCGCTATTAAAAGTTTGAGTCGCGGCTCTCTAATGGTGTGGGGTCCTCGCGGCGGTATTATACGGTGCTTCTCGATGATGCTGATCCATGCGTGGTGGCGGTCCTTGCTAATGGACATAATGGGGTCGTCGCCAACATGTCTCATTATTTCTCGTCGGACGGTTTCTGGGGCCCGCCGATGGCTTTCATAGTCTTCTGCGAGAGTGAGGAGTTCCGTCAAAGTGTTAAAATATCGCCGTTTGATGTAGACCAAGTACTTTTGGTGTCTATTGCGAAAATCCTTTCCAGCCGTAGTTCGCTACTTTGACCCGTGTGTCGCATCAGGTTTTGAATCGCGATCACGTAGTCCTTGAATTTTTCTCGCGAGCGCTGCTTCCGTTACCTTATGTCATCTTCCCGGCGTTCAAAATAACGGCCCGGTAGGAAAAAGTGCAGGAAACCACGGTTGAATGACGCCCAGTTGGCCCAATGCTCGTTGATGTTGCTGTACCAATGGAGGGCGGTGCCGCTTAGCAATTCAGGTATCGTCTTTGGTAATAAGTCTACATTTAATGTGTAGACGTCGGCCAGCTCCTCTGATCGATCTGTAAACGCCAACGGGTCACGTCCTCCATCGTACTTCACCGACCACTTGCGTACCTGGTCGATGATGGGCGCAAAAGTAACGGGGGGCACATGGTTTCCGTTGGGTATCACGCCAACGTTCGGTGCGATGGCCGCGAGAAAAATTCAAGGACTATGTGATCGCGATTCAACGCCTGATGCGAGACGCGGGACAAAGTAGTGAACAACGGCTGGAAAGGATTTTTCGAAATAGCCAACCGGAGTACTTGCTCTACATCAAACGGCGCGATTTTAACACTTTGACGGAACTCCTCACACTCGCATAAGTCTACGAAAGCATCTACGAAAGCCATCGGCGGGCCGCAGAAACCGCCCGACGAGAAATAACGAGACACGTTGGTGACGACCCCATTATGCCAACACCCCAACCGAGACAGCCATTTCAGCAAGGACCGCCACCACGCATGGATCAGCATCATCGAGAAGCGTCGTATAATACCGCCGCGAGGATCCCACCCCCTTCGAGAGCCGCGACTCAAACTTTTATTAGCGGCAACACATGCAGGAGGTGTGGTTAAGAGGGACCCTTCGCCCGAAGGCGCCGTAACCCGCGGAAGCTGTTTCTGTTGGGAGTGCGGCCGGGCCGACATACAGAC
>NW_023458557.1:11939676-11941023 GCF_013731165.1 Rhagoletis pomonella | reverse complement strand
ATTTAATAATGTTTCTATCATATGTATTTCGAAATCCATTCTTGTGTCGTCAATTAATATTATTTCGTCTTCAGTTTTGTATTTTTCTACAACATTCTGAAATAGTGATAAGTTTGTTAAGTGATATATTGAAATTGCCGTATATAATTTTCCTCGTGTAATCAATTATGTCCGGCATGATAACGGTGAAATAAAAAAAATATCAATGAAATTTGAATGAGTTTCTTCATTATTCCTATAAAATAATGGATTTAAACTTTAACATTATCTTTATGAGTTATTCTGTTTCTATTTTGTATTTTAAAACCTTATTTCCCTAGTCTTCCAATAGTACTTGTATTTTATACTTTGGTTCTAATTTATTTCTTTCTCCATAAATTCAAAACTTTATTACGGCTTTCTAACTTTCTATTTTGAGCTGACAACAATTTTTCTTCTTTATTTTCATGTGCAATTTTATTAAATGGCTTCTTATCAATTACTGAATAAGTGGATTCGGGTTGGTACGCACTTCATCGACCCGTCTGTGCCACCACTTGCATCGTGGTTCCGCCACTATTGTTCGTAGTAGTGTTTCTAGTGGTTGTCGAGACATTGCGTCCGCGACTAAGTTCAGTTTTCCTTTGCGGTACTCGATGTCGAAGGCGTGTTGTTGCAACTCCAGGGCCCATCGCGCTATGCGACCTGAGGGGATTTCGATCGAATTTAACCGTTTTAGTGACATGTGGTCGGTTATGACGTTGAATCCCCAGGCTATGGCTAAGCATTTCTTTTCCGTGGCCGAATAATTGATCTCTGCCTTATTAAACTTCCGACTTGCGTATGCGATTACTCGTTCACCGCCTTCCAACTCCTGTGTCTGTACTGCCCCTAGGCCGAAATTACTCGCGTCCATCTGCAGGGTGAATTTCTTGCTGAAGCCTGGACATGCGAGGATGGGGGCCTCGATGAGTTTTCTTTTGATCACTTCGAACGCTTCCTGTTGTTCAGTTCCCCACATCCAGTGTTTGCCCTTCTTCAGGAGGGCGGTGAGTGGTTGGCTTAACGTAGCGAAGTCGGGTACGAACCGGCGATACCAGGAAACTATCCCGAGGTATTGGCGTACCTCCTTCACGTTGGTCGGTGGTTTTAGTTCCTTGATGGCGGCGACTTTGTCGGGGTCGGTGTGTATGCCCTTGTCACTAATGACGTGGCCCAAGCACCGGAGCTCCCTTTTAAAAAAGTCGCACTTCTCGGGGTTAATGCGCAGGTTGCCCAGCTGTAGTCGTCGGAGTACGTCTCGCAAGTGTTTCACGTGCTCGTCGAAGGTGGAGCCTATGACGATTATGTCGTAGAGGTAGGCAAACG
>NW_023458557.1:11939233-11939576 GCF_013731165.1 Rhagoletis pomonella | reverse complement strand
GCACCACCGGAGATAAGCTGGAAGCAATGTCCAGTAACGCATCGAGCCGAGAGGAGCTACAGAACGGTGATTCGGTGTTGTTGCACATGCCGCAGCCGAAGAAAGGCTTCACCTCCGAACAACATCGTAACTGGAAAGGTCTGTATAGGATTGACAAACGGCTGAAGGACGCAGTGCATCGAATCCAGACAATGGGGAGACCGAGGACCAAGATGAAAGTGGTCCACTTGGAAAGACTTGCAGCGGTTGGAGCGGCAAGTGTGTCTGATCGGGACGATCAGACTTAGGTGGAGGGCAGTGTGGCGAATACTGCGGCAACGCGAAGCGAACTACGAGAAATAGG
>NW_023458557.1:11937794-11939133 GCF_013731165.1 Rhagoletis pomonella | reverse complement strand
TTAATTGTGTTAACAAGTAGTAAAGCGTTGTTATTGCTTTAACAAGTATTGTAAAGTGTTTTTACTGTATTAGCAAGTATTGTAAATTGTTTGTTGTACAATAAAGTTAATTGTACTACAATTCGGTCATGGTTAGCATTTATTTAACAATCCAGCGATACGAGCCCGAGTATATTTGGGTAATCCCTCAAGGTTAATCGTAACAATACCTAATATTTTTAAACTATTAGTATGGGGGATTGGAGAGTTGTAGAGGAAAAGGGTGGGGAAAACACATTTATGCTTTCTGCAAATATGGAAGGATCTGCTTTTTTAAACAGAAAGATTCGCTCCAGATATTTTTGACCAATTTGTTAGGTCCTCCAAAATGTTGGAGAAGATAGATTTGATTATAGTTAGATCCTTGGTTTTTGAAAAGATTTGAACGTCATCAGCATAAACAAAGTGTTCAATTTGGGCATAGGAAGAAATTATAGTTCTAACCGCGTTGAAGGCAATCGTAAATAGGGTGACAGATAGCGGCGATCCTTGGGGGTTGCCATTAAAAAGGGGAAACATTTTCGATTTCTGACTATTTGCACGAACGAAAAATTTGCGATTGCATAGGAAAGATTTTACGATGTTGTATATTTTTCCCCCAACTTTCCAGCGTTGAAGTTCTTGTAACACGCAATGAGCTCCGATTCTATCATATGCCTTTTCAAAATCTAAGCTCAGTAATGACACGTGACTTTTAGATGCTAAGGCGTTAGAAGTAAAGTGTTCAAGTAACAGAAGAGGATATATTACGCTTACGCCTTTTCGAAAAGCCAATTGATGTGGGTTTATTAGATTATTTTGTTCGGCAAACCACATCAGTCGCCAATAAATGATCTTTTCTAATACCTTTGACATGCAAGGTAAGAGGGAAATTGGTCTGTAGTTTGAAATATGAATTTGAGACCCCATGGCTGCCAACTTTCCTAAAAGCACCAAAACTTGGGACAAATCAAAACATCAAATTTTTTTTTCAGTAAAATTTAATATGCATCTATACTACATTAGTGATCGGTCCAAGATATAAGTATTGTTGTATTTATCAAAAACCAAAATAAACAGTAACGCACTAATAACGATTTTAAACTTTTATAGAACCAATTGAATTTTCACTTTAATTCAATCAAGATATTTATTTTTATTTATTTATTTGCAAGAGTAACAACTAATTATTAATTATTACACTTATATATTTTAAAGCACTAGCAACCAGGGCCTTCGGCTTATCGTTAAAAAAGGTATAGTTATCTGATAGAATAGTTAATATGCTAACAATACATATTGGCAAGCGCATGACTGTAGG
>NW_023458557.1:11934921-11937694 GCF_013731165.1 Rhagoletis pomonella | reverse complement strand
ACAATACATATTGGCAAGCGCATGACTGTAGGGTACTCATAATTTTTTCGAACTGACAAGTGTGTGCAACAACTATACGGCTATCATATGCCTGCGTCTAGATTTATGCAACGCATGCGTGTGTCAATAGGTATTGGTTATGTAATAAATGAGCAATAAAAGAAGAACGTTAAAACTAAATGCGTATTTTACACAGATTGATAAATTTATAAATGATGTTAATGCTAACGGCATCGCTGTATTTAAGGTATGGTGATGGTTTGGTGTTGTTAAATATGGAGGTTCTTATTTGTTTGAGTCCCGCACATACGTCCAGAAGATGAACCACAGTGTTTTCAGTGGAGCCACAAAAGGAACAGGCTTGTGTAGCCGAGTGTGTGCCCAATTTTTAGACGGACAAATGTTTTTAGTTTCAGACATGATACATCGGATGGATATATAGGCGTCTTCCCAGTGGAATTGTATTTTTTGTAAGTGTGATGATAATCAAACCAATCTCTTGCGAATTCTTCTTGAATATAATTTTTGACGAGTTTTTTTATGTCTTTATCAATGAAGTAGTCGAACATATATAAGGGTTGTTTGCTGGCTTCTTTAGCACGTTCATCAGCTTTCTCGTTTCCCTGAATACCGGTATTACCTGGTATCCACGTGATTTTTATGGAATCCTTATGTTTTAGAAGCATATAGCGATTTTTTTCAACCAGTGGGGTGTTTTGATGTGGCTGAACAGGGCTTCGAATGTGGATTTACCAAGGTTTATATATAAGAGGTTGCGCAATGCGCAGGTCCGTTATTCTTTTCTCGCAAAATTGGGCGACAACAACAGCGAAAACAACAATCAGCGGAAACAACAAGCAGCGTAAAAAAACATAAAATTGAAATGAAGTGAAGCGATTCAAACCAATTGTAGTCGACAGCTTATTCGAAAATACATTTATAGTTAATTCTAACCAAATTTTTACTTCACTGCGGTAAATTTTTGCGAAATTTTCATTTCAACTCTCTATATCTCAGACATTTGTATATCGATTGATTTAGAATTTGTACACAATAAACTAGATACTATTCTAAAGAAGACGAGTCTAACTGCACTTCTTAATATTTATTTAAAACAAAATTACGGATATTTTAACATTTTTATAAAAATTAAGGAGGTTATTTTTACAAATGCAAAAGTTGTGTCATGAAGTTTAAAATTTTTGTTTTGTTTTAATGCATCTTTAAAGACAAATATATCCGGATATTTTTGGGAAAGTTTCAGGTTTAGACAACAAGTAGTTCTAAAGTTATAACAATATTATGATGACACCCACGAGCGGTCGCCCGGCTCTAGATGACAAATATTTTTACTGGGCACTTGTAAAAGTAATTTTGGAAGTAATATTAAGTGAAATGTTGAAATGCATGAATTTATCAGTGTTATATAACTATTACTGAACTTAATAGACATACTAACATACATACATACATACATAGTAAATATGCACGTAACTCCATACATAGTCAAAATAGTTATTCGTACAGTGATTGAAACTTAAAAAATTCTACAAATTTTCATCTATATTTCAAAATTTTGACTCACATTTTTGAGAAAAAAATTCTGTTGATTTTTGAAATTTTATTTTCTCAATGGTGTTGAACGTTTTCTTCCATGCAAAACTACATTTTGCTCATGGAAGCAGATATGTAACACCCTTGAGAAACAAATTCTAAAAAATCAAAAGTAATTTAAAGCGACTTGATGCTTGCGATTTATTAACTGAATGAGCTACAACTCTGCATACAAAATTTGTTCTAAAAACTGTCATTCAAAATTTTGATGAAACATGATATAATTTTTTTAAGTTTTGCAAAAAGTCTGAAAATTTCATTTATATGGTTCTTGTTAAAATATAAACAGAATTTTCGTGAAAAATTAACGAAAAATTAAAAACATTGCGAATATTGTAAAACAATCACTGTACGAATAACTATTTTGACTATGTGTGTAATTACATATATGCATACATAGTATTTAGCTCTGTAGAGCTTTAATAAGTTATATTACACTGATAAATTTATGAATTTCAACATTTCACTTAATATTACTTCCAAAATTACTTGTACAAGTGCCCACTAAAAATATTTGTCATATAGAGGCAAGCGACCGCTCGTGGGTGTCATCATAATATTGTTATAACTTTAGAACTACTTGTTGTCTAAACCTGAAACTTTTCCAAAAATATCCGTATATATTTGTCTTTAATGCTGCATTAAAACAAAACAAAAATTTTAAACTTCATAACACAACATTTGCATTTGTAAAAATCACCTCCTTAATTTTTATAAAAATATTAAAATATCCGCCATTTCGTTTTAAATAAGTATTAAGAAGTGCAGTTAGACTCATCTTCTTCAGAATAGAATCTAGTTTATTGTGACAAATTTCAAATCAATCGAATCATAAACGTCAGAGATATAGCGAGTTTAAATGCAAATTTCGCAAAAATTGGCCGCTGTGAAAAATCAAGTTTTGTGGCTTTTCGGCATGAAGGCGTGAAAGTAAAAAATCGCTCTGAGACGATATGCGCAGAGAGAGGCAATTTTTATTTCGCGGATTGCGCGACCTTCTATGTAGAGATCTTGTGGATTTACTATCACTGCATATAACGTATTTATTTCCACTGAGGGAGGCAAACCGTACCACTTCATGTAATGCAGTAAATACCGAGCAATACTCTGGCATAGTACCGACGGCAATTGTGCCACCAAGCTCGTTTGCCACTGCAAA
>NW_023458557.1:11911889-11934821 GCF_013731165.1 Rhagoletis pomonella | reverse complement strand
GGACGGACGGACAGACAGTCACCGCTTAATCGATTTCTCTTTTCATTCTGATCATTTATGTATACATTTGTCTATATCTATCTCGATTCGTTTTGCCTGTTACAAACAACCGTTATGTGAACAAAGTTATAATACCCTTGTGCACAAGTGCGCTCGGGTATAAGAAGGCTGATAATGGTGTTGTGAGATCTTTTGAAGATTTGTCTGGTATTACAGACTAATTTATTTATATAAACGCAATTTTATGAACATGTTTTGTAATGATCTCAACTGCAGTAAACCTTCCATTAACAGCATATTAACAGTTTCAATCTGCTATTTTCTCCCAAAAATTATTTTTACGCAGTGCATCAGAATATTCGTAGTCTGCGGCAAAACTTTGACTCTTTACTTTGTAATATAGAAATATTTCCAGTTCCTCCGGATCTCATATTCGTGTCGGAAATTTGGATTTACTCTTATGAGACGCAATTTTATACATTACCAAACTACACTTTTTTTGCCAATAGTAATGATGCTTATTCTGCAGGTGGAGTAGGAGTTTTTGTGCCTAACATATTTGATTACGAGATATTTAGGTATAATTTGATGAGTGGGGATGTGTTAAAAGTTTTACTAAAAATTAATAACAAGGAAATAAGTCTAATCTGTGTCTACAGACGTCATTGAGAATCTGGTCAGTTCTTTCTGGAGGAATTCTCAAGCTTTTTATACAATGAGAAAGCGAGTAATGCGGTTATTTTAGGTGACTTAAATTTGGATATTTTACAATCGAACGCAGTGTTGGAAAATTACCTGACTCTGATGGCCAGTCATGGGTTTGCTTCATACCTAGATGAGTCAACAAGGAATTCTTCAGGCACTTGCCTGGATCATGTTTTTTGCGATTCAATGGTATCTATTCTTGTACCAGCTTAAATCTGGATCTTCAAATCACTGATCACATTATGACTGGCATTAAACTTGAAAATTTCTGTTACGTCAAGAAGATCGAGAAAAATAAATCTCAAATAACAAAAATGAACTATGCTTTATTAAACGAAAAGCCACTTTTTGAGGATTGGGAAAAAGTTCACTCTGAGAAGGATATTTCAAAAGCATACTCCCTATTCATTTATACACTGCACTCTCACATACGGTCTGCTAGGTACACCTTTGTCCCGCGCAAATTTAAAAATAAACTCAAACCGTGGATTAGTTCTGACCTCATTAAAAAAATCAAACTGAAAAACAAATTGGAGAAACTCGTTATAAGAACCTTTGCAAAAAATTAAATAAAGATATCCAGTCCCAGAGAGATTCTTATTTCTCAAATAAGTTTCAAGATTCTCGAGGCTATTCGAAGAAGGAATGGGATATCATTAACAGTATTGTTAACAAGAACTGCAAAAGTGACAATCAGACAATATCATTGAACGACTGGTGTATTCAATGATTTTTTTGTATCAGTCGGGAAATGCAAATTTTCACCGTGTAAGTGTGTCATGTCGGATAACAATATATTTAATTCTAAAAACAGCTTTTTATTTGAAACTTTCTCAGGCTCGGAGATATTGTCTATAATCAATAACCTCAACAACTCTAGTTCTTGTGGGCATGATGGTGTTTCGAACCAACTGCTTAAAAACGTTACTCTTAACTTGTTAGAAATTCTGAAAATTTATTCAATAAGAGTGTCTTCTCAGCAATTTTCCCAGATAATTTGAAATGTACAACTATTATTCCTTTATTTAAAAAGGGTAATAAGAAAGATAAAAATAACTATAGGTACGGTTGCCTGACGTACTGATTTTATCAGTACAGTACTGATTTTTCAACTCTCGTACTGATTTTATTAATTTCTTCAATCAGTACGCTAATGTCCTGATTTTTCAAAGTTTGTACTGATTTGTACTGAATTTTAAGTTCTGAGCATACAAATTTATGATACGGGTCTTCTCACCGGTACTCCGTGCATAGTAATTTTTCCCATGTATTTTGTTTGTGTAATATTATTTTACACAAACAAAATATGTATTTTAAGATTTATTTTAGGTTTTTACATAACGCTCTAGTTTCTTAAGCCGTAATCTAAAAAGTAAAAGAAAATAATTAAATTATAGTTGACATATTTCAGATAATGTTTGATATGCGCAATAAATTAAAACGATAAAAAGAGCAATGATTTTATGGGCATATCGCCGAGTCTATACGTACATACTTGAGGAGGATAATTTATTTCAAAAGGTGGCTGACGTCACTTTTGTCGAGGGTTGTTAGTTATCTCGAAAATAACTTTCAGTTTAATAACACCAAAATTTGAATTATTTAATGGCTTTTGCCTACAACTTATGCTGGATTTCCACTAGGCAATAAATGGCAAAAATGACAAATGACAAAGTCGGGCATTAAAAAATAATTGTGTCATTACATTAAAAAATAATTATTAAGTTCATTTCTACATGGAATTTTTTTAAAAGGCACAAATTTTTTGTCATTTCAATGCCTAGTGGAAATTCGGCATTACAGTTCTTTGTTCTCAAATTATCTGAAATTGTAAGAGTTTTGCATACAAGACATCTCGCTGTCTTAGATACTCCTTGTCTAGCGAATTCTTAGCCATTCAAAGTTTTTGCGCAGTTGAACAAAGTAATTTTAGCCGTGAGGAAATTTGGATGGGGTCTTTAAATAGTAGTACAGTACATTTTGCTTTGCTGCCTTTATGCTTAAGTGCACAATGCATGCATTCAACATACCTGCACATTGGCGATACCTGCTTTTAAAATTGTGCAACTAGTATCAATTATCAAAGAAAGTGTTACGTTTACCTGCACAGGCCCTACAATTACCTAATTTTTCAAGCTTTTATTTATTTTGCTCATCTCGCAGAACATCGAAAATGGCTATCAATTTATGTAGTTATATATGTAGATAATTAGATACCATTATTTGGTTTCATAAAGATTCGGATACCTTCCTCATTGAAGTAGTAAACAAAAATCGCTTAAGTGCCTTTTTCGTTTAAGTGCACAAGTTTTTCGGGCAAAGAAGGACGTGCAGCTAAGCAAAATATACTGTACGCTTCCACAGTTCTTCAATACAACACTCAAACGAAGCAACTGAGAGGATCTTAAGTATAAAGTTTGCTTCTTGGCTCAAAGAGAGACCGACTTCTAATTAAAATATTTTTTATTTTTAATGTTGTTATTGAGCTTTGTACCACGATTATATGTATTAGGAAGAATGGAAAAAGTTTTTGAAAGTTAACTCATATAGAAATTTAGGAGTAGCGTTAATTTCTTCTTGATCAAATGAATAAACCAAATTAGTATGGGGCCACCCTTGAGGTACCACCTTTGCTATGAAATCGAAATCGGTTCACACGATCCAAAGTTTCATAGTTACATAAAAAATAAATATTCCGACGAATTGATAACCTTTTCCTTTTTTAAGTTGAAATGAATAACCACCTTAACTAGCCTTATGAATTTCTACGTGAAATGCCTTTCACCAGAAATTGTTCCACATTCATGATGAAGTGAACCGATTCGTTGAACGAAATTTTTTGTCATTTGTTTTTGTTATTTTTTTTGGCCTTATAAAAATTATATTCAACAATTTATATTAAGCTCGAGGCCGTTTATTAAATGAAAATTTATTGTGGAAAAGCAACAATAATTTGAAAAAAATGGTAGAAGCGATAGCTATTTCGGAAATCACCACATTTCCTCATCAGACTTCTTTCAGTAGGATTCGAACCGACGATCCCACTGACTCAGCCAGTTGCCTATGCACCGTGCTAAGTCCGCCTTGTAAATTATCGTTTGCTTCTTTCCACTATTTTAATTTTTTGTTATGCCAACACAATCAAGCGCAGCTATTCCGTTGCAATTCACTTGATCGTGTGGTTGTTGGTATTGTTGGTTTTTGCTAATAATTCTATTTTTAGAATGTTTAACTTTTAGGTGTACTCGTCCTTAAGTTATTTGTTTTTGTTATTTTTTTTGGCCTTATAACAATTATATTCAACAATTTATATTAAGCTCGAGGCCGTTTATTAAATGAAAATTTATTGTGGAAAAGCAACAATAATTTGAAAAAATGGTAGAAGTGATAGCTATTTCGGAAATCACCACATTTCCTCATCAGACTTCTTTCAGTAGGATTCCAACCGACGATCCCACTGACTCCGCCAGTTGCCTATGCACCGTGCTAAGTACGCCTTGTAAATTATCGTTTGCTTTTTTCCACTATTTTCATTTTTTGTTGTGCCACACAATCAAGCGCAGCTATTCCGCTGCAATTCACTTGATCACGTGGTTGTTGGTATTGTTGGTTTTTGCTAATAATTCTATTTTTAGAATGGCTGAGTCAGTGGGATCGTCGGTTAGAATCCTACTTTTTTCAAATTATTGTTGCTTTTCCGCAATAAATTTTCATTTAATAAACGGCCTCGAGCTTAATATAAATTGTTGAAATTTTTTGCCGGTAAAATTTTTCACCGAATATTCATGATAAGGCTGAAGATTTTTATTTGTATTTTTAATATTTTTATTTTTTATGAACCACATTTTATTTATATACCCAAATATTGTTAAAAACAAGTACTCTAGCGATTTAAAGTATTTTCTGTTACTTACATTTATAAGTTTGTTTTGAATAAAAGTGTACTGAAAAGTACTGATTTTTATAGCATGAAAACTCCTAAAGTACTGATTTCGCGTATGAAAAATCTGGCAACCCTAACTATAGGCCAATTTCATTACTACCATCGATTTCAAAAGTTTTTGAGAAGGCACTCAAAAGCAGGATTTTATTATTTCTTGATAGTAAGAATTTGTTTAGCTCAAGGCAGTTCGTATTTAGGACTAACCGTTCAACCGAGGATGCCCTAATAGATTTCTGCTCATTTATTTATCAGGGATTGGACAATAAAAAGAATTGTGCTGGTCGTTTGGTTGATATAACGAAAGCATTTGACATGGTGGATCATATCATTTTACTGAATAAATTATATTCGGTCGGCTTTCGTGGATTTATATATAAGTGGTTTGAATCTTATTTAACCGGAAGAGTATAAAGGGTTAAAGTTCATGACAATTTCAGCAATTTTAATACAATACAAATCGGAGTTTCATAAGGTTCCGTGCTGGGTCCGATCCTATTCCTGGTCTATATAAATTCAATTTTTGATCTGCCATTCATAGGAAAGGTCACTGCATTTGCTGATGATCTTGCACTTGCATATAGTTCAACAAATTCATTTGAACTGGTAGATAGTCTAAATCATGACGTTTATCTTCTGCTCGTTGTTAGCAGTAAAACCAAATTAATTTATTTTAGCCTGAATGCGAGGAAATCACCAGATGTGAAAATTACCTTTCATTCTTCGGACTGCGATCGACTTATATTACATAGGCATTTGTGTCCTGAGGTAAATCTGGTACTTTCGATTCCCTTGCGTAACAACTGTTTTGTGATTGAGATAATGGATGACTTCCAATATATCGGTGTATCCATTGACCAAAACTTGAATTGGTGTAACCACATATCCCGTTTAAAACAATATCTTCAATCGGCATTACGTTGCTTTTATCAACTTAGAAAATATTTCTCTAATAATACTCTTAAAACAGTTTACTATGCGTTATAATTCTAAATTATCATATGGGATCAGCTGTTGGGGAGGCGCCCCTTAAACAAAATTCAAGCTCTACTGACCTTGCAGAAATCCGTTGTTAGGAAATTATGTAACCCGAATCATCTGCATTCCTCCAGAGAATTCTTTAGAAATCTGAAACTTCTTCCAGTGAGAGACCTATATTATTTCAAAGTTTTTAAAATTTTTACATTAGATGCGGGTACCTACATAGTGTCAAATCGGACAACTATTATCTGAGGAAAAACTCATACCCTCGTGTTGCTGTCCCGTCTTCGCGAACTACTCATTCTTGCAGATTTTATACAATAGTATCTCGTAAACTATTTAATGCACTACCTGCCAGTATGCGCGACATAAGAATTCTTCAAAATTTTCTGAAAAATGTGAAATCCTTCCTTCTGAACCTTTCATACAATGAAGTCGAAGTTCTGCTACGGACCAATACCTACAATTTGTTGCTTTTAAAATTCCGTTTGATGTTCATCTTTCGGCTCGTACTTGTGTATGTCAATAATTTTTCGATTTTATTGAATGCTATTCGCAGTTTATAAATTTTTTTTTTCTTCTGCTTTATATTGTAATTTTAACGCCACCCCACTGTATTTATAACTTCACTACAGATGGCATTTAATACTATCAGGGGATTCACAATAGTCTCTTAAAGTTATAAGTCCTAAGGAAATATTAGAAAATTACCACAGTTGTGAACACCCCTTTATAACTATTATGTAATAAATAATTCCTAATCAGCTGCTTTAAATAAATAAAAAATATTTCGCAGCCAAAATGCCAAAGCGGAGTGGAAAACATAAAATAATCGACGCCCTTTGCAAGAATCAAGCATTAAACCTGATATTCCTTGACTCAAGTAAGTTGAGTTTATTATTTTAAATATTTGTTTTTACTACATGTGTACAACTTTTATAAAGGCGACGAAGAAGACGCAGATGAACTTAATGAAATTTGTTCGCTGAGTATGCTATGCTTATTAAACAGCCGTAGAAGTGTACACTTTGGAATGCCAAAATCATCCGATTGGCAGCATAACGTACTAGCAAATTTTGATGAAAAAAGGTTCAACGAAATGGTTCGTGTTCGTCCAGACGAATTCAGATACATCTTGGATTGTATAAAAGACGATCCTGTCTTTCATACAAGTCGTAGCGTAGCACAGATTCCTATAGATTTGCAACTAAAAATAGTGCTATATAGACTAGGATCTTCCGGAGATGGGGTATCTATACGCAAGGTTGTCTTTTTGTTTGGAATAGGCGATGGGGGCACTATTCAAAACGTTACCAGGCGTGTATTCAAAGCTATACTGAGGTTAAAGAAGAAATTTATATATTGGCCAAATCAGAGAGAAAGGCTGGAACGTATTTACACAACAAAGCAAGAAATCCCAGAATGCGTAGGATACATCGATGGTTCCGAAATAAGATTAGCTGAAGCCCCCATCAAGAAGCAGGAACTTTTTTTTCTCACGTAAAAATATATGTGACTACAAATTACGAATTAGACAAGTCACTATAAGATATCCTGGGAGTGTTCATGATGCAAAAATATTTTTAAATTGTCCCCTCGCGAAGCATCCTGAACGTTTTCTGTCAATCTCTGTGGATTCTGAAATAGGGCGTTGTTGAAAAATTTTCTGAGATAGGGCGTTTTCGAACTGGCTGCCGAGAGAGGTCGATCTTCAACTCAACCATCGAAGTGTTCATTTTTTCTTTCATTTCAAACGAAAAGGAGTACGCACATTCACAGCTTCCCGGTTAACACAAGAAAATTTATTTATTCATATAATTTAAGACAAATAGAAACAGATCTCACAATTAGTATGGCTAGGTCTGAAAGGGTTATTATAACCTTAATTTTCTTTTTTTTAACTTTATACTTGTGCACTTTTTCAGAAAGTTTGTTCGGTCTTATTTTTATTTACGCTTAAATTCCCCCATCGCCAATCTTTCCTTCATTTCTAATTCCATAATTTTGATTTCTTGCTTTTCTTTTAATTCTACTTCCCTTTCTTTTAGCACTAATTCCCTTTCCCTAATCTGTATCTCCTTCCCCCCTGAAAATCATGTCCTGGTCTATTTTATGCTTTTTTAGCTGTACCAGTTCTGACTGAATTGACAGCTGCCGGTCTCTAAAACAAAATTTAGAGAGTTTTAAAGGTCTAGAATTTCATTTTTCAAACAACCAACCTCAAAATCTCTATTTGCCAACAAGAATTCCACCAAAGCCTTTTCTTCCGCCACTGCCCACTTCTTTGTAGGATTGCAGAGCACCCGCTTTGTCTTTGCCTGAAAATTCATTTTGTAAGAGTAATTCAACATCAGTATCTACATATGCATGTGCATTAATTTACCTCTATTTCACTAACGCTCTGCATTTGTTTAAATATTAAAGTTCACAAGCACAATGAGGTAAACAGAAATCAGCTGATCAGTTATAACGCACTGAACACATAACATGCGGAGTTGTATTATTTTAATATCTTGTATCTATGCAAGACAACAACAAAATTTTTAAACCCTTGTAAAATTTTACGATTTTAAGATTTTACAACGCTTAAAACATCTTGTGAATCCCCTATATGTTAATTTTAATATACAAAATGCCTTATTTTTTTATATCTGAATTAATGTCGTTATGTAATTAGAAATATTTGTTTGAGTTACATTTATTAACAACTGTAACTAATATATGTAGATATAAGCAAAAATGTTCAATAAATGAAATTAAATGAAATGGAACTTTTTTCGCATAACGGTTGTTTGTAACAGCCAAAACGAATCAAGATAGATATAGACAAATGTACACATAAATGCTCAGAATGAAAAGAGAAATCGATTAAGCCATGTCCGCCTGTTCGTGTACACGATAACTCGAGAAAAAATTGAGATATGTCAACAAAATTTGGTAAGTAGGTACGTTGGGATTGAAAATGGGCAAATCGGACAATAACCACGCCCACCTCCCATATAACGGTATTTTCGAAATATGCAAAAACTACGATATTTCCGCTTCCAAGTTATTGAAAGTTGGTACGCGAAGTAGAATTTTGGCATAAAATAAGACAGTTATGAAATTTTTGGAAAATGTGCGTGGCCCCGACCGGTTATGATAAAATCCTGTATCTCTGTAGTCCCTTTACCAATCGCCACCAAACTTGGTGCGAATATTACCTAGGGCTTGGCTAAGAAACTCGTTGAAAATCTTTTAAGTCGGGTAATAGCCAGGCCCACCTCCTATATAACAGCAATTTACAGAAATACGAAAACTGCTATAAATTAGTAACTATTTAAGATAATTTTTTAAAATCGATATATGCAATGACCTCTTAGAAGGAAATTATAATTAGGTTTTTGTTTTTGGGTGTGGCACCGCCCAGTTACGCCTACATATGTGTATCTCGGTAACCGGTTTATCGATTTCTACCAAACTCGGCACATTTATCAAGTGTTGAAGACATGAGCTCTTTTCTCATCGGGCTGACATCTCCGTTGGGTGAAATTTCTAAGAAGAGGCCAAACAACAACTGCGACTCTTAGTAACAGGTCCTCATTGCCAAACACTCACTCTAAATCCCCAGACCCATCATACATTGAAAACATATAACTTATGGTATGTTCACAGCGCTATGCGGATGATAAGCCTAATTGGTATTATTCACTCAAGACAACGGGAATGAATTCAGCGGAAAAAAATACTTTTTATGGCTTTGCATCTCCCAGCCTTGGTTTCTCCAAAACGTGTTCCTGATCCAACATCCCAGTCGCAACGGAAAGAAATTACTCAACTAATCATCCTGTGAATACACAATCCCCACGAGAACAAGCACAAACCTCCGCATTGCCATCACATAAACCGATCCTTGAAGGCACTTCAAACTGATCACCCAAGCACCAGTTCTATCACACTACTCACTCCTACTGGGTGGAGTAAAATACAAGCGCTGCGAATTCAGAAGCAGCCCTATAAACATTTTGGCGAACGTTCGAAAAGTACCTTCGATATCCAATGTGCATATCGAACTGAGAACGAACTCATAACCAACCTTGGTTTTCCAACGTTCAGAGTAAATTTGAAATACACTCGAAATGGGTTCGAAAAAAAATTAAAACCATAGTAACAAGAGAGAAAGTGAAATCCAGCTCATTCTCGAAGGAAAATATAAGCCAATCGCTCTCTCACAATAAAATTTCAATTCGATAATGAGCTGGATTTCGAATTCATAACGAAGGGAAAATACATTGGATAACGAAGGTGCCGTTTTGCTGGAGAATGGCTTATTTTTCGAATCGAATGCTAACCTATTGCACATTCGTTATGGAAGGTAAGACTCGAAAAAAAGATTGGTTTTCCAATCATTTTCGAATTGCTAACCAAGCCCAATGTTTATTGAGAGAGGAAAATTACCCAGCAGACCAACTCCGCCTCAATTGGTTATTTCAGGATCAGTTCTAACCCACCCTCCCAGTGTCACGCTACTGGACTTAATACACCAAAGAGTCAGCAAACCCAAAATGAAATTAATGTGACAATCACAAATCCAAATACAAAAGTAATACGTGCATTTTCTGACCTCGCTACAAAGAAAACGATCGTCACATCAAGTGTTTACATGAGAACCAGGTCCAACCCATCATGTCTCGAAGATGTGTTGCTCACTTTATTGAAGTGGTATCCAACCCGCAATCAGCAACAGAACAGGCTAAAAACCAAAATGAATAAGGCCCCATGCGTAATGCCTAGTAATAAAACCGGAGATCGAAAATAACCATCACCAAGTGTCCCGTATGGTGTTTACCACTGACACAAACACTCGTCTCTCAAGCAAAGAGTGTTTCTCACCGTGGCAAATCACTCTGTGCGATCTTTTTGTGTTTTCCGTTGTGGGTTATTTATTAACTGCTAAAATTTCCCTTGAACAAAAACACTTTGGCAGGGACTTTTATTTTTAAGTGTCTTAATTTGTGGGTTATTATAGGACTGAAAAATATAAGTGGGTGTAATAAGTGGAAGCAAGGCGCTAGGCAATTCTTTACACGACATATACGTACACATACATGTGCGAACATTTATGACAAAGAAGAGAGCGTGCACATTCTTAATATGATACACCGAAAATAAGCTATTTTATTTTATTGATAAAGAAAAGGATATAGGCAAAGGTAAAAATAAAAACAAAGATGCGTAAAGATAAATGCAAAAATGAAGACCAAGGTAAATTTAAAAATTTTACCAATATAAGGGCAAAGGTGAAGGGGAACATGTAATGTAGAAATTGATAAACATGAAGATGATAAAGATAAATATGAAGAAAAGATCCCGAAAATCTCAAAGTAGTCTCGAAAATCCCGCAGTAGTCCCGAGAATCTCGAAATAGCCCAAAAATCCCGTAGTAGTCCCGAAGATTCCGAAAATCCTGAAGAAGTCTCGAAAATTCCGAATTAGTGCCGCGGATCCCGAAAATCTCAAAGTAGTCTCGAAAATGCCCGAATTAGTCCCGAGAGTCCCGAAATAGCCCAAAAATCCCGAAGTAGTCCCGAAGATTCCGAAAATCCTGAAGAAGTCTCGAAAATCTCGAATTAGTCCCAAGGATCCCGAAGATTTTCGTGGAACTGGAAGTTGGAAGATTCTTAAATATCTTATTTGCGTCGCATAACAAAAGCGTTATTTAATTGAAAAATTACAAATCAAATTGATTTGCTCTACAAATCAAATAAAAAATTTGTATTTCTTATTTGGTTGAAAAATCAAATTACAAATAAATTTAATTTTTTATTTGGTCAACAAACTAAATCATAATAATAATTTCTTAATTGATAACGGATTTTAAATCAATAACATGACCGTGACGTTGACGTTGCTTATATCTCTCTATCTCTCTATCAACAGCAAATTTGATATGTTTCTACGCACTTCTAACACTTATTTTTCTTCTTCCAGCGATAAGTGTCCGTGTCCAACAGCAACGTAAATTATATGCAAAATAACCCTTTCCCACTGAGAGGAGCACACATCTACAAAAAATAAACCACCTGTTCTGTTTTGTGGGTTATTTTTTCCCTTAAATAGTAACGGTTATTTTGGGACACTTTCAAAGTGTTGACGGTTATTTTCGACCTCTGGTTTTTGCAATGAGATTGCATGCAAAATTGCAACATTTGTGGGCAAAACGTCCAACTTGATTTCGGATCGATCTGAAGCAACGGTCGCAGTGTTTAGGGCTTGCATTATGTCAAAATGATGTGTTTGTTGTAATTCATACTGTCATACCAATTCATGAAATTATTTCGTGCGTTTGAGTAGAAACTGAGTGCATGAACACCATTTCGTGATTTCAATTATACGTGAAATGGAGTGTATGCACTGAGTTTTTACTCAGATTTATGAAATGATTTCGTGAATTAGACTACGCATAAACGTGATTATGCGTGAATTATGCGTATAAATTGTTAGGTCATTTTATGTTTTTATACTCTTGCTACCACATGAATGTATGAATTCGTGATAAGAATATAAAAATTTGCTTTGGAAGATAGAAAGCGATTAAGAAGAAATTCCGAACAAAGGAATTTATCTTCTTTCAACTTAAATAACTGCTTTTTGCAAACAAAAGTACGAACGTCACTTAGTGCCTTGGTTATATTGCGCGGGGAGAATCGTACCAAATCCCGGCGAATTCGTAAGGATCTATTGATTGCATCATAAATATTTGCATTTATTTTTTAAAAAATACAATAGATAATTATGTGACAGTTCACTCCATTTAGCTACTTCCATTACAGCCCGGTCCTAAGGATGCTAGCATGGCGAATTAATATAAGCGGATGTTACCGCAAAATGAATAAATAAATTATATATCAGAAAATGAATAAGATGAAATGAAATTATTGTTTAATTCCTAACCAAACCCATGTATGTAACTCAATCGCCTAATGGTTTGCCGGGCCGTAAACATATGTTTACACTTCAAATTTGTTGAGTACCTGGTACTCACACCTTTTTTAAGAAGTTTCACCTCTATCATGTGTACGGTGCTACACAGGCCTTTTTTTGGGATGTGCTAATTATTGTTGTGTTTGTTGTGTTGTGAAATGTTTGGGGGTCAATTCGTCGACAGGCCTTCCGAATATTATAAATTTGTGATGTTTGTCCGATCAATTTAATTTGGTTGAAATAGTAATATTTTATAGGCTTTTCAGATATCAGAACGGGTTGTGTAAATAAAAATACTTTATTTAGATTTTTTCCCGATATTTCGCTAAGATTTTATCTTCAGGGGAAAGGTTTGTTTATACACCTGCATATTAATAAATATACCACAGTAAAATAATTATATGTGCAAAATGTTTTCCTCATTTTAGCTCTTTTAATGAAGAGTAAAACTTTTTGCTGTATGCGATTATAATAGCCTTTAGTTTATCAGTATTTTCATATGTTAAGTTGACGTTCCTTTACAACTTTAATCACCATTATCACAAACAATAGCTAATATTTAATAGTAAATAATTAATAATAATAATAATAATAGATTGGCGCTTACATATATGTATGTTAGTGTTTGGCCGAGCTTCTCCTCCGATTTGTGGCGTGCGCCTTGATGATGTAACACAAAGCGGAGGGACCTACAGTTTTACGCCGACTACGAACGGCGATTGTATTTTTATGAGAAGCTGTTTTTCATGGCAGAAATACACTCGGAGGTTTGCCATTGCGTGCCGAGGGACGACCGCTGTTAAGAAAAAACCTTTTTCTATATTTTTTGCGATATTGCTTTGACCAGGGCTTGAACCCAGACGTTGCGGAGTGGAAGCGCGCACTGCTTACCACTACACCACAGTAAATAATTATATGTGCAAAATTAAGCATTCAGTTCCGCTTGCTCCAGTGTCAAAAATTTTAAACAGAAAACTATATCAATGACTGTGTGGTAAAAACATAAATATATAGAAGCTATTTTCATAATAAAAACCGTTTTATTATTTTCCTTAGTTATATTATGGCCCATAATATCCCGTCACATTGAACTATCTGAAGAACAGCCCGGAGATATATCAGGAATAAAGTTTTGTGGCATGAAATCTAGCTAATAGAAATAATAAGCTTGGTGCCCTATATAAGCCCCAAAAGAGTGGTGCAAATGACATATCCAATAGTTTAGCTACTAGGAATAGAATGATTTACTGTAAAAATTGAAATGTATTTGAATATCTCTGTCATAAGCAAAAGTTCACAATAAATAATAAACACAGTTTTGGTACTTAAGTTGAAGAAATAGATCGCTAAACCACAGCCCACTCTATGGCACGAAAATGCGCTTTAAGCATTTTACAAAAATTACAAATTTTGTAGGAAGAATTGAAAAAACGCTATTTTCAATGATGAAAGAAACTCCAATATAGTTGATCCAGATTGGCACCACAACTTGGAGAGTCATTCGGCTTCGATGGCAAACCTGTCCTTGGCGAAAAGGATCTTTGGTTTAAAGCGGAGATGGGCACCGCCTTGCCCGCGGGCAAAAGCTCTTTTAAGTTATCTATGTATTTTGTATAGATGTGAGCAGAGTAAAAGCTCTATCTGCCCGTCGCTGGTTTAAAGTAATAAGTATGTAGCTTTGGAAAACAAATAAGATCTTTTCACTATGGGAAAAATGAATATCAGGAATGAGAAATATTCTTTGCGCATTAAGCTGGCAAAATTTTCTAATTTCTAATATATATATTGAGCTTTATACCACGATTGTTTATTAGGAAAAATTTAAAAAGCAACAAAGTCTAAGCGGTAGAAGTTATAGCAGCTATTTCAGAGATCACCACATCTCTTCATCAGACTTCTTTTTTCTGGACTTCAGCAGAAATCGAACCTGCGTAATCGATGTTCAAAGTCGGAAGCGTTAACCACTGAGCTATATACATCCCGTGAACTCTTGTTGCTAATTCATTTTAACAACGCTTTTTTCCTTATTCAACCAACTACTATTAAGTGCAGCTGATTTTCCGCTATTTAAACTCGACAGCGTGGTTGTAGTTTTTCAATTCTATACGTCCTTTTGCTTATTTGCTTTTTTGTATAGTTTCAGGCAGGCTCTTCCTAAACTATGTATTTGTCAATATTATTGCGGCTTATTAACATTTTATTTTAAATATTTTTATTGAGCTCATTTCGAACGAAGATATTTGGAAATTCCAGCGGTAAAACCTTGTTATTCACACCGTGCAAACAACAAAATCGTTATCCAAGGAACAAAATATCTTCTTTTAGAGTAACTAGCTTCAAATATGGGCTTTAATACCACTGGGGGTTTGTAAGATCTACATCCCAACAAGATTTTTATTTATTCAAAACAGAATGATAACGTGTTGAAACTTAAATAAACCAAACTTCACAAATAGGAGGAAATAGTACAAATTTTACTACAAAATTTCGGTAAAATATATGCCGCAAAACGTAAAAAAAAAATATAACAGTTTCTATGAAAATTTCTGCATAGTGGTACAATAAAATTATCTTGCTTTAAACTAATGCATATTCATAACTTTTTGGCTTACATTATATTTAACATATAATTATGAACTTAAAAATAAAAATAATTACCAGCACTTTTGGTACTTAGCTTTGTCTTAACTGAATGTTAAAAATTTTCATAAACATAATATGTAAGCTTCAGCGATATCATCAGTATACTCTTTCTTGTTCATTACGCTGTCCCTTTTCTGCATTATTCGTAAACTTTCTAAGGTGAGCCTTGTTTTTGTTATTTTCTCTGCATCACTTATTTTAGTGTTCGCCAAATCAGCTGTATGGCTACTGGTATTGGTATGTTGTGCTAGCTCTGTGCTGTTTTTTTGTTTGTTTTTTAATGACTGCTTCGTGTACGCTTAGGCGAGTACCAATGGCTCGCTTTGTTGTTCCAATGTACCTACAATTTGCAGCACTTTTCGGATTCTTTACCATTGCACTTTATTTCATAAACCACATTGTTTCGCTGCTTGGTTTCTATAGGGGTTTTTGTTTTTGTTAAGACTGTGGGTAAAGAGCAGTTGGATTTGTATGCTAGCGTTGTGTTTTCTTGTTTAGCAAAGTGTTGATTAAAGTTCGCAGACAACCTTGGAATGTAGGTAACGCTGAAGTATCGATTTGTGGTGTTAGTTGTTTCTTTACATGATGTTATTGTAAGCGGTTAAAGCGGTTGTTGGTTGAAAAATGCGGAAGAAAGAACACGTTCAATAAGTTCGAATTTATTCTCATAATTCCAAATTTTAAAAAAGAAAAATTGTCAAATATGATACCTTGTCAATGCCTATCAGGCGCTTATGAATTAGTTACATAAAAACTTAGGTATTCAACTTACAAAGTGCCTATTAGACGCGAACATGCCGGCCGCCTTGAACGACTGTTCTAAATTTAACTTCTAAATGAGACACAATTGCTTACAATAAATAATTAATTAGAAAAAAGATCTTTCTTCGTTGGCAAGAGCGACAGTTTAACAACAGGACGCAACAGTTCTCCTTCAGAGGTCCTTATGCTAACGACCCGAATGCGCTCATCAGGGCCAGGGTGACCGTCGAGAACACGACCAAGCTTCCATTTCGTCGGCGGTGCATTGCTGTCGTGAACGATAACCACATCGTCTTTTTGCAAATTTTGCGTTGAACGAAACCATTTCGTGCGTTGCTGAAAATTTGCGGGATATTCCTGTCGCCAGCGCTTCCAGAAATGTTGCCTTATCGCTGTGATGATTTGCCATCGTTGAAAGAGCGTTCCCTTGAAAATTTCCAAATCAGGATCAGGGAGTCCTTTTAGCGGTTCCCCAACCGTAAAATGACCTGGAGTTAGGACCTCGAAATCATCAACATCAGATGGTATCCAACAAATAGGCCGAGAATTTACGCAGGCCTTGACCTCTCTTAGAATAGTATTGAATTCCTCGTACGTTAAAAGAGTAGAGTGCAAGGCACGTTTCAGGTGGTATTTGATGCGCTTTATACCAACTTCCCAATACCCAGCCATGTGAGGTGCGCTAGGTGGATTGAAGTGCCAAGTCGTTTGGCCGTCAGCGAAGTAGGATGCTAGCTTTTCGTCACCAATACAGCGTTCAAATGCAGCACGTAACTCCCTTTCTGCTCCGACAAAATTGGTTCCGTTGTCAGAATAAATTAGTTGACAGTACCCTCTTCGATTCGTGAAGCGTTTGAAGGCAGCGATGAAGCTAATTGAAGAAAGATCCCCGGCTAACTCCAAGTGCATTGCGCCTGTTCTCATACATATAAAGGAGCAAATGTAAGCCTTCGTGGACTTGGCACCTCTTCCTTGGGAAAACTTTATATTATACGGCCCAGAAAAGTCGACTGCACTATGAAGAAAACATCGTGTACTCGTTACACGACTGAGCGGCAGATCGGACATCAATTGCTGTAGTGGTTTGCGATTCAGCCGCTTACAGCGAACACAATTACGATATACACCTCGGACTAGATTTCGAACACCGGACACCCAGAATCTACGTTGAATTGCAGCTTGCATCATTTGCGGACCAGCATGCAACATAGTTATGTGAATTTCGGCGGCGATTACTTTAGCGAGGGAACAATTCTTAGGCAATATCATCGGATGCTTAACGTCGTTTGAACACGCTGCGTTTTTAATACGGCCGCCTACTTGAAGAATGCCCTCGGCATCTAGAAATGGCTGAAGGTGGACAAGGCTGCTGCGCATCGGCATCGGCTTATTTAATCTGAAATTAGAAATTTCTTGCGCGAAGGTGTTAGATTGCGAGTATTTTACCAATACTAATTCAGCAGCACGAATTTCTGAGCAGGTTAAAGGACCCGATAGTGGTTTTTTAGTGCTGGGCTGAATAAAGGATTTGCGAAAATTGTTGGCAAAGCGAATTAAATTCGCGGTTACTCGTTTAAGTCTGTTGTAAGAGTGGTATCTGGTTAACAAATCCCATTCTTCGGAGGTTTGTGCTAAATTCGAAATGGATTTTCCGGACCTCCGTTGTGTGCTGCGTAGAAGGTTGAAACCAGAAGCGATTACGTTCTTGAAGCCAAGTTGGCCCATTCCACCATAGAGGGTGGGCGAGAAGTTGCGAAGGTGTGAAGCCCCTTGAGGCACAATCTGCGGGGTTATGTTCAGAAGAGACGTGTCTCCACTGTGCTGATCTCTTGTACGGTAGCGACGCGATTTGCGACGAACACTGACCAACAACTCGGATTACCTTGCAACCATGCTAATGCTACCATGGAGTCGGTCCACGCATACAGCCTCTCAAGCATGCAGCCAAAACTTGATTGTATCTGCCGAACTAGCTTCGCGCCCAAATGAGCTGCACAAAGTTCTAATCGTGGCAGTGACGTAGTTTTCAGTGGCGCGACCCTAGTCTTTGCAGCGATTAACACAACGCTAACCTTGTCGTCGGTGGTAAGGGTTCGACAATAAACAGCTGCAGCATAAGCAGCTTGCGAAGCATCTGTGAAGACGTGGAACTCATAATCTACAATGTGACTAGTGCCAAGCCAGCGACTTAATTCGAGCGATGCAAGTGTAGCTAGCTCACGTCTGTGCGCCAACCATTCAGCAGCTACGTCAGGTGGCACTAACTCGTCCCAGTCCACCTTCGAGCGCCAAATTTTCTGCAACCATATTTTAGAGCGGATTGTACAAGGAGCGATAAGTCCAAGCGGGTCGAATATCTTGCTCGAATCGGAAGGAATACGCGCTTTGTTAGCTTGTTTGGAAGCTCTTCTAAATTAAATGCGATTGAGAGCGAATCATTGTCTGTATGCCAGATACAGCCTAATGTTCGAATGTTATTCCTTTCAGCAAGGAGATGTGATACCTGTTTCGATGCATGCGGTATTTGGTTTCTTAGCGGTTGGCAATTTGTCGCCCACTTTCGGAGCTCGAATCCGCTCTGAGAGAGCACGTAAGAAACGTCCCTTTGAAGCGTAAATAGATCTTGAAATGAGTCCGAACCCGTTAGTAAACCATTGAAGCGTAAATAGATCTTGAAATGAGTCCGAACCCGTTAGTAAATCATCCATATAGAAGTCGGACGTAACGATTTCAGTGACGTTTTGGTATGCGTCGCCTATATCCAGCGCTGCTCGTTGCAAGGACTTCACGGCAAGGTGCGAAGCGGATGCCACCCCATATGTCACCCTTAAAAGACGATAGTCACGCAATGGTTCTGAAGAACATCCATGTCATACAATACGTTGATAATCAACATCCTGCTCTGCAACGTAGACCTGACGATACATTTTCTCGATGTCAGCAATAAGAACGTAGCGATGAGTGCGGAAGCGCACCAAAATCGAGAACAGGTCTTGTTGCAGCCGAGGGCCTGCCATTAGAGCGTCGTTCAGTGAATAGCCGGACGATGTCTTCATGGACGCATTGAACACAACTTTGAGCTTGGTGGTGGTACTCGTTTCTCTGACCACTGCGTGATGCGACATGTAGTAAGTGGCGTGAGTAACTGCACCGGCTGACTCCATGTGACCCAAGTCTAAAAGTTCTTGCATGAACTTGCTGTATTCTTCATGAAGACCTTTGTTCGCGGCGAATATCCTTTCCATTCGCAGCAAAGCTCGAACTGCTGCGGCCCTTGATTCACCAATCGGAACCTCCTTTTTAAGAGGCAAGCGTACAATGAAGCGACCGTCTTCTGCTCGTTTGGTGGTATCTTCGAACAGCTTCTCGCAGTAAAGTTCTTCGGACGTATAATGCTTCTTTGGCTGCAACTCCTCGAGTTCCCAAAACCTTGTTATGAGTTGCGTTAGCTGGGTGTCACAATAAAGCGTAGAGATAGAATTAGGAAGTTTTTGCAAAGAAATCGCGTTTCCAAACAACACCCAACCAAATGCCGTATTCTGCGCCATGGGAGTGCCATTTTTCCCCATCCGGAGACCTTCTAGTAAGAACTTATCCATTTCGTCCATACCTATCAAAACATCAATAGGTCCAGGCTTGGAGAAGTTAGGATCAGCCAGGGGTAAGTCACAAGTATTCGGCCAAAGTGATGAGGGTACAGCGGTAGTTGGAAGGTCATTAGTTATTTTCGACAAAATAAGAGTACTTATCTGGAAGTTCGAGACTAATGACCGGGGAGCTACACAAACTTTAACTTCTCCCTTGGTGCAACCTCCTTTGATTGATCCAATACCAGTGACGCATATTGACGATGAGCTTCTAGGAAGATGAAGGCGTTGGATGCAAGATTCAGTAATGAACGAAGCATGTGAACCGTTGTCGAGAAGTGCCCGAGCAGGTTGCCAGCGACCGGCGTGGTCTTGCAAAAAAACTTCAGCGGTAGCCAACAAAATAACGCGATCAGCATGAGCGTAGTGCGAGGCAACATTGACATGTTGACTGGTTTCGTTGATAGCGAGTGCAGCCTGTTGACTGTTAAAGCTAGCGTGCAGTAGTGAGTGATGACGTCGTTGGCATATGCGACACGATGATGCGCTACGACATTTGGCCACCTGATGCCCCTTACTAAGACAGTTCAAGCAGGCACCATGAGCTTTGATAGCGGTTATCTTGGCTTTTGAGTTGAGTTTATCACACTTTGAACAGGTATAAATTTTGTGCTCACCATTGCAGTACGTACAAAATAGTGTTTTAGTGGCATTAGCGGTATCAGTTGATGTAGATCCATTTGTCTCGCCTTGTTTACAGGTTGAGTGGAGAACGTTTTTTGCGGTGATTGTTTTAGTGTTTGCGGACAACACCGGCACCATCTCCAAAGAACGAACTCGAGTTTCGAGAAAGTCGCGAAGTGCGGTAAATGACGGCAAATCGTCTGCCACAAGCGATAACTCCCACTGCTTTCGGGTTTCGTACGCTAGTTTTGACACTGTTAGGTGAATAAGGCAGTCATCCCAGAACTCAACTGGCCGACCGAGTGCACGCAGCGCTCCAACATGCTGCAAGGTTAAGTTGAGCACGTGCTTGATGGCCTTGGCTGAATCCTTTGCTGCTCTATCAATCGCTGACAGCGCTTTGATATGGCTGTCAACAATAACCCGTATTACCTTATACCTTGAAGTCAACAATTCCCAGGCTTCAATGTAGTTGCTGTCACTAACTGCCAAACTGCTAACCAAGTCTAACGCTTCACCCTTCAGACAATTACGCCGATACTGAAGTTTCTGCCCGTCCGACAGACTTGCGTTCGCATTAACTAGCGAACAAAATGCGTCGTGAAAAGTAAGCCATTCGGTGGGATCGCCGCCGAATGATGGTAACTGCAACTTCGGAAGCGGCACTGGTGCAGGACTTGTGTGTATAGCATGATGAGTAGGTTGATTTTACGTTGCGGTAAGGCGTAGGAAATTTGCCTTGGTGATGGTGTACCACTCCTCACCTTGAATACGTGACTGCTCTTCCACCTCAACGTTTTCATCGCCACAAGATATTTCCACTTCTTGTTGAGCTTCACAGAAGCGGCACCATTGTTCCTCCAATAATTGCAGATACGTGGAAATAATCTCCACATCTACTGAAAGCGCGTCGGATTTGCTTGTTTGCAAATAGCGCTTAATGGCGTTCAATGCGGAATCTCTAATTTTCAGCGACATTTTGCTTGTACGGTGAAATTTCAGTAATTGCGAATAATGCGGGTTATATTGGCTGTTATAAAACTAAGACAGTATCCGGCTCGAAGGACCAAAATGTAAGCGGTTAAAGCGGTTGTTGGTTGAAAAAAGCAGGAAATTATTGCGGAAGAAAGAACACGTTCAATAAGTTCGAATTTATTCTCATAATTCCAAATTTTAAAAAAGAAAAATTGTCAAATATGATACCTTGTCAATGCCTATCAGGCGCTTATGAATTAGTTACATAAAAACTTAGGTATTCAACTTACAAAGTGCCTATTAGACGCGAACAGTTATATTTTGGCGGCTTTTTATTCCTGCAGTTGTTTGCTTTTTAAAGTCGCGCGTTAATTTTTCTGGGTTGCTGTCACTTTTTGGGATCTTTTTAAGTTTTTATATGTTGATATCGTGAAATTTCCTGTCACTCAATGTGAGTACTTTGTGTATTAAAATTTTAGCCGTATTTGTGTATTAAAATTTTAGCCGTAAAGGAAATTTATCGGACGACCCAAAGACGACGGTTTTGAGTACCATTCTAGTAGCAGATTATATTTTCCCTGTGGATGCGAACGTCAAGAAAGGGGATGCTGGATTTGTCTTCCATTTCCATGGTAAATTGGAGTTTTTGGTGGTATTTGCCGAGGATTTTCAAAATTACATTCACGTCATTGCGGTTAACTATTGCAAAGATATCGCCTACATATTTCGATATAAATTTAATGTCGGTGTTTGTATGTTTTATCTCCGAAATGGTATTGTCAAGTGAACCGTCCTTGACAATATCCGCAATCGTGGGAGTAAGGGGGTTGCCCATTGGCATTCCAAAGGTTTGAGAATAGAATTTATTACTGGATATGAAATAATTGTTGTTATTAAGACAAAAGTCCAGAATATTTTGTAATTTTTGACAACTTTTTCATTATTAGTTTTGAAGCTAAGACTTTTGGTATGTTCGTGAAAAGAGACCACATCAAACGAAACAAGTACATCTTCTTCACACGCATTTATATCGGACAGTTTATTTTTTAATTTGAAAGAGTTTTTTATATTGTAGTCTTCAGAGAAGAGTGGCTTTAGAATTTCTTAAACAATTGGACGTAGAGGGATTTCCGGCTTATGGAGTTTTGGCAACCCATAAAGTCTCGGAGCCGTTGCTGCAATACTCTTAAAATGTTGCTTTTTTTTGCATTTATGTATTTACATTTGTATATGTAATTCACTAGACTGTTATCTTTTCTTTCCAAAGTGTTTGTGGGATCTACTCTTTTGTACGTATTCTTGTCTCCTAATAGGCTGTTAATTTTTTCTAGGTATTCTGTTTTGTACATTGCCACTGTTTTATTTCCCTTATCTCCGTCTGTTACAATGACGTTGTTTGCGTGTGCCTGGAGCAACTTTTTTTTTAATGTTGCTAAAATGAACGTTTCCGAGTAAAAATTAAGAAATGGTATTGTCAAGTAAATCGTAAAAGGACAATATCCGCAACCGTGCGAGAAAGAGGTTTGCCCATTGGCATTCCAAAGGTTTGAGAATAGAATTTATTATTGCACACGAAGTAATTGTTGTCCTTAACCCTCCGTTAGGCGCGTGGACTACATATGTAATCCACACATCTTTTAGCAGTGACCAATTAAAACTTGGGTGGAGGATGACATTGCCCGCTTGAATAGC